>NC_063361.1:28012055-28054764 GCF_021869965.1 Rhincodon typus | reverse complement strand
GCCACACCGGGTACAGCGGATGCAGTATACCACATTGGCAGATGTGCAGGTGAACATCTGCTTGATGTGGAAAGTCTTCTTGGGGCCTGGGATGCTAACCTCATCCCGCCCCCTTGACCTGTCTGTCCTCCCTGGACTGACCTATCCCCTCCCTAACTCCCCACCTGCACTCACCTTTACTGGCCCCATCCCCGCCTCTTCGACCTGTTTGTTTCCTCTCCACCTATCCTCTCCTCTATCCATCTTCTATCCGCCTCCCACTCTCCCTATTTATTTCAGAAACCCCTTCCCCTCCCCCTTTTCTGATGAAGGGTCTAGGCCCGAAACGTCAGCCTTTCTGCTCCTATGATGCTGCTTGACCTGCTGTGTTCATCCAGCCCTGCACCTTGTTGTCTTTGTTTATCTTTGTGTTAGCTGCAATATAACAGCTAGGTGTACAATATGAGCCTACTCTGGTAATTTCTGGTAATTGCCTACAAGCTTTTCTAAACTGCCTCATTTTAGCAAAGGGTCTGTTCTTGTTACATTGATTATATCTAAAAGATTGAAATGGTGCTTGAACGTCAGTGGGTAAGAACTCGGCTCATTCTACTTTGTCTGCTAAACCTTGCTGTAAGTGAACATCGTAACAGATTGAAATTGGCAGATATGACATAGTGGGCATCACAGAGACACAGCTTGCAAGGGGATCAGGATTGGGAGCTGAATATTCAAGGATATACATCTTATCGAAAAGATAGGCAAGTAGACAGAGGGGGTGGGGTTGCCTTATTAGTAAGAAATGAAATTAAATCAATAGTAAGAAATGAAGTAGGGTCAGTTAGTATAGAATCTGTGTGGGTAGAGTTGAGAAACCGCACGGGTGAAAAAACCATAGCTGGAATTACGTACAGGCCTCCAAACAGTAGTCAGGAACTGGAGCGCAAGATACACCAGAGATAGAAAAGGTGTGTAAGAAAGGCAAAGTTACAGTGATCATGGGAGATTTCAATATGCAGGTGAACTAGGAAAATCAGGTTGGTAGTGCATTGCAAGAAAAGGAATTTGTGGAATATCTACGAGATGGCTTTGGGGAGCAGCTTGTGGTGGAGCCCACTAGGGAACAGGCAATTCTGGATTTAGTGTTGTGCAATGAGGCAGACTAGATAAGGGAGCTTAAGGTGAAGGAACACATTGGAGGCAGTGGTATTACAGCTGAATAAAGGCAACTCTGCAGAGGCGTGAGGGAGGAGCTGGACAAAATTGACTGGGAGAGGAGCCTAGCAGGAAAGACAGTGGAACAGCAATGGCAGCAGTTTCTAGGAGTAAGTCAGGAGACACAGCAAAAATTCATCCCTAGGAAAAAGCAGCATGGTTTAGGGATGATGAAGCAAGCATGGCTGACTAGGAAAGTCAGGGATAGCATTAAAGCAAAAAAGAAAGCATATAATGTGGCGAAGGGCAGTGGGAAACCAGAGGACTAGGAAGCTTACAAAGACCAACAGAGGGCAACAAAAAAAGAAATAAATTGTGAGAAGATTCAATATGAGGGTAAACTAGCCAGTAGTACAAAACAGGACTGTAAGAGTTTCTTTAGATATATAAAGGGCAAAAGAGAGGCAAAAGTGGACATTGGATTGCTGGAGAGATAGTAGCGGGGAACAAGGAAATGTCTGAGGAACTGAATAATTACTTTGTGTCAGTCTTCACAGTGGAAGACACAAATAATATCCCAAAAATTCAACAGAGTCAGGGGGTAGAGCTAAGTATGGTGGCCATCACCAAGGTGAAGGTGCTAGAAAAACTGAATGGCCTGAAGGTGGATAAATCACCAGGACCAGATGGACTACATCCCAGAGTTCTTAAGGAGATAGCTGAAGAGATAGTGGAGGCGTTAGTGGTGATCTTTCAGGAGTTGCTCTAGTCAGGGAGAATCTCAGAGGACTGGAAAATCAACGTGACAGCCGTTTAAAAAGGGAGTAAGGCAAAAGACTGAAAAATATAGGCTGATTAGCCTAACCTCGGTCATGGGTAAGATTTTAAGAGTCCATTGCGAAGGATGAGATTTCTGAATATTTGCAAGTGCATGGTAAAATAGGGTAAAGTCAGCACGGCTTCATCAAGGGGAGGTCATACCTGACAAATCTGTTAGAATTCTTTTAGGAAGTAACAAGCAGGTTAGACCAAGGACAGCCAATAGATGTTATCTACCTGGACTTCAAGAAGACCTTTAGCAAGGTGCTGCACAGGAGGCTGCTGTGTAAGATAAGGGCCCATGGTGTTAGAGGCAAGGTGCTAGCATGGATAGAAGATTGGCTGTCTGGCAGAATGCAGAGAGTGGGGTTAAAAGGGTCTCTCTCAGGATGGCAGCCGGTGACAAGTGGTGTTCCGCAAGGGTCAGTGTTGGGGCCACAACTTTTCACTTTGTACATTAATGATCTAGATGAAGGAACGGAGGGCATTTTGGCTACATCTGCAGATGATACCAAGATAGGTGGAGGGACAGGTAGTATTGAGGATGCGGGGAGGCTGCAGAAGGATTTGGACAGGTTAGGAGAGTGGGTAAAGAAGTGGTAGATGGAATCCAACATGAGAAAGTGTGAGGTTCATGCACTTTGGTAAGAAGAATAGAGGTATGTACTATTTTCTAAATGGGGAGCAAATTCAGAAGTCTGAAGTGCAAAGTTCTAGTCCAGGATTCTCTCAAGGTAAACTTGCAGGTTGAGTCAGTAATTAGGAAGGCATTTATTTTGAGAGGACTTGAATATAAAAGCAGGCGTGTACTTCTGAGGCTCTGGTCAGGCCACATTTGGAGTATTATGCGCAGCTTTGGGTTCCAAATCTCAGGAAAGATGTACTGGGCCTGGAGCAGGTTCAGAGGTTCTTGAGAATGGTCCCTGGAATGACAAGTTTGAGGACCCTGGGTCTATACTCAATGGAGTTTAGAAGGATGAGGGGGCGATCTAATTGAAACTTACAGAATACTGAATGGCCTGGACAGACTGGATTTTGGGAAGATGTTTCCATTGGTAGGAGAGATTAGGACCTGAGGGCACAGCCTTAGAGTAAAATGAAGATCTTTTAGAACAGAGGTAAAGAGAAACTTCTTTAGCCAGAGAGTGGTAATCTATGGAATTCACTGCCACAGAAGGCTGTGGAGGCCAGGTCATTGAGTAAATTTGAGGAGGAGATAGATAGGTTCTTGATTGTCAAGGGGATCAAGGGTTACGGGGAGAATGGGGATGAGTACCTCATCAGCCATAATTGAATGGCGGAGGAGACTCGATGGGCTGAATAGCCTAACTTCTGCTCCTATATCTTATGGTCTTAACTTGGATCTGGTGGCTCCATGATCTCTACACATGTACTGTTTCAGCAGGCTTCTATATTTCACTAAAGGTTCTTGAGAAACAATGCTCAAACATACACCTGGACTCTGTATGCACTAATTGCCCTGTAACTCTCCCACTGTTCTTAATGAAGACCTACTCGAAGTTCAATATTGAAGGCAACGGGATACCATGTCCTGTTTTTACTTATAATTGAAAACTTGACAACTCATAGCCTCAGGAGGTTTGAGCTGATTATTCATTAGTATGAGAGCAGCCGATAGGCTAACTGAGCATTTTCCCTCCAAGATTTTTGCCATAGTTCAATTCGAGCTCTTGTGCACTTCTGACTTCCTTTGGCAAGCTCCAAAATTTGCTCGTTAAACATCTCTGCCTCTCTTTCCTTCATTAAGATACTCCTCAAAACATCTCTCTTCAACTAAACTTTTGATCATCTATCTTAATATCCTTTTACGTGACATAGTCAGACAGTCACACAGCATGGAAACAGACCCCCAACCAATCCATGCTGAATAACAAACTAACCTAATACCACCTGCCTGGGCCTGGCCCATATCCCACCAAACCTTTCCTATTCATGTACTTATCCAAATGTCTTTTAAACACTGTAATTATGGTTCATCTGATAACAGTCTCTGGAAATACCTTCAAACTTTTGCCAGGTTAAAGGTGCTTTAAAAATGAAAATTGTTGTTACCAGTCCCAAAAATCTTTCAATCACATACTAAGTGCACCTCAAGATAGCTGAACTAGACAGGGAAGATGGAGAGGCTGCAGAAAGCAAGTATCATTTCACTAAATGAGGCCGATTCTCAATGTTTTGTGGCGATTAGAGAGAGTACAGTCTGTGGGCCATAGATACTTGACAGTTGTGGCCAGCACACCCGTGAATTTCCAATGTGTTTGGTTGGCAAGCAACCAACCCAATTGGCAGTGTGAATTTACAGAACTGGTTCAAATAGCTGTGCAGCCATTTGCACTCCTGCGTGTCCTTCTAAAGTATGCTGACCGCATTACAGACAGCTGTTTTTAAGTGGACTGTTGGTAGGAGCAGCTCCTTGTAAATCTGTTAAGACAGCTGTCCGTACACAACACATTGAACATTATCACTGATAAATTATGGTGACATTCCCATTACGCCAACGTAAACATACATAGAGGTGTCAGTTTTAGATAATTATACAACTGATCCAAGCATAATTCTTACAAAAGCAAACACTTGCAAAAAAAACTTCTTGTTAACTCTCATTGTATATAAATCGTTGATGTCAGCCTAAAACCCAAATCCAAAGTTGACACCTAAACAGACATAACATGTTGCCGCAGTATTAGTTTTGCAACTGCTCAGCCAGTTATCACAGGGAGCCAATCCACTGCCAAACTTCCTTTTCACACTATGGAGTATTTTAAAGCTTTATTGTCAGCCTTTGGCCTGACAGCTTTAAACTGTATCTGTGATGCATTTTTTTTATAGGTTCACCTCTACAGATAATCCATTCCTACACACAGACACACACAGGAACATCAGAATAATGGGCCATTCAGCTCCTTAAGCCTGTTCCATCATTCAAGATGGACATGGCTAATCTGTGGCCGAACTCCATATTCACTGGCTTCGGCCAATATCCCTTAATATCCTTGCGTAATAAAAAATTCTCTATCTCAGAGTTAAATTTAATAATTGAACTAGCACTTACAAAATTCTAACGGGACTGGACAGGATAGATGCAAGAAGGATGTTCCTGATGGTGGGTGTGTCCAGAACCAGGGGTCACAGTACGAGGATTCGGGGTAGACTGTTTAGGACGGAGATGAGGAGACGAGGAGATATTTCTTGACCTAAAGAGTGGTGAGCCTGTGGAATTCATTACCACAGGAGGTAGTCAATGCCAAAACACTGAATGAATTCAAAAGGCAACTAGATATAGCACCTGGGGTGAATGGGATCAAAGGTTATGGGGAGAAAGCAGGATTAGGCGACTGAGTTGGACAATCAGCCATGATCGTGAAGAATAGAAGAGCAGTTTTGAAGGGCTGAATGGCCTCCTCCTGCTCCTATCTTCTATGTTTCTATGATTGCTGTTTGAGGAAGAGAATTCCAAACCTCCACTACCCTTTGCATGTAGAAGTGTTTTCTGACATCTCTCCTGAATGATATGGCCCTAATTCTTAGACTATGCCCCCTGGTTCTAGTATTTTCAACCAGTGGAAATAGTTTAGCATTATCCACTCTGTTTTTCCCTGTTTTATATCCTGAAGGCCTTGATTAGATCACCCCTTAGCCTTCTAAATTCTAGACAATAAATGCCTAATTTGTCTAATCTCTCCTCATAACTTGAACCCTGAAGTCCAGGTATCATTCTTGAGAACCTGCAGTGAACCCCCTCCAGGGCCAAACCATCTTCCCTCAGGTGTAGTGCTAACTACAACTAGGGCTCTAACTAGGGTTTTGTATAACTGCAGCATAAAGTCTACTTCCCTATACTCCAGCATTCCATTAGCCTTCTTGGCTATTTTCTGCACCTGTTTGTGGCAAATTAAAGTGCTATGCAGCTAAACCCCCAAATCTCATTGGACATTCACTATATTTAACTTTGCGCCTTCTAAAAAATGCCCTGGTCAGAAGTGGACAACCTCATGCTTACATATATTAAAATCCATCTGACACAGCTTAGCCCATTCACCTAATCTATCAATATCTGTTGTCAACTTTGTCTACAATGCTACCCAATTTTGTGCTGCCAGCAAATTTGGTTGCTTTACTTTTTATGCCATTATCCAAGTTATTAATGAATATTGTGAATAATTTAGGCTCCAACCCAGATCTGTGTGAGACACAACAAGTTAGGTCCTGCCAATCCGAGTACTTTTGCATTTTTACAACTCTGTTTTCTGGCACTCAGCCAATTTCATTATCCATATCAGTAATTTGCCCTCAATACTGTGGCCTTCCGCCTTAGCTAACAATCTCCTTTGTGGGACTTTGTGGGAAGTCCATATAAAAAACATCAATTGACTTACCTCTATCCACCACCTTTGTCAGCTCTTCAAAAATCTCTGAGGTTTGTCAGGCATCACCTAACCTTCATGAATCCATGCTGACTCTCCCTGATTAACTGAAATTTTTTGAGGTGATCAGTTACCTTATCCTTCATTATACACTCCAACAATTCCCAGCATGGATATCAGGCTAACTGGTTGCCCTCTGTCATCCTTCTGAATGAGTGGAGTGACATGAGCAAATTTCCAATCCACGGGTACAACTTGTGGGAACTCTGGAAGATTATCGTTAGGGCATTGTCAATGTGCTCTCCTACCTCCTTTAACATCTTTGGATGGAAACCATCGGGTTCTAGGATTCGTCACTCTTCAGATCCATTTATTTTCCCCACTATTGAAGATTTACTTCAGCTAATTTTATTTATACCCTGTCCCCGATCCTCTGTTAATTTTCTTGGGACTTCCGGCACACTATCCTCCTTTTCTGCTGTGAGGGTCCAAGGACTGCAGTGGTTTAAGAATATAGTTCACCATTACCTTAGACAGGGCAATTAGAAATGGGCTACTGCTAGTCTAGCCAATGTCACCCACTACTCATGAACAAATAATAAAACAAATCCTTCACCTTTTTCCTTCATTTCTTCTGAAGTAACAAACCATCACCACAGTGCAGTGTTATACATATCAGTAGTCCTTGATTCTTTGACTAAGTAGCCATTCTTTTCTGAGCCGAGATAATGTGTTGCAGCAGGTCACTCAAATGCAGAGATAATGAGGTGTAGAGCTGGATGAGCACAGCAGGCCAAGAAGCATCAGAGGAGCAGGAAAGCTGACGTTTCCAGTCTGGACCCTTAACGTCCCGAAACGTCAGCTTTCCTGCTCCTCTGATGCTGCTTGGCCTGCTATGTTCATCCAGCTCTACATCTTGCTATCTCAGATTCTCCAGCATTGGCAGTTCCTACTATCTCTCTCATTCAAATGCAGATGCCTTCTCAGCCAAGCTTGGTATTGTTTGCACTCAACGTTCAAATGTGTCAATTTAAGGCTAGGAACCTTGAATGGTTCTGCTGTTCATACCTCAAAAGAGCTACAGCTAATTTACTACAGATCTAGGCACTGAACAGGGACACTGAATGTTTAATACCTCAGTTCTATTTTGGCTTTATCAATTGAGCCATGCAGGGAAAAATATTTCTAATTGTACTTTTAAATTGCTTCATTCTTGCTGATGCAAGTATAATTTGCGCAGAAGTTATCTGCATTTGTTGTAAAAAGAAGTGGAAACAGTTTGACAAAATTCATTTCCACGGCACAGAAATGTATGAGTTTGCTAAAAGACAGGATGTTAAAGAAGGAAATGGAAAATGAATTAGCTATCGGGTATTTATTGATTTGGTGTGTTTATTTACAATATATTGAAGTCTAAATCTAAAATACCTAGCAGCTGGGCTACACTTTGCATGAGATTCGAATGCATTCTGTGTTTATATAAAATTGGTTTGCTGATAACATACTAAGAACTGAAAGATTTTTATGCAAACTTTTCACAGTTGGGAAAGTTCATGCTTTCATTGTCACTAATTAACTTTAAGAATGCTTCTGAAAGAATTCTTCAAAATCTAATAGTCAGTATTACTATCATGTTGATCTTCTTTCAGACACAGGTCTTTAGTTTTGAAGATTCAGAGGCAACAGTCCTCTTACTAAACCAAGGCGGACACATATGGCTTAGTCACTCTTTACATAGTAACTTGCTTCACTCAGTCAACAGGGGAACTACGGTGGTAAAATTGTACTAACAGACCTCACACAGAAGTCAGACTTGTGGCTTTCTTGGGCTCAACTGATTTTTTTTTAAAATCCTCCCACAAATATCAGTGATTCACTCCTACTTTAAAGTTTGAAGGAGGATTTTAACATTAGAAAAAATTAGATTTTGCTGAGATTGTTCATATGTTTTGAATTACGTTTGATAGAGAAATACCCCCTGAAGAGTCATGCTGAAGCTATTTTTTCAAGAAACCCTCTCAGTGATATCAAGAGCCAGTGGACTCTCTGCAGGTCTGCACCACAGCCTCCGGTTCTGGCATAATGGGATACAATGAAATGAAGTTATGTATCTCCAAGCACTGCTGCCAAACTGCAAATTTTTATGGACTGTTCATTTCAGCTAGAACATCTGTGTCAGCATGAAAAGTCCACCAGGTGCAGATATTGCTTTTCCCGTATTTTAGACAGGAATTAGGTATTATAAGATGAGTTCCAGTGCAATGAAGGCTGTTTCAAATCTTTGGCAAATGCTTTGGAATGGTGCAATCTGTGTAATTAGGCCAACTTTGGCATTGATTTGTGTTTTTACAACAGTCTCTTAATTCATATGTAAATGTGATTCTGTTACTGTTAATAGGGGATTGCAATGCAATGCTCACAGTCTTAGTTAACAAGGTGTAGAGCTGGATGAACACAGCAGGCCAAGCAGCATCATAGGAGCAGGAAGGCTGACGTTTCACAGTCTTAGTGTTTCTTTGACATGAGGAATTCCTGAAGAAGCAAATTAACCAGTAATACAACATCAGATGCTGTAAATTTGGAATTAAAAAAAAGAAAATATTGAAAACACTCAACAAGTCAGTCTGCATCTTTGGAGATAGGAATGGAATTAAATGATTCAAGTTAGTGACTTTTCTTTAGAACTGGGGAAGAAAAATTAAAGATGAAAGAGGTCCTAAACAACAAAGGCAGGGAAAGGAGGGGTGGGGGAAAGGACAAAAGGAAAGACGGTTAAATAACAAACGGGGTGATTGCAAATGACAAAAGCCAATCAGCCAATGTATTTCCCTAGCCAAGTCTGCTTTTGTATAATTTGACTTTACAGTATTAGGTAGAAATCTTAATCAGTTCTCTTATTACAATATAGTAGTGAAAGTGGGGAAACCAGGCTCTCAAAGTTGATGCCAGGCTCAGTGACCATAGATAATCCAAGGGCCTCATACAGAGCCAGAAGAGGAGAATTTTTAAAATATACCGGGCTTAAAGAAATCCTGGCAGTCAGTGCGATAGTTCATCCATTGCTTTTCACTGCCACAGTCGCCAACCTACTGAGCAATTTTACCAGCAAAAGGACAAAATTTCACATATTTTAGAAATTATACAAGAAGTTTAGTATATTTATTTTTTCAAACCATCTGTTTCCCTTGTCAGCCACTGGGATAGGAAATGCTAGGTCAGACTTCTTATTCTGCTGTCAAGGTCAATCTCTTGACAGGTGATCACTTTTACAAGCCTAGTCTTATTAGCTGTTCCTTGCTGCCAAGATGCAACACTCCACTGCTGTCGAGAACTCTATTTAAGCCCAACCAAGGGCAAGGCGACCTGGAAAACTAACATAATCAAGTCTGAATAATAGTTACTACTGTGTATCAAGTTTGGGTCTAATAAACATGAGTTCAGCATTATCTCAGAAGTGGGAAAAAATATCCAGCAAATGAAGGTCACTTTAGTTGAATGTGTTTAACAGTAGTTCATCAGATGTAAATAAATAAAACCAATAACTTTAATTTAGAATGCGTCAGGTTTTAATGGCTTATAATTCATCAAAACTGAATCAAGGTTATCTACGAGGTGACCACCCAACTAGAAATGCTCAGGAATGCCAGGTATTAACCAGGAGTGGACCTGCTGAAAATGAATAAAAGTCTGAAACCGGACAGTAAAAAAATGGTCACCTTGCCTTGAGATCAATAATGAAAACTTCAAGGACTTCAACTAATTTAGGAATATTAATGTTGTATCTCCAGAACTGCAAAGCTTCTCTACTGTGTCTAAATATAAACAGCTTAACCCTTTAACACAATTGACATCTGTCATAGAATGGTATAAAAGCCAATTACTCGGCATTTTCTATTTAAAACACAAGTACATTCTCACACAGATCGAATCCCTTGTAATACCATTAATATAATCTACTCTCTGGAATATCCACTAATACTCCCTGTACCACTCCACTTCCTTCTAAATCCTCAGTGCAAACATAGTTCTCAAACCGAGCTGCGGTCAATCCCCCTAATCTCCTGTTCTTTCATTCACTAACCATTTCCTTTATGTCATTAGCTTTGCTTCCTGTGGCCTCCTTCTTCTCCTTTAGCTACAGTGCACAAATTCCCTGGCAGCTCGGAGGTGACCAATTCAACATTAATCTTGAGCTTGACGGATGCAGAAGTTGGACCTGAATGGCAACGGGTTCTCTGACGCCAAAAAATCTCACCATATAAATAAGAGATAGCGTGAACGCCAACTAAGATTAAGACTGAAAATGACCTTTTTCTGTCTTTAATAGGTTAATATTTGGCTGTTACTGTGAGGACCCAGAGTTGCCCCATTGCCCCCACCTCTGTTGGTGAGGGTGATGAGCAGCCCACAGAGTTTGATTTGTCATGCACACATCAGGTTAACTGCTCGTTTGCAGTTGGATTAATCCCTGGGATTATTGGGATAAAACCTTGAAATGGTCCAAACTGGTTATTTAAAAAGCCTGAATTGGAGACAGGGCAGGAAGACCAGCCATGTGCCTTCTTGCCCACAACCTAATTGTACACCAGCACCCTGCTTAATCAAATGTCTGTTCGGCCTCCAAGTTCGCCACCAGCGGGAGCAGATTATTCCACGCTACCAGGTGATTCCTTTAAATTGGCACTGGATCCTCAATGACTTTATGATCCCATATAAAGTGTCTCATGTTTCTGAAAGCAAGATGTTCCCTTTTGTATAACTCTTTCAGGCAATGACTGACTGGCCAACTAGCATTTATTGCCCGTCACTAATTGCACTTGAGAAGGTGCTGATTAGCTTGCCTTCGTGAACCATTGCAGTCCATGGAAAGGTGGGCAAACCCAGTGCTGTTAGCAAGGGGCTTCTAGGACCATGAACCAGCGACAGTAAAATGCATTGATATAGTTCCAAATCAGGATGGTACATGGCTTAAAGGGGAACGTGCAGTTGGAGGTGCTCCCATTAATCTGTTGCCCTTGTTCTTCTGAGTGGTGGAGCTTGTCGGTTTGTAACAGTGCTCAGCTTTTCACCTCTTAAATGCTGTCTTGTTTGTGGAAAAAGTTTGTTAAGAAGCACTGATTTCTTTCCCAAGTGATAACTCACCCATGATAAGTTAACAATCAAATGCAGGCAGAAGTTGTTATCATGGTCAAATTTGATCGTGTCCTCAGCAATCTCCATGCTTGGCCATTTTTACACAGGAACCACGTAACAGGGATTAAGAGTGGAAATAGCATTGCTTCCCCCTCCCATTGTGTAAACATTTGAGTTCAGAGCAGCTGAATAACATTAAGACTGGAATATTCACAGCAAACAATAATGGGCCCTTGTGGTACAGTGGTATTGTCCCCATGTTTGAGCTAGAAGGCCTGGGTTCAAGTCTCACCTGCTCCAGAGATATGTCATAACATGTCCATACAGGTTGATTACAAATATCACAGCAAACAGCACAATTTCTCACTAAGACACCAAGGAACAAACACATACTTTGCAAAGACCGTTGCTGCCAGTTTTGGTTCAGCCGCAATACTCAGGAGTACTAACTGAGAAATAATGGGACTCAGGGTGGAAGACTTTTCAGGATCTGATGTTTTCTAGCCCAAGGCAGAGCTGAAGAAATGACAAGTACATTTAACTGATCTTTCAAAGTTCTCAATTTAGAAACACTGCTCTTAGATAGGAAAATCTCTTACTGAACTCAATGGAGAGTGAAACCAAGTCAAAGTCATCAAATCATTTATGGCACACAGGGAAGCCATTCAGTCCATCAAATATATGTCAGATTGAAGGCCTATTTACTTAACATCAATTGTGGGGAAACTCATAGAATCTTTACTTAGCACGAGCAACTTGACGATTGTTGATTGAAGGATGATCTGGTCTTATTTTAAAATGATTAGGTTCTAGTAAGGTAGATACCATTTATCTTGTTGGGGGACTCAAGGGGAAAGAAACAATCTTAAAACCAGGGCTAGAGATCACTGAGAAGCAAAGTCAGAAAACACTCTTTCACACAAATGGTTGGTGAAATCGGAAACCCTCCCCAACCAAACCGCACGAGATGCTGAAGCAAGCAGAACTTCCAAGACTGAGGTCGATTATGACTTATATTAATGAATGGTATCAAGGGAAATGGAACAATGATAAGCAAATGGAGTTCAGGTATCTATCAGTTATGAAATAATTGAATGGCTCAAGGGATTGATTGGTTTCTGCCTGTTTCAAATGTTTTCTCGAGGCTGGAACACAAAGGCTGATGTCTTATGTAATACTGAGGTAGTATTGCTCTGTCTGAGATGGTATCTTTTAGATGAAATTTTAAGCTAATACATTTTTCTCCATGGATCTTTACAGTTGCAAGGTAAAATTTATAAGATGGACAGAAAATGTTGCAATGCCATTGAACCAAAGGTCATTTTAGCCCAACCCAATGACCACATATGCAAAAATCAGCAAAAACAGTCAAGTGTGTGGAAATGTGGTTTACCTTTACTCTTCCCTCCCAGAGATGATGAAATGAGTTACAGCAACCAAATATCATCCTGGTTAAAGACCACCTTCAAGCCTGATGTGATTTAGTACTGGCTAATATACTATGAGCAGAACTGCTGAAACCACTGAAAATGAGGATTTATCATGCTAAGAAAAATATTGCAATTAAACAAAAAAAAACAACTGAAATAATAGGACAATGTAACATCTTGTAGGAACACAATGTATGATACTGCAGGAACACAGTGATTCACCTCAAGGACAGATTGAAGAAAAGCCCTTATGGTAGCAAATGACAGTTTCCTTAATTGGCAATAACTGATGCTTCCACTAAAAAGGTATAAAAAGGAAGATGACTTTCAAAATAGCTAGGATTTACAAGAAGCATTTAAAGAAGAGGTTGTATGAGTGTGTGGTTTTATATTTTGATAAACGTATCTGCTGTTTTGAAATCTGCGCGCCTGAGTTTCTTTTCGGATCTGAACTGAATTAGAGTAACTGATGCAAACTGACCTGAGTTTACATTCTGATTAAATTTGTAAATTATGAATAGTTGTTTCCTGTGCCTGGCCACTGTATATAATTAGTTAATCTAATTACATAAAACAGTACCCGGCTTGAGACATGGACTGTCACGTAACAACTGGAGCATCTGATTTATAACAGGAAATCAATAATTTAAGGCTTCTCGGGCTACATATTAGTGAATTGTTACTCATGAATAAGGTGAGTGGAGATTCAATACTTCATACCAGAGAATATGTGTACAGTTAATATCTAAGAAAGCTTAGTGATATGTAAGGTATTAAGGAAATTCATTTTAAAGTTGCGTCCCCAAATTCTTGAGAGACTCTTGCTTTGTCGTATTCATTTTGGGCTTTTAAAGAAATGGATAGACTGAATGAAGTTTCGCATTGTACCTTTAGAATTTACAACTATGATCAACAAAGACTCAGTATTGGGAAGCGCTGGAAGATCTTCTGCCATCCAAACAACCAAGTGTTTTCTGATTGCTCTGTATTGACTGCATCCAGGTCAAATTTATTTTATTACTTTGATGTAGAGTTAACACAATCAGGGAAACTGAAGAGCTCTCAGTTATGACAAGGAGAAAGGATTTAACAAAATTTGAGATTAATATGAAACATAGGCATTGCCTTGTGTATGGGACATGGGATATCAGCAGCAAAAACTTTTTAATTTCTTGTAAATACAATGAGTAGTGTTCTATCTATGCCAACAGAATTGGGTTTCACAGAAATATGAAAGTTATCTGTTTCTGCATGTTTTAATATACTTGTATTTTCTAAGGATGCAAGCTGCATACAGGCCTAAGGTATATGTTATTCAAGGTAGAAATGGTAAAGGTTGAAGAAACCCTTTCTGTTTTCACTACATGGTTGAAAACTAAAAATCAAAGAGGAGTAGACAAGATCCAGTCCAGCTGTAATTCATTGTGATAGAATTTATGTTCATTTTATGAGGCAAATTATGTATTAATTGACTGAAAATGTTTAGATTAGTTTTATTTTAAGTTGAGTTGTGCAGCAAGCCTTAAAAACTCAGTGGATATTTCACATCCTTGATAACTGTATAAGCAGTTTAGATAAAATTTAAAGGGAGTTTTGAAGATCAGCTACAGGATAAAGTCTTTTCCAAATTAATTAACATTCTTTTTAAGCAAATATGTTTGAAGTTTTTGTAGTGGCTGACTTTACCATCCATCTTTCTAAAGATTAGAGCTTGCACAGCCAAGAAATAATTTGCACCTTATTTCTTGTCTCTCAATTGTTAATCATTTAGATTTTCTTGAATATTTACCAATCGAAATTTCACGAAATTGCGATGCTGAATGTACGAGAAATTTTGCCGTAGTGGGAGATTTCATTAAGTGCTCATATGTCATTTAAGTGGATATTTACCAACTGCACTACTTGCTGTGGCAGAAAGAAACCAGTAAATTATCAAATGCACACTTTGCAGATTAACCTTTTCAAGGGCTCTCAAGAAGAGCCACAATGGATGTCCTGTCCTTTATTGCAGGCAATATGTTTTTCTTCTGACAAAGATCATGAAAAGTGTGAATGAATCCTGAAGAAACAGAAATAACACGGGTACAACCTTTAAACATATTAATCAAAAATCAATGCACAATCCAGTGAAAATCAGGTAAGAGGCTGAAGAATAGTTAATACCTTTATTTTGCAGATGGTTGTGTTACGTTGAATAATAGGAAGCATGTATTTACAACATGGTCAGTACTTTATATATTCTGACCATGCATGGGGTGATAATCACCGATATCTGCAAATGTGCCAGTCTATTGATAAAGTAGCTGAAAAGCATAATAATGACTTGGATTTCAGGTCACCTGTTGCATGATCTTTGTGTCTGTAGAAACGATACATTGTATGTGAGGCAACTAATATGTGGAACAATGAATAAACACGCACTGAGGGAAATGTCTCCAATACATTAGCAACACCAGTACATCGGACAGCTAATGTGTCTCATGTGACTGAGTAGCCTGAGCAAGCTAAACATGCCGCCAATTTGCAAATTTTGTGTTGGCAGCAATCACAAAGTCGTACAGCATCGAAACACACCCCTCGGTCCAACCTGTCCATGCTGACCAGATATCCTAAATTAATCTAGTCCCATTTGCCAGCATTTGGCCCATATCTGTCCAAACCCTTCCTATTCATGTACCCATCCAGATGTCCTTTAAATGTTGTAATTGTATCAGCCTCCACCAGATCCTCTGGCAGTTCATTCCACGCATGCACTACCCGCTGCGTGAAAAAGTTGCCCTGTGGGTTTCTTTTATATCTTTCCCCTTTCATCATAAACCAATGTCTTCTAGTTTTGGACTCCCCTACCCCAGGGGAAAAGGCCTTGTCTATTTACCCTATCCATTCCCCTCATGACTTTACAAACTTCTACAAGGTTACCCCTCAGGCTCTGATGCACCAGGGAAAATAGCTCCAGCCTATTCAGCCTCTCCTTATAGCTCAAACCTTCCAACCCTGGCAACATCGTCGTAAATCTTTTCTGAACCCTTTCGAGTTTCACAACATCTACAGCAGGGAGACCAAAACTGCACACAGTATTCCAAAAGTGGCCTAACCAATGTCCTGTACAACCGCAACATGACCTCCCAACTCCTATACTCAATGCACTGACCCACGAAGGCAAGTATACCAAAAGCCTTCTTCACTAACCTGTCTACCTGCGATTCCACTTTCAAGGAACTATGAACTTGCACCCCAAGGTCTCTTTGTTCGACAACAGTCCACAAGACTCAACCATTAACTGTATAAGTCCTTCCCTGATTTGCCTTACCAAAATACAACACTTCACATTTATCTAAATTAAACTCCAAATGCCACTCCTCGGCTTATCGGCCCGTCTGATCAAGATCCCGTTGTACTCTGAGATAACCTTCTTCACTGTCCACTATGTTACCAATTTTGGTGTCATCTGCAAACGTACTAACCATACCTCCTACACTCAGATTTAAATAATTTATAAAAATGACAAAAAGCAGTGGACCCTGCACCGATCCTTGCTGCACACCGATAGTTACAGGTCTTCAGTCCGAGGAACAAGCTCCACCACTTCCCTCTGTCTCCTACCTTCAAGCCAATTTTGTATTCAAATGGCTGGCTCTCATTGTATTCCACATGATCTAACCTTGCTAACAGTCTACCATGTGGAACGCTGTCGAATGCCTTGCTGAAGTCCACATAGACAACTTCCACCGCTCTGCCTTCATCAATGTTCTTTGCCACTTCTTCAAAAACCTCAATCAAGTTAGTGAGGCATGATTTTCCACTCACAAAGCCATGATGACTATTCCTAGTTAGTTCTTGCCCTTCCAAATACATGTAAATCCTGTCTCTCAGAATTGCCTCCAACAACTTACCCACCACGGATGTCAGGCTCACCGGTCTAAGTTCCCTGGCTTTTCGTTACCACCTTTCTTAAATAATGGCATCACATTACCCACTCTTCAAGTCTTCCAGCACCTCAGCTCTGGCTATCGATGATACAAATACCTCAGCAAGGGGCCCAACAATCACTTCCCTAGCTTCCCACTGAGTTCTGCGACACACCTGATCAGATCCCAAGGATTCATCCACTTTCCTGAATTTTAAGACATCCAGTACTTCCTCCTCAGTAATATGGACACTTTTCAAGATATCGCTATTTATATTTCCAGTACAAAATACTCATTTAGTATCTCACCCATCTCCTGCTGTTCCACACATAGCTTTGATTATCTTTAAGGGGTCCTATTTTCTCCCTGGTTACTCTTTTATCCTTAATGTATTGTAGAAACTCTTTGGATTCTCCTCAACTCTATGAGCCAAAGCTATCTCATGTCCTCTTTCTGCCCTCCTAATTTCCCTCGAGTATACCCCTACTGCCCTTATCTACCTCGAGGATTCACTTGATTCCATCTGCCTATACCTGACATATACCTCCTTGTTATTCTTGATCAAAATCTCAATTTCTCCAGTCATCTAGCATTCCCTACACGTACCAGGCTTGCCCTTCACACTAACAAGAACACACAGTCTCTGGACTCTTGTTGTCTCATTTTTGAAGGCCTTGTGAATAGCCTCTCCCGATCAACTTTTCAAAATTCTTGCCTAATACCGACAAAGTTGGTCTTACACCAATATAGAATTTTAACTTTTAGATCAGGTTTATCCTTTTCCATAACTATTTTGGAACTAATATAATTACGATCACTGGCCGAAAGTGCTCCCTCACCTACAGCTCAGTCACCTGCCCTGCCTTATTTTCCAAAAGAAAGTCAAGTTTTGCTCCTTCTCCTGTAGGTGCATCCATATACTGAAAAAGAACATTTTCTTGTGCACACTTAACAAATTGCTCTTCATCCAAGCCCTTAATACTATGGCAGTCCCAGTCTATGTTTGGAATGTTAAAATCCCCTACCATTACAACCCTATTATTCTTACAGACACCTGAGATCTCCTTACAAATTTGCTTCTCAATTTCTCGCTGACTATTGGAGGGCCTCTACTGCAATCTGAATAAGGTGATCATCCCTTTCCAATTTCTCAGTTCCACCCAAATAACTTCACTGAATGTACTCCTAGGAAAATAGTCCCCAAGTATAGCCATAATTTTATCTTCTTACATCATTGGTACTAAGGTGTACAACAACTTCCTGCTGGTCATGCTCCCCTTCAAAGATATTCTGCACCATCTCAGAGGTATCCTTGACCCTGGCACCAAGGACGCAACATTCCGTTCTGATGTCTCACTGTTGGCCACAGAAACATCTGTCTGTGCCTCTAACCAGCGAGTCCCTTATCACTATCAATCACGTAGAACCTGACGTACCCCGTGTTAGAGTAGAGCCAGTTTTGGTACCAGAATCCTGGCCATCAGTGCTATATTCCTCTTAGAGTCCATCATCCTCTACATTTTTCAAAGCAGCATACTGTGACAATTGGGTACAACTTCCACTTCGTGCCATACTGGGCATGGAGTCAATCAATTTGTCTTGTGCAAAAATTCTAGAAGTTTGCGGTCCAAGAAATTATGTTGTGGTCTAAAATAATTTTTGTTTATATCACATGCCTTTTTACAAGCCCATCTGCAGATCTTGAGAAGTAAACTTTGGTTCGAATCAGTATTGAATTTAACACATGGCGCTATTTTTTAATAATGAGACATTACATAGTGTACCACAGTGTATTTGATATCATCAGATTTCAGATTATATTACAGCCATAAACTGTGGAAACAAACACAACTTTGCAAAATTCAAAGACAGTCACACTGGCTCCAACAGTTATTTGGACACAGGGAATGGTAATGCAGACAGATATCTTGAATAAACCTGGAGGTCCCAAGGATCAAATTACAGATTTCCCACACTCTATTACATGCTGCAGCAATGAACAGGGACAGAATGTTTCACTTGTCAAGCAAATTGGCAAGAAAGCCCAAGAATTTCTCCTTCATTAGTCTAAGTTAGAAGATTTCTTTTTGTAACGAATCATTAAAATATTGTATGTTTTATAACAAAACCTCTTCAGGCAGATACAGTAACATCACTTATAATGGAGCTGGATAAATATTTGAACAGGAACACTATAAAGAGATAAAAGAAATTGATAGGAAAATTGGATTAGAATAGGTAGTTGAATAACAGAAAGGTCTACATGGGTCAGAAAAGACTTTCTTTGTACCATAATTTCTATTATTCTGTAACACTGATTTGTGCATTTAGTGCTATTTTAAGGTTTGCTTCGGGAAGAGGAAGTGAGTGTTTGAATGTGCAAGGCATATGTGCCAAACTATGGGGCAGATAAACAGACAACGGAAAGTAACATAGTAGTTGGAAACATGAGAAAATGAACATTTCCAAGGAGTCTGAAGTCGCAGTGATTTGTTTTAGAACTTGCATTCCACAACAGTCTGGAAGATGCTGGCCCTCCTTTGACACACCTTTGTCAAAGCTTCGACTAACACAGTCGCAAGGAAGCATGTGAGTTAATTGATCTTGGAAAAACAAGTATTAGGAGTAGGAATTGGCCATTCAGTATTTTTGGCTCATCAAAGATGCTCTGCCATATGCTAACATCATGGCTGATTAGATTGTGTTCTCAATTCCATTTTCCAAGTTGCCTTGACCACCCATAGCCACCCTTGGCTCTTAGCAATGAAAAATCTAATGTAGCCTTGAATATATTCAATTATCTTGCCTCCATTGCTCTCTGGAGAGGAGAATTCAACAGACTCAAAGCCCCGAAAGGAAAAAAAAATCCTTCTTCTAATCTCTGAATTAACTGGAAGACCCCAAATTTTTTAATCAGTACCTTATTGTTTATACTCCTCCACAAGGGGAAACATCCTTGCAGTGTACCATACTAAATTCCTTCAAGGATCCTATATGCTTCAAAAGAATCACCTCTGATTCTCCAAACTCCCCAATGAGGAGAGGTCCAACCTATTCAACCTTGCCTTGTAAGACAATACCTTCATCCCGGGAATAAGTTGAGTGAACCTTTTCTGAAATGCTTCTAATTTACTTCTATTCTTTCATAAGTAAAGAAACCAAAATTGTACTGTGTCCCAGATATGGTCTCGCTAAGAATTCTCTATTTTCATCTTTGATTCCTTTTGAAATAAACATTCCATTTGTCACCTGAATCACTTGATGTAACTGCATACTAACTTTTCTTTTTCCCTGTGAACTTCCTCGCATCATTATTGAGGCTAGATTTCACTGCTTGATTTTAGCCTAATTACTTAGGTTCATAAATGAAATGAAATGAATTACAGACAGTATATTAGTCCGGGCATCTGGATAACTAGTGCAATCACATTACCATATCGCACTGAGTGCCAGTAACAAGCATTTAGTTTCTGTTTGGTATCCAACTGCTCTATCCTGGCTGAGTTTTCAGCACATACAGATGATAGCAGATTGTATCCTATTACTGATGTGCACTTTGGGAACAGTAGAAACACAACACTGGAGTGCTTTGAGGAAAAATGGACAAATTGAGGAGGGAAAATACTTGTGACCTAAAGCAGAGGGATCAGATGATAGAAAATTTGGACAACAGTAGAACATGTTACATATTGCAAGCAACTTGCTTGTTTACCAATAACTTAAATTAGAATTCATCACATGGGGTGAATTAAGAGCCTATGATCTTTTGATAACTGAGGAAATGTCACATATCAATGTTCATTTTAAAAACATCAAGCGAATAGAGTGAGGGCAAAACATAAATTCAGTGAGAGCAGGGATAATGGGTGGGTGTTAGAATTTTGGAGCGCTCAAATTTGTTGGGAGGGGAATGATGAGAGGTTACTGAAGAGAACACTGGAATGATTGAGTCTGGAATGGATGTGAATTTGAGCAGCAGATGGATCAAGATAGAGGTGGATGACAGATGACATTCCAGTGGACTTTCTTTCTCATCTAAGAGGACATGGGATTGGATGTTTAGCTCAGTAGAGTGAAATAAATGCGCAGCTGCACACGGTTTAGCTTCAGCTTTCGGTTTGCTAATGCAGAGTGTTGGATAAGCAGTCTGGCAATCAGAGCCAGCATAGCTATTACGAGTGGTGGGCTGGTAATGCTGGGAATCATCAGTGTACACATGCATGTATGTTTGGATTAAGCCACTGACACACAGATAGAGTGGATTTGAGGAATAGGAAGCAGGCCAAGAAGGCAGCTTTGCAGGGCTCTGTGGATCGTGATCCAAATGCAAACACGAGCTGATTTTTCTCTCTCCAATACACAGCACCTGAGGCGAAATTAAGTACCTTACATCCAGCTGAAGCCAACTCAGATTCATTAACTAATCATTGATGAGTGAAGCTAAGGGCCTTCTTTACACCATTAAAGGAATTCAAACCTGGGTTCAAATCCCACTTGCTCCAGAGATGTGAAGTAACATCTCTCTAACAGGTTGATTAGCAAACACCTAAATGGAAAAAGAAATTCTGAACTCTGACATCAATTACACCACAAAGTAATTAGGGTGAAATTTACAGTTAATATTTTGATTGTATGAAAATGTACAAGATGAATAATTTAATGTAGCAAAAACATTTAAGTTTTAAAGGCATAAATTTGTTCCAGAGATATAAGTATCTAAAGGTTCTCATCTACATGACTTTTACTCAAAAGCATTTTGGCAGAGCTTTCTGCAATCTGTGCCAGAGGAGAAACTCAGATAAATCAGACTATAGAGTCATGCCCAGTTACTTGGGAAACTACAAGTAACTTGCTAACTTTCTTGTTTCTCAAATCTCCTTCAGTCACACTTCTTCCACTATGTCAAACTCAAGTAACAACATCACTTGGCACCAACCAAATGAAAACAATTCAATGGTCCATCATCAATGTATTTAATTCTAATGTTTAAATGAAACTTCTGCTCCTCCGCTTGAACCATTATGCTGTTGAGGTGCTTGCCAAGAACTGTCTCAGTTTTTAAATCCACCAATGTCAGCTCAAAGTTGGTTCTGCGCCAAAGAAAATCGCTGAAAGACTCCCTAAAGAATGTCTCCCTTTCAGCTCAATAAATGTGACAAGAGATTAAGTCATTGAAAAGAATCTTAAATTTTACTCTTCCTTTATTCAACAAAACATGTTGCTGCAGCCACACAGTCCTATTATGGACCAAATGAAAAGGCTGTGCCTTCTTCTCTGCACCTCTGGTTGAAGGGATGTCTTTTATCTTAATCATTCACTGTGCATGCAACAAGGGCACAGTTAAATTAATCCTTCATCTCAAAGGGAAAGAAGCAAAAAGCCTCCCATGGTAAATGGGTCTGAAAGACCAATGAACTTACTTCCTGAGAGCCAAACATGCTTTTTGATAGATGTTACAACACAGAAAAAATTAAACAACTCGGATTACATTGTGCTTTTCTGCATTAATCATTAAGCACTTTCCATACAATTAATAACTTTTTGAGCTGTAGTTGCTGTTGCTATGTAGGTAAATATGGCAGTCATTTTGCATACAGCTGGTTCCCCAAATGATCAGCATATCTATTTTTGATTGAGGAAAGAACGTTAACCAGAATAATATCCTGGGTGTCTTCAAATCTAATCCGGTGTGCCGTCTGAACACTCAGACAAGATATATGTTGAAGGAAAGTCTTAAGTTAAGGATTGTATTTCCAACAGTATTGCATTCCTCTATTAATATACTGGAGAGTCAGTGTGTATTATCTGTCCTATTCCACAACTGTTGTTTGATCCCAACAACCCTCTCGTTCCCATTTAATCCGAGCCACGTAGCTGACAAGTCAAAGCACATCCATGGAAAAGTATCACACAGGTCATTCTTATACTAGACATGTTGTGAAGAAAGCATTTAGCCCCCTTTCCATCATAGAGATCGCTTGTAAGAGTATTTACAATGGATACAATTAGCAGTCTTGAAAGTCTCTATTATTTTGCATACACTAACTAGCATTCTAATGCAGACATTTTAAGGGAGTAATTCATATTGGTTCAATGCAAAATGTGAACATTTTATGACATAAACTACAATGGATTTACTATGGAGAAACTATTGAATAACTGTTTTCAGATATGTAGAATTAAGTGGAGAAATAAGGTGAGGTAATCTTTAGAAACTGGTACTGCAGGTAGCTATATCCAAGTCTCCCACCCTAAAACTGGCATCTATTTTTCACAAATTATTTCCTTTACTAGGATTGCTGTCTGTGTGGAATACAATTACTTCTTCACAAACATATGCCAGCCTTGTCAGACAGTGGTAATATCATCATCTAACTCTTTTTCAGTGGAAACAAAATATATTAAGTAGCAGATTCGAAAGGAAAGAATTCAGAGATCATACATGAATTCTTACATTACTGTTAAAAATGCCAGACTATGACTCAGTATCAGGCAAATGATAATTCCATGTGTAGGGTTTATATGGAAGACCAAAATCTGGGGACTCGTGATTATTTCCTGCACAAGGGATTGGTCGACAAGGGTGAAATTCCTTACATAACAAAAAGTGAATATAGTTACATAAGAATAGGGGTAGGCCATTCAGCCCTCTAGCCTATTCTGGCATTCAATGAGGTCATGGCTGATCTGTGGCCTAGCTCCACATACCTGCCTTTGGCCCATGGCCCTTAATACCTTTGCATTACAAAAATGCATCTATCACAGAACAGAAATTAACAACTGATCCAGCATTCACTGCCATTTGTGGAACAGGGTTCCAAACATTTACCACCCTTTATGTGTTGAATGCTTCCTAACATCTCTCCTGAATGGCTACACCTTAATGCAGAGTACAGTAATAGGTTGAAAAATGTCTGCGTGTCTTGATATTCCAAAAACAAACCTAACCCAAGCAAAAAATGCACTGTCTCATTTCTGAGTTCCTCGGTTCCCAGGAAGGGTCATTGGACCTGAGACGTTAACTCTGATTTCTCTTCACAGATGTGACCAGACCTTTTGCTGAACTTTTCCAGCAACTTCTGTTTTTATCTCTCCTGAATGGTCTGGCCCTAATTTTCAGACTCTTCCCCCTGGATCTAAAATCCACAACCAGTGGAAATAGTTCATCTTTATCTACCCTGGCTCTTCTTGTTAATACTGTGAAAACTTTGATTAGGTCACCACTTAAATTTCAAATGGATAATGAAGGCTCCAATGAGAGAATGCATTTTTTGCTTGGGTTAGGTTTGTTTTTGGAATATCAGCACATGCAGACATTTTCGATGTATTACTGTACCCTACATTAAGGTGTAGTCATTATGCTCCCTAAACGCATATCTGTGATGTTAGAATACAACTAATGGCAAACACACCTCTTCCTGGCATCTGATGCCCTTTGCTAATGTATGTAGGTCAACGTCCAACTTCTCCCGTGGTGACAAGGACTCACGTACTTTCATAAGGCTCAGGTGCCCCCACTAATGCATCAGCACCCATTCTGGCTGATGCCCTGATGGAAATTGGCAGTGGATGGAAAATCAAACCACAACAAATTGCACCACACCCCTGAATCTGGCACAGCAAATTGAAAATACCTCAAGACTTATCTCGTACCTTGCATCCTTCGCAAGCGCTGACTCCATAGTGGTAACCTGATGATTTGTCTTGGCAGACGAAGCAGGGTTTGTATACACGTGGAGGAGGGGGTGGGGAAGGTGGGCTGGGCACAATCTCCTCTGAGCTAGTACTCTGTGTTTCTATGGCTGAAATACAAAATAAAAGAAAAAAAAGTCTGAGTTTAAACTTAAAAGGAATTCAGCAACATTTGAAGTTTTCACTGCACTCAATTCATGAACTCCATTAACTGTAGGAAGGAGGAACTCGAAACAGACAGAAGGCACATTTAGACAAATGTGTCTTTTTGGCAAAGTACGATACAGCACGATGGCAAGTGGGAGCGGATCATTAGACCTTGAACTGACACCATCCAGTTTATCCTACTCCTTGCAGAGAATTGCATTCAAAGAGAGAGAGTGGGCAGGAGAATGCAGATTAATGTGGTTTCTCCATCCTCACTTGATTTCCAACATAAAAACGATAACAAGGATGTTTGTAAACCCAACATGAAGTGCATTATGTGCAGTATTAAATTATAATAATTTTTACAGCCTACCTATACTGAGTGTATATTTTCAATTTTATCCTGCTTGTTGGCAGGAAAAAAGAGAAATTATTATACTTGCATTTTTTTTAAAGTATTGCCATCGGATTGTTTTAAATTCTATTTTGTCTGCAGCACAATCTTCGGCTCGATATTCTCCTATTAGTTTGAACTTAAAGTTTTATCGTTCTACTTAAGTATTAATGATCAACAGTATTTTGATATAATTGCATTAAAGTTTGCCATAATATTTCAGCACCTAACTACTCGATCAGTTGCTTGCCTCTATCCTTGATGCCTTTGTTCCCCAAGTCTATTTCTGCCCTTTCCCTTATCCACCAAACCATGCCAAATGGTTTTCTTCTGCATTTCTCTAGTTTCCCCTCTATCTTCGATCATGCCCTCTTTATACCCCATCTCAACCAGAATACCCAACCCCTGATCTGAAGGCTGTAAGGTCACCATATTTTAATCTTCCTTGGATTTGAAGTGGTTTCAAAGGGCAGAGAGTTGCATCCCTGTTCAGAAATAGGGAGAGGCCTTGTTACTCCCCATTTCTGAAATTTTAACCATCTCTACAATGTTCCAAAGTAATCTACCAAATGGGCATAGCCTTTTCCGCAAATATATCCTTATGTCTGGAAGCCAGGGGTTAAATGTTCAATTGTAGAATCTGACAGAAGGAAGCAGACAAACAGTAAAAACACATCCTTGCACAAAGATGTAAAATGCCTGCAATGAGAGCTCTGATTAATATCTCATGGCTGTCATCTTCTAGTTATCAGTCAACATAACCACTTCAAAATTCCTGCCTCAACTCCTTGATTATAGTCTTTACAGCTGTTGGCAGGCTGTAGAATCATGTAGCAAGATCTAGACATTCAAAATTACTATGGGAGGGAAGGAAAAATTATTATTACACGTTCTCTTAAATCCTGCTGACAATGGGGGAAGAAATGTTAGAAAAAAAAACACCGGGTAACATTCACTGAGCTGGGTTGCGATCCTGTGGTTTGCATCAGAGAACAAAATACTGACGGGAAACACTGCTGCGATTGGAACATCCAACAAAAATTCCTGCTGTACTAAGGTTTGAACAGCTGGTCAACCAAAAAGATACACCAAGTAAAATAAGTAGTGGAACGTTTTCTCCATTTGCAACTAGCAATGAAATCTTGCACCTCTGCACTTACAATTTTGCTTCAAATTGTAAACTAAAATAATCTTCAACCTTCACACAAACAGTTGTTGGGATCCTGGTCAGTTGTGGCACTCTCACCTCCAGGTTAGAAAGTCATGTTTTCGTACTCACTCTGGCAATTACACAGCTAATCTATTCTGGCAGTCAGCACAATACGAAGGTTTGGCTGGTGGAAATGCTGCATTATTGTCTTTCAGGTGAGGCATTAAGCTGGAGGCCTGGCCAGTCCTCCCACAAAGACTTGCTAAGCACAAGGGGATTTTTACTGCTGCCCTGGCCAAATTTATTCTGCAATCTCGCTGCTGCTGTGGTTGGGACTTTGTTCTGTGGAAACTGACTTCTTCGTTTCCCTGAATTAAAAACATGAGCCACACTTCAAAAGTACTTTATTAGCTCTGAAGTGCTTTTGGAGGTATGGAATCATGAAAGGTGCAATATAAAACAAGCCCTTACTTTCTTTACTTGAAAGGAAGGCCGCATCAATGCTTTGACACACTAACTTTGAGCATCATAGAGGCATGATGTAGTTATCATTAAGGTGAAGTTTCAGTAGCTTGCTATTCGCAGTCTGCTTTCAACTGTCTGTTTGAATCTGGACAACCCAACAAAACACAGAACTGCTTAGAAAACTAGTTGTCACAAGCACTGGATTAATTCACAAATTCTAAAGAAAGCCCCACTCACAAATGACGCACCAATTTAAATTTCAATTTTTTTCAATGCACTGAAGACCAAGAACATAACATGCAGGAGTAGAACATCAGCTGATCTTCAGCTTCAACTCCACATTCCCATCCATTCCTCAATTCCCTGAACCAGGAAAAATCTGTTAATTTCAGCCTTAAATATATTCAGTGATGGAGCTTCCAAAACCCTCTTACGGTAAAGAATTCCAAATATTTAGAACCACTTGGATGAAGAAATTTCTGATGATCAGTCCCAATGATCTGCCAGTTATTCTGAGACCATGTCCCTTTGTTCTAGATTGACAAGCCAGGACAGACAGTGTCTACTGCCATGTCCCTTCAGAATCTTGTATGTTTCAATGAGATAACTGCTCTTCCAAACTCCAGGGAATACGGGCTCAATTTGCTCAACCTTATATCCATAAGAAAACAATCTCATCACAGGAACCAAACTGGGGAGGTTGAAACATATAGATCCAGTCTTGGCATTACTCCTCTTTTTATTATTGGTTGCTCTGAATGTCTCCTCCAGTATGACTATACGTTGCGTTCACTGTTATGTTACCACGAAGGCTGATCTTTTGGAAACTAAATATGAGCTTCAGCAGACTATTCACACATTTGAGAATGTGACAGACAAGATAAGCCTCATTTTCACTGAACATTTTAACATTTTCCAGCAGGGATCATTTGACGTGATCAAGAGCACTTTTTGATTTTATTTTCAACTTGTATTTCCCTAAACGCTGAACCAACCTGATTCAATAATTCAGCATTGCTCAGATATCACATCCAGCATGTATGGACAGCTTGGGACTTCTTTAAATTAGATCTTTTGCAAAGCTGGAAGATTCCGTAATTATAAGTATATTGAAACAATAGCGCAGAAACAAGCAACCAGTTCATGCTACTATTTGCTCTCCAATTGAACCAATACTTAACTTCATAAATTGTCAGCTATGAACAAATGCAGCAAGTAAAGAAATTCAAATATAAATGAACGCTAGGCCAATTCTTGCTCAGGTCAAAGTAGGTCACCTCGTTTTTATATTTTTTGCCGTGTTCTTTCTTCAAGCTGGTAAAAATATCAAAGGAAGCGATCTACCAGGGCAAAGAAGCCTGTAGGATATACAAGTTTCTGCAAGCCACCAGCTACAGAAATTCTCAGACTATGAACAAAGAACAAATAAACAGAAACAGAGAATAGTAATAACTGAAGGGTGAATACTATCTGCTTTGACTTTCAAGTTCATTCATATCTTCCTTTTTTTTTGCAAAATGATTCCTGGGAAAATAAATTTCAACAGTACAGCATCTCATAAATTTTGCTCCTTATCAAGCGCTGAGCCTCAAGTCCACAGGAGTGTGACTGCATCTCATTTGACTAATGGAGCTTATCCCTCACATATCAGGGAGCTGAAGGTTGGCTCAGGCATTTGAAAATCCTAAACATGGGCTTCTTGATGGCACAATGAATTTATTCAGCAAGTAGCTCAGCCATCGGAAATGCCCGTGATTTGAACCCTGATATAAGCTGAGTAGCTGAATTCAGCTAGGTGCTGCAAATGTCCCCATTGCAACTAGGGAGAAATCAGTTAAGCTTCCATTGACATCATCTGAAAATACACATAGGTGGTCATCATGTGAGAACAAGATCAGACTTACCAATCGTCCCTCACCACATTAGAATAACCTGGTCAAAACTTCTGTCAAAGTTTATACATGAATAATGACCAATTGGTTTGGGTATAGAATTGTAGTTCAACAAGAGTCAAAGCCTTTCGAAGAAAGCAGAGTGAAAGATAAGGAATGGAAGCAGAGGATCTGCATAAAAATTAGCAAAACGTATCTGTGCTTACAATGTACAATCTTGTTAAAAAGAGACATGTTACTTTATTCTGATAGGCTTCACCATACCTTGGGAAATGGAGATATTTCTAAATACAATAATTCAAATTTTAGACTGTTTTGCATTTTAACCGCTAACTAGTTACGTGTCTTCAAGTTACAGAGGAGACCATTCTCACTGAAAATTATTGACCTAACCGATCTTTCATCATTCAAAACATGAGTTTGTACCATGAACACAACAGATGTATGGAATCAAAAACAGAAGTTGCTGGAAAAGCTCAGCGGATCTGGCAGCATCTGTGGAGAAAAAATCAGAGTTAAGGTTTCAGGTCTGGTGACACCAGATGCTGCCAGACCCGCTGAGCTTTTCCAGCAACTTCTGTTTTTATTCCTGATTTACAGCATACGCAGTTCTTTAGTTTTTTATTTAGATGCATGGGATAATGCTATAAGACAGAGTTGTCCACAGACTTCTCCCCTCTCCAAATGATAATGATCCCCGGTTAAATTTTAAGAGGTTCTGCAGTAAACCACTGTTTTTTTTTTTGCAGAATTATCACTTAGGTATGTTTTGCTAAAGACCTGCAAGCATAGACTGGCCCAATGACATCAGTGAGCTTTAACATGCACAGCAATATGATCAAGAAAAGCCAAATCTTTACAGTGTATCTGAGGTCCAACATTTCTAAGATATAACAGAAATATGCAATGACGTACTCAAACAGCAGTGAGGGAAAACTGAAATGACTTTGTAAATGTCCTAGTAACTACTTTTAACTAACAGCTTTTTTATGTGTTCTGTATCTTGTGCAGAATACTCAACGTCACTGTTGCCGTTTAAGATTATTCCACGGGTACATTTATTTTTGCTATGTGCTAACAAGAAACAATGTGCATAAAAGGAATGAGTCTTTCAGAATTCAACTGTGTTGTTTCCAACTGGCCTACTCTGGTGACAGATGGGTACAAATTGAACAGGAATTGCTACTAAAGATCTCTATCCAGAATCTGGAACCAAAAGCATCTAGGTGCAGTGAATAGTTGAGGACAGGCTTAGCTGTGATGCAATTCACAATCAAATGGCTTCCTGACTCATCATTCTTTGGGTTCAATTGTAAGTGAGGCACCTGAAGGCAGAGGTAGCAAAACAGTGGAGAAACTTTGAAAACAAATGCAGTGTTTGAAAATATAACTGGCACCAAACCATTTGTTCAGAAAATTGATGACTGAAATAAAAACCGCATCAGGTGCATTCAGCTATGTGAGGAAAATGGGAAAAACAGGATTGTTGTTCTTGATATTTTTGCACTGTTAGTGACATCCCTCTGTTGTTGGATGCCAGTACGAAAAAGACCAAATCCATGATCTTGGAGCATATGACATCACAGAAATCTATTAGTTTACTACTGGCTCAACATTATTGCATTACTGTCAAATTTTCGAATATGCTCTTTGAGAAGTTATCCCAGGAGAAATGCCTGTTCACTTAGTGAAGATACAGGTCAGGCGTAAATAATCGGTTGAAATTTGTTAGTAGGATTTTGGCTCCAGCTGCTGTAGTCTTCCCATAGGGATTAAAAGCTACGTGACTTGTGCGCAATGTCTGGTAAATATCAGTGTGTAACAGATGAGGGAAGGGCGGTAATGAACTCAGGGCAGAGCCAGCAATGTTCTTTTCCAAATGCTTATCAGCGTTGAATGTTAGAAAGCATGCATCAGTAAAAAAACGTACACTAGCCCAGAACCAGCAGGGAAAATCTGCACTTTCATCAATTCCTTACTGGCTCTGAAAATGAGTTTTGTAGGAGCAAGGACATTATAAAGAAATGTTTTCAGTTGGAAATATACTGGTTCCTCAAACAGTGCCGAATGTTAATGTTTCTCATTTTCTCACATTTCCAATTATTCCAGGCAGATGACTTCTACTGTACATTTCTCCAGGCCAGTGTGCGATATAGACCTGCCAAGCACCACTGATATATTCTGAGTGACTGTCAAAATGTGCTAAACAAGCAGTGTAAGGACGTGGTATCTGTTCTTCCTTCCCTCAGTTTCTGCTTCACATCTCATTTAGTTGGCAAGGTGAAAGGTGCAAGAATTCACTTAAAGATACAAAGGTGGGAGAGCCTGTAGTGAACATTGGAAATAATATTGGGGAATTAAGCTAACACAACATTTCAGTAAGTGCACCAATAAGTGTGGTATTTGGTTTACAGACTAGGAACTCCAATGATTAATCTCTGGACAATATTTTGTTAATTGAGGTGACAGTAAGGGCTTTGTGAAAGGTCACACTAGCCCTGGGTTAAGAATGCAGAACGAAATCACCAGAATTGCCACTGGTGAGCACGATGCAGTGAACCCTGCATTAAAATGCACGTTCTTGGAAATGAGCTAAGGATAGGGTAAGACTTTAACGTGATGCAGTCATAGTTGAATAGCTTAATGAGATTCACTCCCAAAATCCATAAATTTGGATGAAGCAGCAGAGTGCTGCAATTATGGAATTGGACCACAGTTGGAATTGGATCACTTAGTAGAGGAGAGAAATGTGGAAGAAACAAAGAAACACGGAAGAAACAAAGAAATATCTAGGTAAGTTTTCTGTTCACACAACACATTAAGTGACATGGAACAAATGAGGGCACATGGAGTTGTGGCACAGATCTTTGTGGGGCTGTGCCGTACGTATATAAGCTCCCAGCTTTTAACCACATTAGAACCCAGGTTTGATTCTACCCTCGGGCGACTGTCTGTGTGAAGTTTGCACATTCTCCCCGTGTCTGCGTGGATTTCCTCCGGGTGCTCCGGATTCCTCCCACAGTCCAAAGATGTGCAGGTTAGGTGGATTGGCCACACTAAATTGCCCGTAGTGTTCAGGGAGGTGTAGATTAGGTGGGTTATAGGGGGATGGGTCTGGGTGGGATGCTCTGAGGGTCGGTGTGGACTTGTTGGGCCGAAGGGCCTGTCCCCACACTGTAGGGATTCTATGATCGAGAAGTGATTGTACTTCTATTGATTGCAAAGCACTTTGGAACATGCCAAGACCATGAATGGTACTAGATAATTACATGGTCTTTCTTGAATTAGCTCAGTACAACACAATATACATTATACAATCAAGATGAATTTTGTAGTGTTTTACTGCTCTATTATTAGTCAGCAAGATGCTTCATACCTGTGCTCAAATCAGGATTGCAAGTACATGGGTTTAATTATAACTAGCAACTTGGCATTAACAGCCAATCTCTTCGCTGAAGCTGAAAAGCAGCTCTAGAGATTACAGTGTGTAACAAGTTTCCAGTACATTAAAGTTATGTAAAAGACCAATGGATCAGTGTAATGAGTATTAACAACAGGCACGGACTAGGGTCAGCAATTCTGTTGGGATTTTATAGTACCTGTAGTAGTAAAAGAAAGAAAGGAAAATAAATTAATTTTGGAAAAAAATACTGTATGTGCCCAAAAGCATTCAGTTTGAATAAAGTATCCCAAACAATGCAATAAAATAGTTTGACTGAAGATAGGTTTCTATCCAACAATGTCTGATATAACTCAAGCTCCTAATAAAATGTTTTATTGACATGCTTTACAAGGCATTGTCACTGTGTACTGTAACAACAGACTGGATGGAGAGTATGAAAGCAGTCAGTGAAATATTGAACACACATTTGCCATGGCAGATTAAAGAGCCAGCTGCCATGGGGGTTGAATTGTGTAAGCTGTTATAATGAAACAACAGCTGCGTGTACAATCTTTTCAGTGGAACAATTTCTTTTTATTAAAAAGATCCACTTTGAAAGCTGGCAGCAGGCTCTCACCCAGTACTTCCAACACCGACAATGCGTATGACAAAAAAAACAAACAGCTGAGATCAGACTTTTCTTGGGAATACTACTCATAGGCATGTAAAACAGAGGGCTACTTTCTATTGGGTGCCCAATGGTCTTAAATGAAACTGATGCATGCTAGACAATGCAGAGAGGGAAGGGTGACACTAAGAGGTTATTAGTGACCACTTGTGCTCCAATCTTCAGATCAGTATTAAAGTCCTCTGTGTACATCAATGATTTGGATAGGGACATAGTGTTTAATTGTTCAGTGTCTAAATTAGGAGGCTTAGTAAATAATTCTCAGGACTAGAAAACACTACAAAAATGGATATTGAATAATTTGTGGAATGGGCAAGAGCGGCAAAAGGATGACAATCAACAAATTTGGGAAGGCAGTGGCAGAGAGGTAATGTCATTGAACATGTTATCCTGAGCCTAGTTCTGGGGACATGAACGTGGCAGATGGCAAAATTCGAATTCAATACTATTCATGAATTGAGAGCTAACCATTGTAATTGTTGTGAAAAAAATCTAGTTCACTAATGTCCCATAGGGAAGGAGATCTGCCAACATTAGCTTGTCTGACCTAAATATGATTCCAGACCTATAGTAATGTGGTTGTCGCTTAACTGCCCTCTGAAGTGTCTAGTGATCCAATCTGTTCAAGGGCAACTAAGGATGGGAACAAATGCCGGGTCTTGCCAATGACGCCCACATTTCTTACGATCATAAAGATGTTAAAAAGTCTGAGGTAGTATAATTTATTGAAAAAAATCATCTTTACACTTTGAAGAAAGACTCAGTGATATGAAAAGAACCAAGGATTCGGGGTTTGTGTATGCAAGACATTAAGAGCAGCACCTCAAGTGGGTAATACCATTAGAAAGAAACTAATGGGATTCTTAGGTCTTACAGCAAAATGTATATAACATTAAGATGTTATGATATTAGGTTATGAAAAATCTGTACAGAATTTTAATTTACGATCACATCTAAAGTCTAATATGTAGTTTTGGGCTCCATCTTATTGCCAGAATGTTGAAGCAATAGAGAGGATGCAGCATGGAGCCTGGTTTGGGTAAATTCAAACAAAAAATGACTTGAAAATTTGAGGACGGCTTTATTCAGAGAGCAGATCATGGTAAGGGTTGATGAGGTATTTCAAACTTTGAAGTGATGGGACAAAATCATATCATTTTCAGTGGTTAAGAGGCCTTGAGAAAAGGTAATATTGAAACAAAATTAGAAGCTAACTGATATAGGATAAACAGTAAAAGCTCTGTGTGACACAGGACTGGGGAGTGTGATGACGTTTCATAATATTATTTTTATTATTTGGAAATTTGAGTTCTAAAGTGGACAGAAGCAGATATTGCTTTATATTTTATTTGTATTTCTATCCTACATGCATTAAAAAGGGAAGATATAGTTTTTGTTTCGGTTCAGAGCACAGGGAGTGGTGGTGGGTTGGTTGGAAATTTATTTATATTTAAAGAAGGCTTTAAAAAAAACTATGAGGTGAATGGTTTTTGTGCTTTAGAAAGCAAGGTGGAACATAGAGCATAGAACATAGAACATTACAGCGCAGTACAGGCCCTTTGGCCCTCGATGTTGCGCCGACCTGTGAAACCAATCTGAAACCCATCTAACCTAAACTATTCCATCATCATCCATATGTTTATCCAATGACCATTTAAATGCCCTTAAAGTTGGCGAGTCTACTATTTTTGCAGGCAGGGCATTCCACGCCCTTACTACTCTCTGAGTAAAGAACCTACCTCTGACATCTGTCCTATATCTATCACCGCTCAATTTAAAGCTATGTCCCCTCGTGCTAGCCATCACCATCCGAGGAAAAAGGCTCCCACTGTCCACCCTATCTAATCCTCTGAAGAAAGAAAAAAAATCATCTTATAACACAGGGAGACAGGGACAGAAACAGGTTTCTTTTTAGAAAGAGACAACCACCCAGGAGGCTTTGGAGTGCGTAGGTTTCTGTCAGAGAGGACAGGTCCACAACACCAAAAGGTAAGGTTGGCCTCGCAATCTCCAAAGCACTTTGGGCTGAAAAATCGAGTGGCTAAATGTCAACAAAAGAAAATCTCCAGAAACAGAAGAGGCGTTCAAGGAATCCATGTTAAGTCTCAGAAAGAGACAATGAATAAAGAAATAGCATTCAGATAATGCAGAAACTTCCCAAAAATAAATAAAGTATAGCCACATCTAATAAACAAGGATCTTTAAAGTGGAAAGCATGTGAACCTTTACCGAGGCTCGATTAGCTATAGGGTTGCTGCTAAGATTAAAAGGATGTAACCTTTATTTCTGATATTTAAAGTAAGATCATTTCAAATAGTTCTTGTACAGTGAAAGAATTGTTTGCATTTTCTCCTTCTTTCCTGTGCAATAAACTTTTCTTAAATGAACGTTGGTTAGATAGGTTTTTAGGACTATTGTTTGTGTGGAGGAGAAATATTAACTAAGAGTGATTGGATCAAACAGTCTGTTTACACCTTGTAATTTCTGTGAATGCTCGGTCTCGAAGTGGAAGAATTGAGAAACAGAGCATCCTAGACCACATACCCCATTCTTCAAAAGATAAGCAATGTGATGGGAGTGACCATGTGGCTCCGGTTGGAAGAATTATTTTCAGAACTACGTCAATATCAGAAATAAACTCATTATAATTCTGTACAGCAAAAAATTGCACACAGATATGCTCAAGTGGAAGCAATAAGGACTGCATATCCTGGTATCGTCCTGTTACGAAATAAGTAGATGGCATTTGATAAAAATTTAGGGTCTCTTCTCAATCCAAGACCTCCTGGCAATGCAGTATTGGCATCAGCCACCATGTCCCGAGTGGCAGTGCTAAGTAAAGATGAGCCTCACTGTTGGTTGGTGGAATTCCCCCCTCCAGGGTCTTTCATTCTGGGGGAAGGCCCGAGTGACATCTCCTCTAAAAGATGTGGCGCGCGGCCAAAACTATATCATCCACATTATGTTTGGTCATGTGTGTGCCTGTTTGTGTGCAGATACTTAATTACTGTACTGTGACCTAATTGTAATCGAGAAAATGCATAGATAAAATGAAATCTATAACAGAAAAAGGTACCCAGCCCTGTACACCCATATCTGTTGTGCATGCAACACCAGCATACTGGGTTAATCAGGACAGTCTCTTGCTTTAAAGTCCCTTGGTGTTTAGAACCTTTTGACAGTACTAGGATTTGAATGAGGAACCCCTACACATAAAACATACGAGATTAACCACTGAATACAAAAGGAAATTGTGGAAAAATATGCATTATTTGGTGTGCTTGTTTATCAGTTCATTTTTTCTAATTTTTTTTAATATAACAGAAAAATATTACAAAAATAATTTAAAATATTGCACAGAGAATCCAAAGAATCAAAATGCACCAAGCCACAGTGTACGACAGAGAAACACCTATATATGTCACCTATGAAGCACAGATTAGCTCCTGTGTGTTTAGTGTTTCGTAAAGTTGCCACAAAGGCAATATAAAGTCAATATTTTGTGTTATATTGCATATGTTTTCACTGACTTCAAAATAACACTTTTGCCTTGTGGTAGCCAAACCTATTTCTCAATTATTAGCAACAGACAATGAAACAGATCCATCATCTGATCACTACATGTTTATGCATAAACAAAGTGAAGTAATCAGTGTCTGAAAGAAACAGATAAATAATATCAGAATCCATGCATTTTTAATCAGCCAACGAGCAAATTCTAGTGGATTTCAACTGGAAAGGGAAGATTGACTTAAGTAGCACGAAGGACCAGTTCTTTTGATAGGTAAGTTGATAATGGCATGTTATTAAGAAAGGCACACAAAAAAAGTCCAAAATTCGTGAACTGGTTTCATTCAAGAGAGTAAATAGAATGTTATTATTGGCTTCATTGTCCTCAAATTGGCTCCTGACCACTGTCAAGTATTATGTGGGAGAAGAGGATCCATGTCAGTTTTGGTGTCTTCTAGTGTATCCTAATTCAAACCAAGTCCTGTTCACACATCAAAACCATGCTCGCTCACTTATATTGCTCCAAATATAGCAATAACTCAAATTTAAACTCATCATCCTTGTTTTCAAATCCCTCCATAGCTTCGCTCTTCCCTCCTTTAATCCATCTCTTCCTTCTAATTCTTGCCTCTAGCACTTGCACAATTTACATGCTTATCGCTGGCAGACTCCTGTTTGGTTGCCTAGGCTCTGTGTTCTGGAATTTTTATCCTCATCTCCTCTTTCCTTCTGCCAGATGCAGCTTTAAATTTACCTTTTTGACCAAGCTGCTAAGCATGTTTAAGCATATCTCCAGAGGTGGCTCAATGTTAAAATTTGTTTAATAATACGCACAGGAAGCATCTTGGGGAATTTTACAATGTTAAAAGAACCAAAGAAATGTATGCTGTTTTAGCGTTGAGAAACAGAGGCAAAGCATCATGGTCCAGAGATCAGTATATCACAAACGATGAAATGAATAAGAAAATGGTGATCACATGATATCAAGCTCGAGGTTGCAAGGCTAAGGAATTTAGGAATCCCAGAGTTGGGAAAAAAACAATGCATACTACATCAGGCACTTACATTACAAGGCATAGTTGAAGGGTCTTTATTGTGGTGACATTCACAATAATTTTACTTTGCAGTAATATCACGCTCCCACTCTATGCGCAGGAAAATCCTGTACCCTATGAGGTAGAATAGCATAACCACTGTATTATTGAACTTGTAATCAAAACAGGTTGGACTAATAACTTAGTTTGGATATTCAGTACTACCCTGAATTGACTGCATCATGACAATATTATTTGAACTGTGATGCACAAAATGAGTACAGTGCAGATTAACATACAGAGTGATCTGATAGTGCCGTAATGGAAAACAGAGGCACCTAGGGGTGCAGGTACATAATTCTTCAAAGTTTGCATCCCATATGATAGGATGGTTGAAAAGGCATGTGGCACACTTGCCTTCATTGCTCAGTACTTTGACTGTCAGAGTTGGGATGTTATGTTGAGGTTGTACAGGACATTGGTGAGGCCTCTCCTGGAGTACTGTGTCCAGTTCTGGTTGCCCAGTTACAGGAAGAATATTATCAAGCTGGAGAGGGTTCAGAGGTTTACCAGGAGGTTGCCAGGTATGGAAGATTTCAGTTATAAGGGAAGGCTGGATAGGCTGCGACTTTTTTCACTGGAGCGTAGGCGGTTGAGAGGTGGGTGACCTGATAGAAATTTATAAGATAATGAGAGGTATAGATAGAGTTGATGGTAGTTGTCTTTTCCCTAAGATGGGGAATTTCAAGACTAGGGGGCACATTTTTATGGTGAGAGGAGACAGATTTAAAAAAGACATAAGAGGCAAATTCGCATGTGGAATGAACTTTCTGAAGCGGTGGATGTGGGTACAATTACAAGGTTTAAAAGATATTTGGATGGATACATGAATAGGAAAAGTTTGTAATGATATGGGCCAGGAATAGGCAGGTGGGACTAGTTTAATTTGGGATTATGTCTGGAATGCACTGGTTGGACTGAAGGGTCTGTTTCCATGCTGTATGATTCCAGGACTCTACGACCTCCCTTCTGATTTCCCCTATTGCAAAACAGCAATGTGCAGTATATCAAAAACATGGATCATGAATTCAGAATACTACATTGAAGATTATGAGAAGGTGATGGATGTAGAACAGTAAGAGGTTTCACCTTTTGATCTCTTCAAATCATGCATTGTCTAACAACAGGTTATGCAGTTTCAGTGACAAAGTCATTTCTCTACAGCACTGTCTACTTGGTTTGCACTTCCAAATGCAGACAGATCAGTGGCTATGGTATAGTAACCATTTAGTAGCAGCCTTATAGATCAGTGCTGCAAATCATTTTTACAATGAAGGTTCAGAATTAAAATTGACAAATTGCCAAATCTTCTTGGATGAAAGGGCAGCAATTAGAACAGTGAGCAGAATTCAACATATCTAGAAAAGCAACAAGATCAAAATGCAAGCAATTCTGCTTTTATTCTGATCTGACTTGCTGAAGGCTGACTTACAATGGTAAGAACACCATTGGCAGTAGGTATGTAGTGCTCCTACCATCAAAGGTATTCTCTAACATGAAAGATCTGACTCCTATGATCGCTGTAGCATCAGAGTTTAACACTGTATTCGGTTCCTTGACTGAACAGTATTATTCCCAACACCACCTACAGCTTCATTATGAAAGTAGTGACATTCATAATAATTTTACTCTGCAGTGATACCACACTCCTACTCTATGTGTAGAAACTCACATACCCTATGAGGTAGAGTAGCATAGCCATTGTACAAATGAACTTGTAATCAAAATAGGGTGGACTAATAAGTTGGAATTCAAATCTCATTCAGTTTTAAAGTGAAAGTTGGACTGAGTACAAATGATACACAAGTGTTCTTTAAGGAAGGACCCCTGGTGTCCTTGTCAATGTTGCTTGAATATGACTCAGTTCTGCACCATAGGTGACTCTTAAACTGTTCTCTGTAATGGTTAAACAAGCCAGTTTTATTAAACTTCTGCAAAGAATAAAAAGTTCAAGAAAGTGGACCATCTTCACAGACATTTGGGAATGGGCAATAAATGCCAGCCTTGTGAAGGACAGCCCACAATCTGAAAACCAATTAAACAGATATGACAAGAGCAGATCTCTTTTCTCATTGGATTTCTCTCCTGGAGCTTTTTTTTTTAAACTGAGTTTGCAGATTTATGTTCAGCAGACAATTCCTCCAGAACCCTGACTGTATAGAAAGATTCCTTGGGATGAGAGAAGGTAACACCCTTCAGGCTGCACAGAATGATGATAAAGGCCATAGAGTAAAGTACCTTGCTACCAGCCAACAGTGAAAATCTGACAATATTTTCTAGGCTCTTTCATGTTGCACTCGTGCCACAGGATTCTCCAAGAGGGAGTGTTGCACAACTGCCTGCAGATCAAATTAATAAATTGCTGGGATTTGCTCAGCCCTGGAGACATGCTGATGGACAGTCTTGTCCAGCTTAGTTTTGGTTTACTGCCAGTTGTACCAGTGAATCTCCTAAGTATTAATGCAGTCTTGATTTGATTTGATTTATTCTCACGTGTACCTAAGTACAGTGAAAAGCTTTGTTTGCGAGCAGTACAGGCAGATCATAGGGTGAAAAAAGACTTTGACAGAGTAAGGCATACAGGTTACACCACGTGTGTGCTAGGAAAGATCAACATTAACAAGATCAGCATTATTTGAAGTTAGATAGTCCATTCATTAGTCTAATAACCACAGGGAAGAAGCTGTTCTTGAACCTGCTGGTGCGTGGTTCAGGCTTCTGTATCTTCTGCCTGATGGAAGAGGTTATAGGAGGTTATTACCGGGATGCGATGGGTCTTTGATGATGTCGGCAGCCTTTCCGCGGCATTGAGCCGTGTAAATGGAGTCCATGGACAGAAGGTTGGCTTCCGTGATGGTCTGGGCTGTGCACACAACCTTCTGTAGTTTCTTACGGTCTTGGGCAGAGCAGTTGCCGTACCAGGCCTTTATGCACCCGGACAGTATGCTTTCAATGGTGTATCTGTAGAAGTTAGTAAGGGTCCTTATGGATATGCCAAATTTCCTGAGCCGCCTGAGAAAGAAGAGGCATTGTTATGCCTTCTTGACTGAGGCATCTACGTGCGAAGTCCAGGACAGGTTGTTGGTTATCATCACTCTGACCAACCCTCTCCACTTCCGCTCTGTTGATGTAGATGGCGGCGTGTTCTCCTCCTTCCTTTCTGAAGTCAGTGATCAGTTCTTTAGTTTTGCCAACGTTGAAGGAGAAGTTGTTATCACTGCACCACGTCATCAAACCCTCTATCTCCCTTCTGTATTCCGAGTCATCGTTGTTTGGTATCGGTGGTGTCATCAGCTAATGTGTAGATGGCATTTGTTTGGAATTTGGCTACACAGTCGTGGGTGCACAGGGAATGCAGTAGGGGGCTGAGAACACATCCTTGGGAGGCTCCAGTGTTGAGTGTTATTGTGGAGGAGGTACAGTTGTCTATCTTCATTGATTGTGGTCAATGAATCAGAAAGCTAAGGATCCAGTTGCAGAGCGCAGAGCCATGACCTAGGGCTCAGAGTTTTGAGATCAGTCTGGAGGTGATAATGGTGTCAAACGCGGGGCTGTAGTCGATGAGAAGGAGTCTGAGGTAGGTGTCCTTGTCCAGATGTTCCAGAGTTAACAGCAGGGCTAGGGAAATGATGTCCGCTGTGGACCTCCTATATCAGTAGGCAAATTGCAGGGGATTGAGGCAGGCTGGGAGGCTAGAGTTGACGTGGGCCATGACCAGCCTCTCAAAGCACTTCATAGTTATGGAGGTCAGAGCCACTGGGTGGTAGTCGTTAAAGCACATCACATGTGCTTTCCTGGGTACGGGGATGATGGTGGTCTTCTTGAAGCAGGTGGGGACTTCGGCTTGTAGGAGGGAGAGGTTGAAGGGTCTTGCAGAATGGAAGAGCATCTTCTGATTGGATCATACCTGAGAGTTAGCTTTCAAAAAAATAAATTATTTGTAGAATGAGAGAATTGCTGGCGGGGCCAGCACTCATGTCCATTCTCAATCTCCCCCTGAACTTAGTGGCTTGCTAGGACAATTTCAGAGAGATTTGAAGAGTTAATTACACTGTTGTGGGTCAGTAGTCACATGAAGATGCGACCAAGTAAGAATGACAGATTCTCTTCCCTGAAGCAAAAGGATATCAGTGAACCAGATGGATTTTAACCCATCACAATGATTCGCCTAGCTTTTAATTCCAGATTTTTACCGAATTAAAATTTCATCATCTGCTATGGTAGGATTTAAAACTAAGTCACTCGAGCATTAAAATGGGCCTATGAACTACTAGTCCAGTGACATTACTACTTTCGTTCGAGCAAAGCATCCTTATACAAATACACCACGAAGACAGCATCAGCCACTCTTACAGTCCTGTTAAAAAGGACGATTTGATATTTAAGTTGCACGTTGGAAATCTCAGAAACAGAAGAAAGGTCTAAACATCTTTCACTTCTTACTGACTACATTAACACACCATCTCTTTCCAGTTTGAAATGTCTAACAAATATCACTGCTCTGTCAATGCACCATTACCTAAGAGAGTGAAACAAAAGGGAGTCAGACACCTTTCAATCTGCATTTAAGATTATTTAATAAATATAAGATCTCTTTTATTCCCTCTTTGGAGGAGTCCATGCTCATTTGCAATAGGAAATAGCTTAAATTGAGCAACACTTACTTTGTAGCCAGAATGGGCAGTTTATCACATTGTATACAACATCAATACCCTTTCTTCCACACCATTTTTTTCAGTATAAAGGGTTAGTCCTCAATTTTTTGGTTCCATTTCATACCATTCCTCTATCTTTGTCCATATGGTGCGCAGGGGTCAGACGGATTAGAGGGCCTTCTAGTGGATCTGCCCCTGGCCAAGGGTAAATGTAAAGTTACCATTTGAGTCCAGAATGGGTAACATCCCTACGAACGATTCCTTCTACTGTTTCCTCTCTCACAATCTCTACTGCAGTCCTGGTGACCCTGGCACAGGTGAAAACAAAACCATTGTGTCCACTGATTCATCCAAATTTGGCTAAGACCAGTGGCACTCCAGAACAGGCTCAGTATCATAAATGCATCAGAATGAAATACCTAATGAATATATGCAGCAAATACGGTTTCTGGGTCACTTGTCCAGGCTCCTCTAACTGGGGAAGGGTTGGGCAGACTCCAACCACTGATCCAGACAAAATACAGACCGCTACTCAGTTCACTGAAAACAACGCTTAGACTTTGATCATAACTCTAAATTCACTTACAGACAGGCTTAATAAAGCATTATGGAGACCAGGAGCCACCTTCTAGCTCACACCCTGCTAAATCTAAACCCTTTATCCTACCAGACTCAACAACTAACTCTATGAGGCTGCTGCTGGGGTACAGGAACCGGCAGTGGGAGCTGGCTCATGGATATGCATCTTAGATCAAAACCCTTTTCTCCCCATTTCTGGAATAAAACAGGGAGAGTGGGTACAATGATTGTAGCACTGGGCTACCAACCCAG
>NC_063361.1:27943691-28011555 GCF_021869965.1 Rhincodon typus | reverse complement strand
CTCTCTGTAACTTCCGATATGGTCAAAAGTACCATCATCTCCCAATGTCTTTCTATGGTTGTCAGGCAGCCTCACTAATTGCTTTCTCCAGCTACTGTCTGAGGCTAAAGCTGAATAGTCATAAACTCAACATCCTTCCTACTCAACCCCAAAGTGAAGATCCAACTCTATGTTCTCTCCATCAAAGATCATCAACTGTAATTTCTGGCTGCGGCCTACTGTAGTCCATCTCTTTCTGAAACATTCACCTTCAATTTTGTTACCTCCAAGGTCAATCATTTTGAACTCTCCCAGGTCTCATTGCAATTTACTGGAAATTTTCTCATATAATTCTCTAAGGCCATTATTCCATCTTGCACCAATGATTAGCAATTAGTCCTGTTTGTGATTGCCTTCAAAGACTCCCAGTCTAACCACATCTCAAATTGATTTTAAGCCTTGAGCTTAAATTCTTTCATGGCCTTATTTCTTTCTATCTTTGAATCATCCTCCAACATTACACCCTGACTCAAATAACCATTTCTCTGGTTTTGGTTCCACATGGATTCCACCTTCCTTTGCCGCACTATTGGCAGCCACGCCTTTAGCTCATTGAGCCCCCCATTCCAATTCCTTTCTTAAATCTATATTAGTTCCACCACTTAAAAGCACACCTCTCTGACAAAGTTATTGATTACCCCTCCTAATATCTCTTTCCTTGGTTAAATATTAAACTTTCGTCACTTTTCCACAATAAAGATACTATGTAAATGCTACTTATTTTCTCAGAAGCAATCAAGTAAAATTTGTGATGTAAACCTGGTAAAATAAATAATCAAGGAATTTATTATATCTAATTTTGCAAGAATACAAGTAAAATTGTCCCACTACCAGCAGCAAATGCTACATAGAGAATTACTTTAGTATTGATAGTCTATTAGTTTAAATATTCATATTTATGGAACCACACTATTTGTAAAACTCAACATTTTATCCCCATCCCACTGGGAAGTCTTCTGTTTGCTATGTACATACACAATTCTGACCACTTAGGCCAGCTGCTTACCTTGTACCAACAAGCAACTGTCAAATCAATAACAACTAGTACTTAAACCAACAGCCTTAATGCTACATGTGATACATTACTCTCTAATTTCAAAACATTGCAAAAGGACCAACCTTCAGTAAAGAAACTGGCAGTCATTCACTGAATCAATCCTACTTAAACCCTTACTAATCAACTCACCATGTTTACCAATTTTTATTGTATGTTTGCTTTTACAGCATCAGCCCAATTCCAGTACAATACAGAAAGTAAAACAAAGGCTACAGGCCATATTTCAAACAATGACTCAAAATTTTTCTTTGGCCCTGTTCTGATTTGTTAGAACTAGTTACACTGTAGCTGGTCAAAGCTGCTCAACAAGGAAAACTATTTGAGAGAAAAATGCCTACTTTAGAAAATATATAAAGGCAAGGACACCATGTCACACCAGCCAAATCTGTTTAAAGATAGTTTAAACCTCATTCTATTTTTCGGACTCAAGAAATGAAAGGGAACTCTACTCAAGCATTATATAAAGGAAGATGGGGGCATGGAGGAGAAAGGAGAGGTCGGTGCTGCTGCTAATTTACAAAGTACTTATGCACCGAGTCTAAGATCTTCTAGAACACGAATTAAATGCTTTACCACAGTTAATATTGTAATGTATATTTTGGTTTCTCAAAGTTTTTTAAACATAAATGACAGAAAACGTGTGACTTTCAAGAACTGGAAAAATCTTCAGCAACTAAGGATTAACAGCATTGCAACCCGCCTTGTCTGGCTAGGAAACATGTAATGCATTGTCTGAATCATGTATAAAGTTCGATGTGAATAAACGTACTAACAACAGTGATAAATTCTCTCTGGCTTGGATCTCTTGGTACAGTTCAAAGCCATTAAAAACTGTAAATACTTTTCTCTCTCAACATTATTCAAACCTGTCAGTCTGAACAATCAGTCAAATCCAATTCATCACAGAGCATGTGGTAATCCTTTTGGAATGCAGAAAATTACTTCCAGATGTGGACCCCAGGAATATTTAAAAACTGTTTGCCCCTTCTTCTAAAAAAAACAATAAATTACCCAAATATATCAAAGTCAAGCTTTCCTTTTTCTTATGAAAATTGTTCACAACCAGATGAGCATCTGCAAACTTGTCTGCTGAACTGAAGTGAACTGATGTTTATGTTGGACAGAGCTAGCACTCAGCAATCTAACTTTAATAGAAAGTACTGTCAACATTCCAGTTAGTGAGTTAGATTCATGCTTTGTCACTTCTTCAGGGAAAAAGAAGTGAGCACAATCTTTATCAGATATGAGCGATAGAGAGAAATAGTAAAGCTAGAATTCTGACAGACTTATAATGCAAAACTTAGTCTACAATATGTCTTGAGCAAAAGCCTCATGTGCCCTTTGTGCATCAGCACTCAAATTAGACATTAGGATACACAATTACAGCCAGCTAGCTGGCTTGTAGATTTTGGGAATGGCGGTTAACACGTACCATGACTCAAATAACCATGTCAAATTAGGGTTCTGTTCATTTTGGAATTAGGGCACTGCTGAAATAATCTGAGCTGATTCCAAAAATAGTTTAAAATACAGTATTTGCTCTTGAACTGGTTAAGGTTGAACCCAAAAAAACTACCACTGGTTTGGGTTTCAGTTTTTGAAGATATCAAGCTGCAGAATAGCTACAAACCTGTTTAGGCTCATGATATTGTGCTCCAGAATGCATTGCACAAAAATGACATGAGCATTGTTATTTGTTATGCTTTGGGGGTGATTCCCAAATCTGTAAATGCCTTGAATTATGAAATTTTATTCAATAACACAAAGAAGTAGATGTAGAAGTGCCTTGATTCTGGGAAACAGAAGCCAGTATAACCAGATGATAGTAGTTCCAAGGACATTCATTAATTGTTGAAAAGAATTAGGGACAGTGAGACAGGCTAAATTGGCTTTCCATGGGAAGTAGCTGATCCTTTGTAACAGATAGTAGTCCAGATAACACCAATACACTTCAGGTAAGTATCCATTACTGACTCTCTGGTGGAACCTGGAGGGGTACAGCTATATTGAAAATGGGGGGTTTTCCAACTAAGTTCTTTGTAATCCAGGAAGCCTGGGCCCTAATATATCAGGCGGCTGCAGACGAGCTGTTCTGAATAAGCTGCACATTTTTTCTGGTTCAATTCTGTCTATATCTTTTTTTAAAAAAAAGCACACTCCTTATCAGGTAAATGGAATGTGCACTTAGATCTGCACACAAACACCTGTTTATGTATTATCAGCATCCATTTATTCAGTTAACATCATTCTTGCCAGTTTTAAAATTTATATGCTTGCTCAAGAAGCATAATTCCGACACATTTCAAAAGACAATTGTTCTAAATCTTAATATATTAAAATCATTCACCAAATAAATATATTTTCCATGGGAAACATCTGCATGAGAGCAACTTTTTCTTTTCCCATTCAGAAGACACTGATTTAAAGTTATTTACAAAAGAATCAGAGGTAAGATCAGGACTTTTTCTCCCTCAATTAATACTGTGACTTGGAAAGCATTGCTTGTAGCAATAACATTAAATAAGAACTAAATAATTGAAGGGAAAAAATTGGGAGGCTATGGGGAAAGAACAGGGGACAGGCGTTAATTAGATATCTCTACTGAAGGGCTGGCACAGACTCAAAAGGCCTTCCTTCTTTGTAACGTGATTCTATGATTTGCTTATATTTTGCCCCTTGCTTTTCTCCTCCTGATTTTTTCCTCTCTGTCAATGAAGTTGCCATATCCTGGTGAGTTTCATTCAGACAGCCATTCTACCTTGCCAGTAGAGCATTCGTCATTTGGGAAGCAAAACAGTGAATTTTAATCATCAGGTTATTTGACCACAAAACTCAGCCTGATCCTGGTCTTACCCAATAAACACATTTTTTATTGGTGATGATGGGACAGCAATTGGACAGATATACTGATGGAGTTTCTCCTCATTATGCTGTGAGGGTTAAGACCAATTGTAGTGATGTAATCATCACTCCAGTTGAGCACAGGTCAAGGATTGAACTTGAGACTTCCGAGGTCTGCAATCTTATCTTGAAGTGCAAAGAACAAGAAAGCATTAAACTTGCTGAAATGCACCACCTGAGAAAAGACAAATTTATGCCAATGAATTATTTGGAAAAGGTACTACAATGCTGTCTTACTAAATGAAAACGCACATTAAAATGGCAAGTTTTTAAAAAATTAGCATTAGGATGGCAGCTGAAAAGTCTAATTAAAAAACAGCTTTCACCAAAGTAATTCTTCAGAAAAAAATGAGTACGGTAACACCGTATAATTTTATGTGGCAACAGTTTAAGAGGTAAGTGACTTTAAAACAAGTGTATTGCAATTCCATCTGCAACGTTGTCAATAACTAACCACTCTCAATAAAACATACATTCAAAACTGTTCAAACACACAATGCTCATAAACAGCACATTACAAGATTTTAGTATTAAATTGGCTTTCAAGAGTTACATATATGTCATTGACTCCCAATCAACGAGAATTGCGAATCTAGCAGAAACTACCATAAAATATTATCAGATTTGCTAAGCCCAACTGTCAAAAAGATCTGTCTTCCTTGCATTGAATCCTTTCAAATTCCACAAACTACAATTTATTTGCATTTTACATGTATTGCATTGTAAATACGCTGGAATTGGAGTAAGATACAGGATGCTATGAGAACAACCATCAACGCAGTTACTCCTCAATAAACATATTAAAAGGGTCCAGAGATAGTAGGGTCCAATTGTGACTGTCTTATTCACATCAATCTCATAAACCTCTTTTTAACCATATATCGCAATTAAATAAAATAAACGAACAAATAAGTGAGGTCTTATCTCTGTGTATCAGCGTTTTCGCTCAGCCCTACACCCACCCCCCCCAACCCCCGCCACAATAAATGTATTTTCTAACTTTGAAAATCGAACACACATGTTGGTCACTTGGGAATTAAACTGCCAGAAGCAGGAGATTAGACTGTCACTAGGTCCACAGTGCGACTTTTCTCTCTTTCCCCCTCACCCTCTCCCTTCTTTATTTTCTTTCCTTTGTTATTGGCACAGCGGCTGGAAAAATATCAGCAAATTCAGCTTACTAACAGACTGGGGCCAAGAACCAGGCTTCAGACAGAGCTCCGATTCCCACAGGCGGACAGACTGATCGAAAACAGAACACAGTCTAGGCATTACAAGACCTGAAGCAGAGCCAATCAGTAAACATGCGGCCTAAAAAACACATTATCTGCACCTAATTTCTCAGTAACTCTTCTCCCCCTTCCCTCGACAGTTGAAATATTCACAATTATAAAACCGTAAAAACATTTTCCGCTGTCAAAACTATGTCCAACTGTGCATTCAGTTGTGAAGTTTGCACCAACCTCGTGTCTGGAATTCTAGTAAGAGGCACACACTGGTGTCAAATCCGTTTGAACAGAAAAGCCGAATGTTGAAAAGGAGACGCAGGCAGGTTAACTGTGTAAACTTTAGAAACAGGAAAAACAAAGCTGTAATACGAGAACTCTGCCGATGTCATCAGTTCAACAAGCCAGTTGAAACCCTGTGACTGTAGACTCCCGAACACATCACTCACTGCACCCACCTGTCGAGCACTGCACTGGATTTGCGAGCTTCTGTGATTTCCTGTCTGTCCGCCTGGCAGCACAGTCTGTGCACTGGCAGCAAAAGGATTACAGGGAGTGACACAGGCAGTTACAGTACAACAGCAACATTGTGAAACACAAGAGTTACTGATCAGCACTTTAAAATCAGCTCTCCCCGTTTAATTTGGAAATTTAACCAGTGAGTAGTGAACGCCACAAACCATAAAGATCCCAGATATAGTTTCAAACGCCAAATCTCAGCAAAGGCTGTGGTCATCAATGATGTATCAATGGTTTCTGTGTATTTACTAGGCAACAGAATTCAGTCGAAGTTTTTGCCCGAGAGTTCCTGCTGGATGTACGTGTGTGCACGGTAGTGAGAGCTGGCCAGGTTCAGCTGTGATACCTTCTACCCCCTCCCCCAAAACACACACACAGTGAAACTAATTCTCATTCATACAAAATGCCTATAAGAACCGGAGGGTGACTGGCAACTTCCATCTCAAAACAAGGCATCATGATTTCTGGAGAAGGGAGCAAGGGAAGTTAATTGGCAAAGGAAAATTATTGTTCAGCAAAACGGCTTTTCAATTTAATTCACTTCGGATTCTAGCTGTAATTTTAAACTTGCTCAACACTGTTCTCGGGCTACAAAGTTGTGATCTTCGATTAGTACACACAACAGGTAGGGGGTTGGGAACACTGTTGCAAGCACCCACAAGCATCGGTGTTGGGCTCACTTCATGACCTCTGGATGAGTCTTTCCTTTATTGTCTAATGGAGGCCACACTCCAAATGCATTATTTTTCCCAATTAGCTGACTGTAGACTAAACAATCAAGTGTAAACCTAACATTGTTTGTGCGCCAGGAAAAGTGGCTCTTGGGTTTCTCCCACTATAAACCTACATTGTCTTAGTATAGTTCAATTCAGGACGTAGGAGGGCTTGAATTCTACCTGGAGTGTTTCTGCTCCACGTTCTGCCATGATAAGCAGGTCATACATTGCTTCAAAACAGAAACCAACCACTCTAAGTCAAATAAAACTGAACAGAATGGACCCTGAACAAGTGGGAAAGGATAGTTCACTAAAAACATTCAGCAGGTCAAATGCAAGGTCATTGACCTGAAAGGTTAACAGTTTTTCCCTCTGCAGATGCTGCCTGATCAAAAGGGTATTTTTTTTAAACACTTTCTGAATTCCAGCATTGACAGTATCACTAGAAAATACCCCCTCCACCTCCTGGAAGATTTATAAAGCTGCCTCAAATTGAGTCAATGTATTGACTCATAAAGCATGAAAAGAGGCCATTCAGCTCACAGTCTCGGTTCGATGAAAGAGTTATCCAAGTAGCTCCACTCCAGATCCAGAGCCCTGCACATTTTTTTTCTGGATTATATTCAATTCCCCTAGTAAAGTTATGACTGAAGCTGCTTTCTCCACCATGGTTCTGAATAGCAAGTTGATAAGTGAAAAAGCACTAATTTCACATTGTTTTTCACCATTTATCCAAAATTATTATCCTCAGCTTACTGACCCTCACTCAACAGGTACAATTTCTACATGTCTACACTATCAAAGCCTCTCACAATTAAATGAAAATCAGATTTGAAATGGCATGTCAGTCAGTTTTATTTACGTTGAAATAAATACATAGAGAAAATAGTGATTTGATGCGAAATATAAACAAAGAAAAAATCTCAGCATGTCAGCCAATATTTTTGGAGAGAAACAGGGTTATTTTTTCAGGTCAATTATCTTTCATAAGAACTTGTTATTTCAAATTTTCAGCTTCTCAGTATGTTGTACATGCATTGATAATTTGAACTCACTTGATTATAGGGCCACTAATTCAAATGCACTGGGCACATCATATTCCCGAAATCATTTTGACACAGATCAACTGCAGAATCTGCAGACTGATACAAACTGAACAGCTTTTTGTTTTAAATATCACCTTTCCATACTTGAATCATAAAGAATTTGACAAAATCAAATTGTGAAATATTTTAATGTTCAATGCAAAGAAAAACACTTCAGAGAATTCTTAGATCACACTATTTTTAAGAGGGAAGTAGCAAACTGTAATCGTGCTTGATTTCTTGAAGCATGTTCATGTGCCTCCAACTGACTCAAATATGTATTGCTTAGCAGCCATAAACATTGCATTGCACTTAAGCATGAGCTGTCTACGGATATGATACCGAAAACTGAAAGCAGCTGCTATCACCTGCACACCATCAATTATTCCACCACATGTTAAGCATTGAAAGATTTACCACAACTAGCTCAATTTTCATTCCAAAACACGTTAAACTAACAGTATGATACTCTGGCAAGAGAGCTTTTATGACACAGTGGTAATGCCATACTTCTGAGGCTAGAAACCTGGTTTCAAGTCCCACCTGGTCCGGAGGCACATAAAAACATCTCTGAACAGGTCGATTAGAAAATATCTCCGAGACTCTGACAACTGTACGGCTGGGATTTTCCTCTCCTGAGAAGGGACGGGCAGGGCAAATAATCAGGTGTGTTGGCCCAGGAGAGATACTCTCCATCATCCCAACACCTCAGCAATTAAGTTTTTTTTTAAATTCATTTATGGGGTAAGGGGCATCACTGGCTAGGCAACATTCATTGCCCATCCCTAATTGCCCAGAGGGCAGTTAAGAGTCAACCACATTGCTGTGGGTCTGGAGTCACATGTAGGCCAGACCGGGTAAGGATGGCAGTTTCCTTCCCTTTGTTAGATTCTTAATTCCAGATATTTATTGAATTCAAATTCCATCATCTGCCGTGGCAGTTTTCGAACCTGGGTCCCCAGAACATTATCTGGGTCTCTGGATTAACAGTCCAGCAATAATACCCCTAGGCCATCGCCTCCCCAAAGTAAGTTTGGGCACAAAGCCCTTGGTTGACCTTCCTGTCTCACCAATTATTACCTTTAAGATGCCGATTAATAATCACTCAAGGAGCTCATCCTGCCTAGGTGTGAAAACAGGAAAGTTGAGGCCTCTTTGATTGGAAGAAGGTAAACACCCTTCTGACGCCATCTAGAACTTGGTGCTTCAGGGATCTAAAACACAGTAAGAGTTCCTTTAAAAGCTGAGTTAATTCTTGCTGATCCTCGGATAATACCTAAAATTAACGGTAGGGACACTGGCTCTTCTGGAACCCAAGGATGAAACAGTGCCACCATTTACTGTTTCAATTTACTATAACACAATGCAGCAAAGTCCGATCTTGGTTTAAGCATGAGATTTCATGAGTTCTGATGAAAGGTCACTTGACCTGAAACTTTAATTTTGTTTGTCTTCTTAGATGCTGACTGCCCTGCTGAATTTTTCAAGCATTTTAGTCTTTATTTCAGAATTCTAGAATCTGCAGTATATTGATTTTGTATTGATGAAATTTCAACATTTTGTTGGCATCATTCATCCAGCCTGCAAGTTGGAAGCATACTCTTTGTACCGGCTCACAAAAGCACACTTGTAGAATACTGCAAAATCTTCCAAGTTGTACTCTGTCAGCATTTAAAAATGCATAATATAACCAAGCAGATTCGGCATAGCTTCATGAAGGGAAAATCATGCCTACAAATCTATTACAGTTCTTTGAGGCAAGTAGTATGAAAGATAAAGGGGAATAATAGGCGTAATATATTTGGATTTCCAAAAGGAGTTTGATTAAGTATCACACATACGGTTACTTAATAAGACGAGCTATGGTGTGAGGGGTTGTACATTAGAATGCTCACAGGATTGGCTAACTAATAGAAAACAGATGGTTGAGATAAAAGGGGACATTTTCAGAATGGCAACTGTTAACTAGCGGTGTGCCACAGGGGGCACAATTATTTACAATATATATTATTTACTTGGATGACACAGTTTAATATACTATCGCCAAGTTTGCAGCTGACACAAAAATAGATAGAAATGCAAGTAGTGAGGATGACAGAGAGTCTACAGTGGGACAGAGACAAGTTAAATGAGTGGCCAAAAAACTTGACAAATGGAACATAATGTGGGAAAATCTGAGTTTACACACATTGGCAGGAAGAATAGAGGAGCTGAATATTATTGAAATGAAGAAAGATTGCAGAAAGCTACAGCTTTGGTCAGTTCCAATTTTGATCCCTTATCTAAGATAAGGGATCAAAAGATATACTGGAATTGGAGGCAGTCTCAAGAAGGCTCAAGTCAGCTGATCCTGGGTATGGAGCAACTGTCTTGTGAACAGAAGTTGAGTAGATTGAGCCTATATTCATTGGAACTTAGAAGAGTAAGAGTTGACCTTATTGAAGCGTATAAGATTCTTAGAAGACTTGACAGGGTGGATGCTGAAAAGTTGTTTCCCATTGCGGTATAATAAATCAGAATAATAACTCAGAATAAGAGTTGCATATTTAAGCCGGAGGTAAGGAGAAATTTCTTCTCTCAGACAGAAGTGAATCTTTGGAATTCTTTACCACAGAGGGCTGTTGAGGCTGGGTCATCAAGGCTGAGATGGACAGATTTTTAATTAGTAAGGGAATTCAGGGTTATAGGGAAAAGGCAGGAAAGTGAAGTTGAGAATTATCAGATCAGCCATGAGCTCAATGAATGGCAGAGCAGACTTGATGGGCCAAATGCCTTTATTTCTGTTCTTATGTCTTTCGGTCTTATATTATCAATAGTCTTTATGAATTGCCAAATACGAAAAAAGACACTTTAAATGAATATGCTGGAAATACAGCATATGTTGATCACTGTTCAGTGATCCTCTGCTGATAAGCATCATTGTAAACAACATGAGTTGTGTGTTCAACATTGTAGTAACATTTTCTCCTGCAGAATAGCTAGCAGATTGGGCCGGGTTCATACTTAAAAGATGGCTACAGGCCAAGGTTATTCAACCCCCTACAGCAACATCCCAACAAGAATCAGAATACTTAGGAGGGGAGTGCTAATTATTCCCTGTCAAACGTGACAGCCACAAAAGCTTGCAGCACAGTATATTAGAAAAACAAAATGAATGTTCATTTTTGTAACATACACAAGAAATGGAATTCAGCTCACATTTTTTGTGATCTCAATGGGTAAAACAAATCAGTTTTGGAGTGTGGATGGGAACTTTAATTTCAGAGGCCTTCTGAAGGTACAGTTAGTAACAATTATCAGCAATGTTCTCTTTCAGATATGTATGAAACCAACTTTGGCACCATCTCAATAAAAAGAAACAAAAAATTGTAGAACATTTTCTTTACGTGTTTGTTTCCTTGCAAAAAGAGGAAAACAGTTTCACTATAATGTGGCTCAATATGGGTTTTCCTAGAACACATTTAATTTGATAATCGCAAGTTCTCTAACATCTCATATTTTTGCTCAAAATTATGACTGTTCTTTTTGGAAATAGTGTAACTTTAAATATGGTTTCCAAAGTCCACCTTCTCTCTTATAATACGAATATGCTGACTAGAACTGAACAGAATACAAACAATCAATTTGTCGCTCAGCATTTAACATATGTGAAACTGGTGAGTTCCAACTGAACTGAAGAGTGGTATGAGAGATCATTTGATTTTTGAGTGAGGATGGTGGATTGCTTTTAAAATACAACATTACGGTTTAACATTAGCAGCAGGAATCAGAATTGAAATCTTGAGTTGGCAGGGAGAGCTATCATTTAAATATCACACCATGGAGGAGTGCAGCAACAGCTGTTCTCTCTGTTCCTCCTACGTTGTGATGTTCAAGCGGCAATTCTTCATCCCGACTTCAATACCACTTGTGGTTTTTTAAGTTTCAACTGTCGTCAATGAGTTTGAATAAAGTTTCCTTTGCTGTCCCATGCGTCATCAGGGCAGTCACAGAACCAATACTGCCCATCTGTAGATAAACACACAACCTCTCAGCTCTCACCCAATGATGATTCTCTAATGGTGTTTTTATAGGTTGCAGCTATTATTCAAGGCTGCTGTAGTTTACGTATACACCACAAAGTGTGTCGTTTTAAATGCTATCAGCCCAGAAGGAAGCTAATTGCCCCCACCACAACCGCATAACACTGGTACACTTTTGCCTACAGTTCCTTTTTTTAAAAATTCCCATCCATTCTAAAAGCTACATACCACAGTTTCTTGATGGGGTTTTCAATCATCTGTATAAAAAATATCTAAACTTTCCCCTCTTTCTTTTAATAAATCTTAAAATTATATTCATCTAATTATTGTTTTACATTCAATAGAGATCGGTTTTTATTTGGTCATTAAAATTCCTCCAATTCTAAGAGCTTAATTAGATCTTCACTTAAGCTCATTCCTGGTGAAAAAGGGTGCTACTGCATTAAATCTCTTTTCCTAATTGAAATCTCTTATTCTCAGAATTATTTTAATAAATCTCTTCCATATCTTTGACCCTATTAATTCTCAAAAAGTATGGCCCCCAACATCGCAGCAATTCTAGTGGTTCTTGACCAATTCCCTCCTTCATGGTTAAGATTTTAATCTCAACTGACATTAAGATTCTGACAACCTTTTGTGAAAGATATAAACCATCTCTCAGCAAAACCAAGCAGCAAAAGCCCAGCCCCAAATGGGTGCATTTTCCTAAGATAGGTACATTTTATTAACTCATGTTCTGTCAAGGTATGAAGCCTTTGTCAATCCTTTTTGCGACAGATTTACCAATGTTTAGCAAAACTAAGCAGTGAAAGACCAGTCCTAAATGGGTGCATTGTTTTGAAATGGCTATCTTTTTTAACTACCTTTCCTCTGACTTTTTTTATTTTCTTAACACTATTACACAGCTTATCTTGTTTCATTTCATCTCCCTACAGAGAGTTGTGAATACAGCCCTGTCCATCACGTAAAGCAGCCATCTATCCATGGATTCCATCTGTACTTCCTGCTGCCTCAGGAAAACAACCAACATAATCAAAGACCCCTCTCACCCCGGTTCTACTCTCTTCCACCCTATTCCATCAGGCAAAAGATATAAAAGTTTGAATACATGTACTAACAGGTTCAAGAACAGTTTCTTCCCTGCAGTTATCAGACTTTTGAATGGACCTCTCAAATGTTAATTTCAATCTCTCTCTCTGTCTGCACCTTCTCTGTGACTGTAACACTGTATTTTGCACTCTGTTCTGCTGCCGTGACGCAATTTGTTTGATACGATCTGCCTGTACAGCATGCAAAACAACACTTTTCACCGTATCTCAGTACATGACAACAATAAATCAATCAATCATTATAATTTTATTAAATGAATCCAACAACACAGATCCAGGCCGTTCAACACAGCTGGTATACGCCAGTCTTTATAGTTTACACCAGGCTTCTTCCATTCTAATGGCCTCTTTCCATCCTGTTTACATAATTATTTATGCCTTTCTCTGTCAGGTACACATCAAGCCTCAAATTAAGTGCTTCAATACTATTTACTTCAACCATTCCATGTAGCACCAAGTTCCACATTCACTTCATTCTCTCAAATCTGGATGCTGCCCTGCAACATGAAGGTTTAGATCCAGGTTCCCTAATACAAAGTAGTTAATCTTTACTTTCAGGAGAGTTGGAAAATAGGCATCAATAATTGGATCATCTCCAATATACCCAGACCCAATTTCCATTCCACTGAATAAATTAATCCTGAGGAGATGCAAATGGGGCAGGTTTCTCGTCCTTGGCAGTATCAATGGAGCAAAACTAGTCTCAAAAAATTCAGACAAGAATGTCTTCCCCCACTGCTGATGCATTGTAGCGGCCAGCAGTAACAGGGTAAGTTTTGAACTCAGTAAAAGAAAATGCGAGTCTCATTTTCCACAAAAAAAATCAATTTGCATTCAAACCCCAGCTTACAACTTAGTTCAACATTGTTAGATTTGTTTTAAAAATGAATAAAGAGTAAATAAACATACCACATTTCTGAAAGTTTAGCTGCATTCTTAAGAGTACCAAAGCTACATCAATCACAGTACCTGTAAACATAAAACATCAAACTGTTAGCAGCATATTATGCAAAAAAACAACCACATCCAAAAAAAAGTCTGAATAAATCCAGATACTTTTGATCACTAATGTAATGATGTTAATCATTCATCACTTATTCATGGCATTGAACTTTCGTATACGATTATTCTTTTATATATTGGTAACATAGACAGTTTTCATGATTTATTGAGTCTATCTAGTGGTTACCTGAGCTATTAAAACCAGATGATCTCATGTTGAATTCTTGGCTTGTGTCCACTCCGTGAAATTCAATTCAACTCCAGGACTTGACCAAAAATATTAAAGTTTGCACTTCAGTTCAGTCATAAGGGAATGGTATACTGTTGGAGGTGACATTTTTGACTTGGACATTGAACCTAGGTCCTCTCTGATCTCTCGGATTGACATAAATGTTCATACAGCACTATTTCAAAGCAGAGTAGGGCAGCTATCCCAGGTCAATATTTTTCCCGTACTCAATACTGCAAATTCAGATTGTTCCATCAAATCACATTACTGGGTAGATAATGATGAATGGCTTTCTCTTGGCGCAAAAGTCCAGAACAAGGTGGCATAGTCTCAGGATGAGGGAACGATCACTTTGGATTGAGATAAGGAGAAAATATTTTCACTAAGAGGATTGTGAATCTTTGAAATATTCTCGCCCAGAGGGCTATGAATGCACAGTTTTTAAAATATATTCAAGACTAGATTGATGGATTTTTTTGTTGGGTGCTAAAGGAATTAAAGGATATGGGAATCAGGCAGAAAAGTACAGTTGGGTTGAAGATAAACCACAACTTTGTTGAATAGAGCAACAAACTGTATGGCCTACTCCATCTCTTATTTCTTCAGTTCTAATGTTCTCAAAGGCATTCCCTCACTGTTAAGTGACATTTCCCAATGTTGTGTCTCCCAAATTTCCATTATTTATGAATGTTCACGATAAATAAATATCACAGACTATTTGGCTATGGGGTATCAGAGTAAAGCCATATCTGATTCTCACCAAATATCCTAAATATACTTCTAATTGTACATCAAAGATGAATTATTATAGGTGAGAACTATGGCAATGGTTCTCAAATCTAAATCAGGGCCATGGCACGAAATATAAAATACACACGCAACAAACTTTGTTTTAACCGGTACATTATGAACCAGCACTCTTGATAAACTGGCAAAAATTATATGCCTGAAATACTGGAAGTTTACTGTATTATCGCAATCTCCATGATATCCCAATAGTCAGGTGAGGATGCAAGCGAGAAGGCTCTCTGCTGTTAAGTTTTATTTAAGGCAAAGTTGCATTATTATTTAAGTGATTTATGATGTAAATGATGTATACTCTCTGCATTATGTTTCTATTACCTAGCATGTGTTTTTACATTGATCAAGAGGTTGACATAATTAATTGGAATATTTGGTCAACTGGCACATAGACACGGTGGGCCAAAGGGCCTGTTCCTGCGCTGTACTGTTCTATGTTCTATGTACTCTTTGTAGGAGTTTGCAGTATGCCTGCTATGTTCCCTATGTTATCAGTGTAACCACATTTCAAAAGTACCTCCAGTGGTTGTGAAAGGTGCTGTGTACAAACAAATGAATTAGGAGCAGGAGTCGACCATTCAGACTCTCAACCTCCTCTGCCAATCGATAAGATCATGGTTGATTTGTTTATGGCACATTCCTGCCTGCCCTGATAACCTTTCACCACCTTGCCTGTCAAGAATCTATCTGTGCCTTAAATAAATTCAAATGTTCTGCTTTCACTGCCTTTTGAGGCAGAGTGTTCAAAGAGTCTAACCCTGTGACAGAAAAAGTTCTCATCTCCATCTCAAATAGGCAACCCCAAGTTCTAGATTCTCCCACAAGGGGAAACATCCCCTCCACACCCCCCCTGTCTATACCCCTTAGGATATTGCAACTCTTAATCATGTCATTTAATATGCTTCTAAACTCCAGTATATACAAATCTGTTCTGTCCAACCATTCCTCATAGACAAGCTGCCTATTCCAAGGTATTAGTCTGGTAAACCTTCTCTGAACTACTTCCAACATTCCTAAATCCTTCCTTAAATAACAAGACCAATAATGTACACAGTGCCCTCGATACAGTTTCACTAATAAATGAAGCATAACCTCCCTACTTTTGTATTTAATACCCACACAATAAACTATAACATTCTATTCGCTTTCCAAATTACTTGCTGTACGTCCCTATTAACCTTCTGCAATTCATGCACTAGGGCACCAGAGCTCTGCACTCTTTCACCATTTTTTCATTCTTGCTGCCAAAATGGGACAATTTCATTTTCCCACATTATACCATACCCACTCACTTAAGCTACTGTTATCCCTTTGTAGGTCCTTATGTCCCCTTCATAACTTACTTTCCAATCTAGCCTTTTGTCACCAGTGGACTTAGCAATGATCCCTTTGGTACTGTTATCCAATATATTTACATAAATTGTGAAAAGTTGTGGCCTCAGCACTAATCCCTGTGACACACAACTCATTACATCTTGCCAACCAGAAAATGACCCATTTATACCTATTCCTTGTTTCCTGCTAGTTAGCAAATTTTCTATCCATGTTACCACCACACCATGAGCTTATATTTTCTGCAATAATCTTTGATGTGGCACCTTATAAAATCTAAGTACATTATATCCACCTGTACCTCCTTATCCACAGTACGTGTTACTTAAAGAACTCCAATCAGTTAGTTAAACTTGACTTTCCTTTCATAAAATGATGTTGAATCATACATGTCTCACCCTTACGATATCATCCAGAATATTGGGCACCACAGTACAAAATCTGACATAACTGGTTATCAGAAACATTTCTGGTCATTTCAATACATTCCCACCAGATATGGCAGAACTGCACTTCATATGCAAAGGAATTTTGGCTCAACTACATATAGTGTCATTAAAATAGACATCTCTCAATCAATAACCTATTACCTGATGGTGTTTTTAAACAACCTCTACCAGATGCTCCCAGATAAACAATCAATAAGCTTACGATGGTACACATCAACATGCTTGTAAAGTGCATTCAATAATCTTACTAATTCAGGGAGTGGATTGTTAAGCTTCTAATCTTCATGTGTGTGGCTAAACACCTGACACTTAGCCTGATATGGGGAACTAGCTGACTGAGTCCCCATAAATGCAGCAGAGTGCCATTCTTCAGTTTCAAATATATTTAAACACTGAGCTTTCTCAATATCAACTCAACTATTATGACAGAGCTTTCACCCCTGGATTCAGACGCTAGGAAGGTTTTGCTCAAATTGCAGTGCAAAATCCAGGGAGTGCTGCACAGTCTTTGTACTAAGGAGGACCTAGCTGCTGTATTTCCCTCCAAAACAAAATAATTACATTTAAAAAGTAATCTACTAATTATGAACCACTGTAGGAGATCTGGGGGACATGATGGGACCAATTGGAAAAATGCCTCGAGTTTTCCTTCTTCTGTCTTCCTGGACAACATGGGGTATACATGCACTACAGCATACAGACCTGAATTCCTCGATTCAGTGCCCCAATACTAAATTGCAAGATCTTAGACAGGTCAACACTTATGATTTTCTTCAGATAGGAAAGGTATATTCATTTGAAACCTTTGTTCCCAATGTTATACAGCGACAGTTGATAGAAATAAGTATGGATGGAGGCAGAGGTGCATCATATTGCACTGGTTCAGTTAGGATAGAATATCCTAATCACAGCTCACAGTCCACTTGCACACTCTCTGTTGGCCCATACATCCCTTGGATAAGACACTGGAAAGAAATTTGTGGAATTATATTCCAACATGAGTAAGGAGAGGGAAGAAAAAAGGAAAATTGGTAATTATCTTTAAAATAAATAAACAGGGACCTGCTAATTTGCATGGCCATCTACTTCAATTTAGTATGTTGAAAGGTAATCCATCAAGTTTTCTTTAATTGATCTTTATTACATCTTAATACAAAATATATGGCACACATTTCCAAGAAATCAACTATTTTCTCAGGTGTGACTGAGTTAACATTGAAATAAATTCAGTTTTGTTTTCCTTCATGTGTGATCTGCAGCAAAACACCACATAATCATTTCACCATTTCAAACACGATTACTGCTGCACATTCAATGTTTTTAAAATAAACTCAATTCTATTTTTATTAATTTATCTTACTTGCACCTTCAGTAACTAATACTATGTGAGTCAGCTTGTTCCTTTCTTATTCCTGTCCTTTAAAAAGTCTTCCTCATTTCCTTATTAAAAAGCTATGCATCTCATCAGTTCCCTCACCACTGTAAATTCATTTCTACAGAAATGGATGCAAATAGCTTCAAATGACTTGTCTATTTACTCACTTTGCAACATGTTCAGAAACAATCATCTTCTTCTTAGGCTGTCATTCAAGACGAAAGATGACCTTCTTCCACTCTAGATCTGTGACTCCTGAGGTGACTAAAATACCACAGGTGGGGCAAGTGGGGTTTGGAGAGGTGAGTGGGTGGGATGCCCCGGTTTGTAAATGGTCCATCTTCTTGGCCTCCACCTGGGCCTGTCAGAGATGCTCAAGATTGTTGGCACCTTTACATACAATTCATGAGCCTACACAATCAATATTGCTTCATGATTCAGTGAAAGACATCATTACTTAGAGTGGTCCTGTCAAACAAATGCATTCAGGAGAAGGACGCATATCTGATGTCTGCCCATCCTGTTATTGAGCAAGGGAACTGTGTGCTAACTGCCTCAGATTAGAGGCAAATCCTAGTACTTTCTAGAAATACATCAGTCAAAGCCTTTTTACTTGGCTATTGGGAAAATATTCCTGCTCTCATTTGTAAGAAATATAACTTCACTGTTCCTCAACACAGATATTAATCTGCAAAGAGGCAGGTGTTAGATTTAAGCAAATTTGGTGACAGCACTGTGAACCGACCACAGATTTCCCTCCGGAGTTAATAGAACATCATCATTTTAACTGTGCACGGCTAGTGGCAGCAAGGGCCTTTACCAACTATTATTCCCATCTGTGACCATCACTCTGCACCAAGTAGTTATTGCACATCATGTTAAATAAGGAATCATTTAAGCGTGGATACAACAGGGAGCTTTGGTCAAAGGAAGCAGACGTAAAATGTACACGCTTCTCTAAACTGTAAAACAAAACAGTGAATAAAAATAATACCTCCATGATTATAATCACGAATCAGGATTTCTAATTTGTATTGCTGGTTTCTTTTGGCAGGATTCTTTCAAAATTAGCAAATCCCATGATAGGGATCATGGAATTTTAAACATAAATTGAGTTTTGAATACGTTCCTGTTTCCCCCATTACAAAGGATCAAACTGTAGCATAATTTAACTAGTAAAAAGGTCTAATTTTAAAATTGAGTTATTGGCAAAATCAGATTGACAATGTGATTAAAATTGTCTATTTTTTGTGATTAAGCCACTTTTAGTTTTATTAATCTTAAATATATCAAGTAGTATTTTTGAAGAATTTGCATTGAAACTGATTCTGCCGGTTCATGGAATATTTCATGTTTGGCAATATGCAAATGAGTTTGAGCAGGAAAAATTGTCTTTGTCAGTTCTAAAATGGAATAACACACAGGAAGAAGGATAAAATCATTTAGCTCCGCATAACCATTAACAGATAATTCCAAATGTTACACATTACCAGTTTGAAATAAGTTGAGTCCTACAAATGATGGACTCCACCAGGGATTGATGCCTACTTGCAAACTAATCAGGTGGTCAGATTTTCATTATCTCGCTTTCTAATGGATGCCATTTGCACCAGTGTTGGTTGATGGGAATCAGATGTTTTGTACTGAATGAGTCGCTGCATTTTGCAAATCTGCTCCACTCTAGCATAGCGACATCAGTCAAAACATTGAATTGAACGTCAGCAGCAAATAGGCGTTTTCCACATAACAAGCAACCTCCGCAAAATCTTTTTCATTAGCCTCAGCATGCTATAAAACTGCTGATACGGCACATCCAAAAGCTAACACGTGCAACAGCAACTTCCTTCCGAAAGCATTCTCATTTCACTGTTTCAGACAAAGACAACATTTAAATCCTCATACATCTTATGGGCTTTGAAGTTAATTTCAGTTCAACAGTAATACTAGCAGGTCAGTAGATGCTGCAGCTGATAAACATACCAGTCCTGGAAATATCTCCTCTCTCTTTGATAAAATACAGCTGATTTTAATAGAGACCAGCTTACAGTGAAAACATGCCAAAATGTTCTTGTTTACTGCTAATTACTGCCAAATGTGGGGCTCCTTTTGTACTCTAAACTAACATCCACTAAACCTGTCTCAGATGTCTTTGATATTCCTTTTATATTACGGAGCTGTTTTTGAAGACAATTCCACACTGTAATCAATGTGCCCTATGAGACTCCAGAGGCATGGAGTGTTATTATGCATAGAAAATGTGAATACAACAAATTACAGTCAAACCTTGTTCTGGTTGGGAATAGGTTGAATTTCTGTGTGCATTTGCATGCAGAAAAGGTCAGGATCATAGTAATGTGTGATGCCCCCACGCTTTCAAAATTACTAACTAATACTCATACATGAAGAACAGCCAATTGAATGAAATCATCAAACAACCAAATCTATGTCAGTTTACGTAATGAAAGGCAACTTACTGAATTTCTACAAACAAGAGATGGAACAAAAGCAGAAATTGCTGGAGAAACCCATCAAGTCTGGCAGCATCTATGGGAAGAAAGTAGAGTTATGTTTTCAGTCCAGTGACTCTTCATCAAAACTCTCGACTTTTTTCTAGTTGGAGTGGGAGATCACCTCATACAACAAAATAGGTACTATATATCATTAATCAGGGCCAGATTAGTTTCCCTGCACCACGTATGATAGCCTAAGAGTACAGAGAGTAATTATTAAAGATTTTATTTTCCCTGATTAGCCTAAATTTTCTCTTCACCAAAATGCCTGCATGGTGTGTAGATGGGGTGAAGCATCTCTATATCATGGGAAAGCTCAGCATGTCTAGCAGCATCTGTGGAGAGAAATCAGTTAACATTTCAGGTTAAGTGACCCTTCCTTAGACCTCAGACCTCAGACCTCAGACCTCAGGCCCAAAACGTTAACTCTGATTTCTCTTCATAGATACTGCCAGGCCTGCTGACCTTTTCCAGCAATTTCTCGCTTTGTCTCTGATTTACAATGTCCACAGTTCTTTCAGTTTTCATCTCTATATTGTGATGCACAAGGTATCACAGCAGTATGATAGGGTGTCCATCATTAGTTACACGTTCATACCAGGAGGGTACATAGCGCCCATGGAACCACATTGCCAACAGGAACCCAAAGGGGAAGATGAAAAAAATTGCAGCACTTGACATGCGTTTAGCAGTCAGGCAGATTAAAGGTCCGAGGTTCGACATTACTGACCAATCGTTTCAACAAAAATATTCAATTTCAGGATTTTCACTAACCTCAACATCTGCAGTTTGGAAATCACAAAGTTATGATGAAAGATCATCAACCTGGAGTGTTGACTGTTTCTTTCCCCACAGATGTTGCCAGACATGCTAAGTATTTCCAGCATAGCCTGCTTCTATTTCAGATTGCTAGCACCTGAAGCAATTTGTTTTTATTTCTCCTCACGAATGGCACTGCATAGTGTTAGAAGTCATATTACTGGGAGAAACAGGAGGATACCAGAGTACTTAGTACTTAAATGGAGATCTATTATTTCTGAAAAGGTCTTCAAATCCTTCAATATCATGAGAGGTTCAAATGAACCCCACATTTTGTGTGCCCTACACTCATTATCAGGAGATATTTTGACCTTGTAGGCCAACAGTGGGCAGAATTCACTGCCTTTATGCTAACAGCATGTTGTTTGCTGCTAGTGGGCTATTACATGCTAAAATTATCAGCATGAAACTGCCCAGCAGCATTCACACCAGGACCTTAAATCCACCAACATGAAATCCGATGAACCACCTGCTGAGCCTAGATGATGCAATAACTATTAACACCCCTGCTGTTTTAGAGCAGATGAAAACAATGTTAATGTGAATAGTAATAGCACAAGATAAACATTCTGCATGGCTGCTGATCCAATAACAGAGTTACAAAGTTTAATGAATACACAAATTACACAATTGCCCTTATACCTGTAATTTTAATTGGTTGAAACATGGAAGAAGAATCAAATATTAATGGAAATTTTGAGGAAATCAATGATCTTGAACATTGATAGTACCTGCGCCAACTGCTATAAGAAAAAAAATCACTACATTTAATTAACATTAAATTAGTCTCAGGGGCATGATGATTAATGGGAACACATAACACTACATTTAATTGCAATAGAATATTTTGCCCCGACTTTTCACATCGTATTCCAATAGGCAGCTTTCTGCAGTTTAAAGCATACAAAATCAAAAATAAAACTAGTAACAAGTTAAATATCATCCTCCATAGGAGGTAGGGCTTTTGCCTAAAGACTACAGGTAATTCTGCTATAACTCGTGTTTCCTTAAAGCAAACTGGCTGTAACGCGATTGATGAATAGTGGACGCTGTTTGGATAATGCAAACTTTCTACTGTACAGTATAGTGATTTTCTATAGCGATTTGCCTATAATGCGATTTTCTATGGCAATATTCTATGGTGCAATTTTCTATAGCACGAGGTTGCACAAGAACGCAATTATCGTGTTATAGGAGAACTACCTGTGTGCACAAATACGTTGTGGTAGAATTTGATACCTAGCCAATTGTTGTAGTCTTCAGAGTAGCATGGGCAGTGTCACTGGTATGCCACTTTGTCATGCAATGACGATGAATTTAACACAAGGTGTATTAATGACCGGGCTTCACACTGCAGCTATCACTTTTCTCGGCAGTCAAACTATGGTAAATGGAGATCAATTGATTTGATTCAGTTACAAAACTCAGCCACATCAATACTATTTCCTTTGTGAAAGTGTATCACACAAATACACTTCAGAAATTTATTGAGTTACGGTACTTGACTAGAAACCCCATGGATAGATCGTGGGTTTAATTTATGGAAAGTTATGAAACGGATCTGAAGAGATCTGGTGCCTCCATGATAGTTATTGTATTATTGCAAAAATAGAATAACTAATAAATCAGAAAGGGGCCTCCCACTCCTAACCAGTCTGCTGTACATGTGGTTTCAGTCCCATATTATGTGGTTGAAATTCAGGAAAGAGCTTTCATCTGGAGCATGGGCATTGAGCAGAGCAATAGAACTGGCCATTTTGCTCATACTGGATGGTCATTTTTAAGTCATTTTCATAACTGGGCTTTATACGCATAATGAGAGCTGAAGTAGCAGGCACAGGCAGCTTCACAGATGAGCATGTGGTGGAGTGGGTCAGACAGGGGAGGGCTTCTGTGGACAAATCCAGATTTTAACAGGTCCAACTAGCATTGGAGGTCAGTTGCTAGCATTAACGGGCCAGAAGAACGCTGTAAAATTTTTGCAGACTATTCAGGCTAAGGATTGGATGCTCTTTCACCCATCAATTTTATTCTGTCCTCTAACATTTCTTCAATTTGATTTCAAAATTATACAGTCACTATGGAGGACAAGTGTGAAACAGGCTGGTAGGCTAGACGAGGTGGATGTTAGTAAGGATGATGTACTAGGAATTTTGAGGAACTTGAAGATAGATAAGTCCCCCGGGCCTGATGGGATTTATCTCAGGATTCTATGGGAAGCGAAGGAAGAGATCGCAGGGCCTTTGGCGATGATCTTTTCGTCCTCACTGTCCACGGGTATAGTGCCGGAAGATTGGAGAGAGGCAAATGTCATTCCCTTGTTCAAAAAAGGGAATAGGGATAACCCCGGAAATTACAGGCCAGTTAATCTTATGTCAGTGGTGGGCAAATTATTGGAAAGGGCTCTGAGATAGGATTTATGATCACTTGGATAGGCACAGTTTGATTCGAGATAGTCAGCATGGATTTGTGAGGGGTAGATCATGCCTCACAAACCTTATTGAATTCTTTGAAGAGGTGACCGAACACATGGATGAAGGTAGATAAGTGGATGTGGTATACATGGATTTAAGTAAGGCATTTGATAAGGTTCCCCATGGTAGGCTCATGCAGAAAGTAAGGAGGCATGGGATAGGGGAAAATGTGGCAGATTGGATTCAGAATTGGCTGACCCTTAGAAGAAAAAGGGTGGTAGTGGACGGAAAATATTCAACATGGTGCTCAGTTACGAGTGGTGTACCACAAGGATCTGTTCTGGGTCCTGTTCTATTTGTGAATTTTGTAAATGATTTGGATGAAGGAGTGGAAGGGTGGATTAGTAAGTTCATGGACAACACGAAGGTGGGTCAAGTTGTGGATAGTTCGGAGGGCTGTTCTAGGTTACAAAGGGACATTGATAGAATGCAGAGCTGGGCTGAGAAGTGGCAGATGGAGTTTAACCCTGAAAAATGTGAGGTGATTCATTTTGGAAGGACAAATTTGAAAGCAGAATACAGGGTTAACAGAAAGATTCTTGGCAGCGTGGAGGAGCAGAGGGATCTTGGGGTTCATGTCCACAGTTCCCTGAAAGCTGCCACCCAGGTGGATAGAGTTGTTAAGAAGGCGTATGGTGTGTTAGCTTTCATTAATAGAGGGATTGAGTTCAAGAGCTGTGAAATTATGCTCCAGCTATACAAAATCCTGGTTCGGCCACATCTGGAGTATTGTGACCAGTTCTGGTCGCCTTATTACAGAAAAGATGTGGAAGTGTTGGAAAAGGTGCAGAGGAGATTTACCAGGATGTTGCCTGGAATGGAGGGAAGGTCTTACAAGGAAAGGTTGAGAGAGCTAGGGATTTTCTCTTTAGAACGATGAAGGATGAGAGGTGACTTGATAGAGGTGTACAAAACGATCAGAGGTATAGATAGAGTGGACAGCCAGAGACTTTTTTCCTGGGGTGGAGGTAGCTATTACGAGGGGGCATAGTTTTAAACTGAGTGGAGGTAGATATAGGGGAGACATCAGAGGTAGGTTCTTTACTCAGAGAGGGTAGTGGAGTCGGCCTCATTAGGGGCATTTAAGCGGCTATTAGATAGGCATATGGATGATAGTATAAGGTAGGTGTGGAGGTTAGATAGACCTTAGGTTTAGGGTAAAAGTTCAGCACAACATCATGGGCCGAAGGGCCTGTACTGTGCTGTGCTGTTCTATGTTCTATGAAACAAGCCAAGTTCGGTATCTCAGTCAAGATGCAATGGTCTTCTGCGAGTCTAAACAGTGAATATCAACTGGGTTTTAACGAAAAGAACTTTACAGTTGAACCCAAAACTGTCCTCATTCAGCATCTACAGGAACCTCTGATATAGACCTGTGGATAACAGGCACAGTTTCAAACTCTGGAAAGTTCTCTCCTCTCAATAACAACATCAAGATCTGTTGTAAACCCCAAAGTAAACAAGGTTATCTAACAAAGCGCCTCCTTAACTTGCAAAGATTGGCTAATCCAGTAGATTATCTCACTTCTTTAGGAATGCCACTCAAATGCAACTAATCCAACTGGTCCAAAATTGTGCAGGTTAGGTGGATTGACCCTAGTAAATTCTCCGTAGTATCCAGGGATATGTAGGCTAGGCGGGTTAGCCATGGTAAATATGGGGTTATGGGGATAGGGTGGGGGGGCTGCATCTGGGTAGGATGCGAACTTGATGGGACAAATGGCCTCTTTCTGCACTGTGAGGATCCTATGATTTAAACATATAGTAGAATTTTAAGAGAAAATTGCATTCTGGATTTGGTAATTCTTTGCACTGGTTTTAAAAATGTCATGCTGGAAGGTCACCTATTTTCCTGGTGAATTAATCACCATTGCAGATTCTGCTAACTCTAGTTGTTCTCGGCCTTTGAGGAGGTTCCAAACATTAAACCAAATTGCTTTAAAATGCTGCCCTTGCTGCACTAGTTCACAGCAATCTGCATGTTCAGCAAAATGCAAATATATTTCATCAGGAGGTTTAGTAGGGGTGGGCAGGGAACACCCTTTAAAATGAGCATAATTTAGACTGGAATTATGGATTGTGCCAACAACAGGAACTCTACCCCCCTGAATCGAGAAGAAGTTTGTTGATGTACATTTTTCTGTTGTTAATAAATGATAAACATTTATTTAAAGATGAATATAATTTGATTAGCACATCAAGCTTATAATCAAGCATGGAGGCTTTGGTGAACTTCAGTGCGATACCTATAGTAGAGCCCTATCGATTTCCCTCGACACGTACTAATTCACTTTGTCTCAATCTTCCCATTTTCTCAAACATATTATTTGCTTCTTCTTGCACAACTGCACAATGCTCCCAATTTGCAGAAAATAAGAAACACTGGAGCAGAACAAAGCCATTCAGCCCCAGAATATGTCTGGTGTTCAATTAAATTATTGCTTATCAATGTCTCCATTCTCTGTCTTTGCACCATAAATCTTGACACCTTCTGTGAAAAAAATTCATTTCAATCTTGAAAATTTCAATTCACCCTAGCTTTTTGGGAAAAGAGTCCTAACTATGCATTACCTTTTCTTACAGAAAATGTTTCCTGACCCACCCTTGCACACCAGTTTAAAACTTTTCTTGAACATTGTGAAATAATCCCACTGAATACTCAATATCCTGTTTATACTCAGTCCCACACTTAAGCAGTGAAATCAGAAATGTTGTGAAAGGATGAGGTTATCATCTTAGGGCAGTGTTCCCCAAACATTTTCCAGTTGTGACCTCACATTTTGAAAATTGTCACAACCCCTCAATGATAGCAGTGAGTGTGGGGACTTTGGCAACCTGTAACAGGGGTCACCATTGGCAGGGGACAACACGACTTTAAGAGTAAGAGCCTGTTGGAGCAAGAACACAATTCTGTTGTAACACAGACTGAGCTCCATGATGGCCATTGCTGTGTCAGAACTCACAAAAGCAAAGTTTTAGGTGATGACTCCCTTGTTACCACTGCCTCCATTTTTGGAAGCCCTGTCTTTAGACCAAATGTATTGAATTAGCACTCCTGACAGCACTGCTGTTGCAGCAAGTCTATCAAAATTTTAAATGCAGAAATCAGTGCATCCTGTTAAATTTTCCATCAAATAGAAGAAATTAATGGAAAATCGTGCAGGAAAAATGTATCTATTAATCACATGTATTTCCAATGTGTGTTTCAGGTATTCAAAATTCTGATTAACTGGCACCAACTTCTAAAATATCTTGGCACAGTCTTAAGATTACCCATTGCACCAAAAGGTGTACATTCTTAATTGTGTACTGTGAAAACACCATGTCATCCCTGTCATGACCCTGCCCTGCAAAATTCTGTCTTTCTCATCTGTGCATCTAAACAGTTAGTGGTCAAATTTTCTTGGCTGTTCCAGTGGACTTGCAGTGTTGGGAGACTGGCAGAATAGTTTCAAAATACACTGGACCTGAATACAACAACGAAAAGGGAAATTTCCCCTTTAGTCTTTTAAGGAAGGGGTTCCTTTGAAGGGGCTATAGGGAAGATAGGAACACTATGTTAACAGCTCATGCTTCCCTTGACTGTATGATGTGCAGCAAAAGTCAGTGCTACAATACATATTATTGAGGGCTGCATACCGGCAGGAAGCCAGGGAAGGGCATACCACCCTCCCTCCCACCCACTCAAACTATATTTGCCCTCCTTGGATAAGAAAGGAAAATGAGTCATACGCAATGGTGAAGGCTTGAACATTCTCAAAAGAGCAGTTGGGGATGAAGGTGCCCAAGAGGCTTTGAAGAAGGAAAAAGTGTGCAAGGTAGTTTAATACGCTTCCTGGCAAATGGATGGTGCCTTGCGTAAGTGAGTGATTTTAATCATACATATCTCACTACAATAATACCGAATTACTATAAGAAAGTGAACTCGTTCGAATTGCAAATTGCTAGGTCTTTAGCATTTATTAAACTTGTTATTTAGGACACAAGTGTCCATAATGTTAGCAGACAGTGAGTGGCATTTCTTTCCACAAATTTGATTGCAGTGGCTGCTTGTAAGGGTAATTATAACTCTCTGTTCAAGAGTGACAGATTAAACCAGGTGCAGGCTCCATTTACTTACACTGCTAACCTGTCATTTTAATTCTGGTAGATGCTGGTCCTAATAAATTAAATTAGAAACCTCTTAGTTTTGAAAGATAGAACAAAAACAGCTGCTGAAGACAGACGGCTGGCAGTTTAATTAACATTGAGTGAAATGTTCAAAGCAGGCTTGCTTCCTTGTGAAGCAGCACAGCTATGCACCTTGTCAGAAATTACTTTTCCTCAAGCTCAACCAATATCTAAGCAACACCACAGTAATTAAAACCCCAATCTGCTATTATAGTATGTCGCAAAGGAACCATTTACCACAAATAGCCACATACTTTGCATCTTGTTATCCACATGCCTAATGATTAAAATAGCTAATTCATGTGCCTCAGGAAAATATATTTTCTTGAAATGAGATGGCACACTTTTGGCAGGCAGCATTTTTCATGAATCTTTTTCCATTCATCTCTTCCTTTTAAAGACATAATTTTAGGGGCCTGGTCATAGTGATGAAACCAACTGACTGAGTAAGCATTCTTCTTATGTGAATTTTGAGGGAATATTTCAACCAATGTCTACTACAGCCATTTTACCCGTGTCTTTATCCAACCTCCACCTATTTGCACCAATATCAAAAACCATAAGTGAGTAATCACTAACTGACTGTTTCCTCCTTCACCCACAGCACCGAGCTGAATAGCTGCATTTCTTCTATCACCTCAGCTGAAGTGTGGTAACTTTAAAAAACCAAACATGGAATTTGTGTGATTTCTCTGGTTTAGTAAGAGTCAACTGCTCAATGCCTTAACCACTAGGTGAACTCTTGTCAATGCTTTGATTCAATCCAGTAATTATTATAGCTTCCCCAAGCCATTCACTGAAGTGCACAATCTCTGTCTGTTTCATGTCAACCTTCCTATGTTCACATCCCACGTGCGCGCAGGTGTTGTCAGTAGTGTCGTGTGTGTGTGTGTGTGTGTGCGCGCGCGCGCGCACACCAAGTTATTTCTTTTGGTGACATATTAACTACAGAAGCAGGAATTACTAAAGAGACAGATGATAGAGTGAGCTGGACATTCAGCTCAAGAAAGTCTCTGCTCATATGCAAATCACTACTGGAATGATACTATCCTTGAGATAGATCTTGGAAATTCTTGACTCATTTGAAATCATCAGCTTGGATTGTTTGTTGTGGTAAGACAAAGGTCAAGTTTTGGAATGAATTCAATGACCTCCTATTAATTTTGCTGATCTCACTTCAGTGGCCCTGTCCAGAGAGAAAACAAAACAGTGCTTCTTTCACTCTGGATAACATCCAGTATTTTCTACAGAAAAATACACACGTGCTAATAGGTCCTCCAAAGTTAAATGTTCTGCAGATATCCTAATATTCACTGTCAACATTCACATACATATTCAAATCCAACACTCTCAGGACCAAGGTTGTGCCAGATATCAGATACTTCCAGATTTCTATTAGGTGATTTAGCAATGGGAAACTCATGTCAATGAGGGTAAGGTGGAGTCAAGAGTCACAAACAGTGCAGGGCAGAGGGGTACATGAAACCACTTACCAGCGTAGGCCAACGTGAAGCAAATTGTCCAGCTTTTTATATTTTTTGAAGTTTTTAAAATTTTACTTAAAATGAAATTAACACATGGATAATTTCGACAATGTTCTGTATTTGGAGGCTGCCATTTGTTGAGTTGATGGAATTGAGGTCCAGAATATCAAAGGTATCAAGACAAGTTGGTTTTCAATGTCAAGGGAAGCCTACACCAGCAGAAGTCAGATCTTCTGCAAAGGAGGGGATAAAATTGAGGAAAGGTTTTTAACAATTTCCAAGCTCATAAACTCAGGTCTACGTTCCTCCTCAGGAAGTTCATGTGTAGCCAGATTAAATGAAGCTTTGATCCTAACAAGTAACAGCACAACAAACTTAAACCTTTGTGCTCTTGTTACTTGACAGACTGCCAATTCAAACAGGCTGCTACAATCACTCTGAAAGCTCCATAAATAATGCCCTGTTGTAGAAGCCATAACGAGGTCAACCAGGTGAGCCGCATTGAATTCCCTGATTGGCTGTTGATCTGGTCCAATCAGGGAGCCCTGGCTGACCGATTTGAAAAGGAGTATAGGACATCCTGTCCACTCTGAAAACTGGCTCTGAGGAATCTGAACCAGTGTCAAGTACTATGCACATGTAAATAAAGGATGACTTGGTGACGGGATACCAGCCTCTGTGGAGTTACTTCGCTGTAAGCAAAAAACCTTAATTATGAGTCGATCTTGACATTTGTTTTTGTGGTTAATAGCTCAAGCAATACAAGAAACTCAGGAAGCTGGAAACGCAAGGATATTGGTGCTATCTGAGATTGTGATTTGAACTCCCAACAGTGTAGCAGTATGTTGCACCATTAAACAACTGCTGTTGATTTGTTTTCTTGTCCACATATTGTGCAAATCTATCAAATGGTTAAAAGCTAAAGTCACACCCATAAAACAGGAAGCAAAACTGACCACAGAAAAATGTGCACATTAATTCCTTCAGGGGTTTACATGTGAAACTTCCTAGCCCTTCTCCACTTCCTGCCTACTTCGCACACAACAGTAGAGGAACTTTACTTCCGTAGTTATTTGAAGCAGTTAAAAATAATTCACACTTAATTATTTCAAACAGTATCTAACTACTTAATCCAACAATGTGGCTCAGAGTAAAGTCAATAAACTGCAAGGTATATCACTGGAAAAAAAGAGGTTCCTGATTTTAGACCAGAGCCTGAAGTTATTCACATTTCATCTGTCAGCCTCCAATAATCTTGTGAGTCCTATCGTGGATGGTTAGTACTGTTCAAAATGTTGTCATCAGACAACCAAACAGCATGTAGTCAGGGAGAACCAATGTGCTGTTTTGGCCTACATTCATCATCTTGTCTTGATTATCCAAATAGGAATATTGATCTATCAGCAGTGTGCATTGTGAAGAGGTACTGCTATTTACAGTTCATTTCTTGTCACTAAGATTTTGCTATTTGGACCCCTCTCCCACTGCTCCCTGATAAAGACACGCACCCAGTATGTTTCCCTACCATTGATGTGAGACGCATTGATCTGTAATTCCCTTGTTTATCCTTAATCCTTTCTTGAAAAGTAGAATCACATTAGCTGTCCTCCAGTGCTTTAGCACCTCTATTGTGACCAGAAATGAATTAAACATTTGAGTAAGAGTCACCGTAATTTCCTTCCTTGCCTCCCACAGCAGCCTGGGATATAACTGAACCCCACCTAGGGATATGTCCACTTTGAAGCCTGCCAAAACCTTCAATAACTCCTGACTTCCTACTGTTAAACTACTCAAGAACTTAACAGTCTCTCTCCCCAAATTCTGTATCTACATCCACCTTCTCCTGCGTGAAAATAGAAGTGAAGTACTCATTTAACACCCTACTAATGTCCTCCAGCTCCATACACAGACTGCCCCCTTGGTCCATAATGGGGCCTACTCTTCCTCTGGTTATCCTCTTCCCTTTAATACACTTACAGAATATCTTATAATTCTCCCCAACTTTACTCACCAATTTTCTCATCTCCTATTTGCTCTCCTAATTATTTTCTTAAGTTTGCCCCCTCCACGTTCTATACTCCACTCGGGCTTTGATGATTTGCTCCCTTTACATCTGCTCTTTTCCTCCTTATCCAGTCCAGAATATTTCTAGACAGTCAGGGTTCTCTGGGCTCGTTGCTCCTGCATTTCACCATGAAGGGAACATATTAGGTCTGCACTCTCCCCAATTCCTTTTTGAACCTGGCCTCCCCACCACTGTTCTGCTGTAGATTTACATTCAAGCAGTTGTTCCAGGCTACTTTGGCTTATTTTAATAAATTCTGGCTTCCCCCAAACCAAAACTCTTTTTTTGCAGACTATCTTTTCATTTTCCATAACTTAAGTTGTACTGGGTTGAGGGTGCTATCTCCAAAATGCTTCCCTGCTGCCACCTCAACCACTTGTCTGACTTTGTTCCTCAGAATTGGGTCCAGCACTGCACTGTTCCTTGTTGGACATTCTATGTGTTGACATAAAACATTATCCTGAATATATTTCAAGAAACTCGCCCCCTCTAAACTCTTAACACTTATGACTATCCCAATTAATATTCGGAAAGTTGAAATCCCCTAATATTATTACCCTGTGGTTATTCCATACCTCAGTGAATTGTCCATATAACTGCTCTTCTATTGCCTGCTGATTATTATGGGGCCTATCATACACTCCCAGTGATGTGACTGTGCCCTTTTTATTCTTAAACTCTGCTCAAAGTCTAATTTGAATACCCTGCCAAGATATCATCCCTCCTTATTGCAGTAACTGACTGTTTAATTATCATGCAACGCCACCTCCACTTTTATATCCTCCCTGCCTCTCCTGAAGGTCCTAAACCATGGAATGTTTACTTGCTAGTGTTGTCCTCCCTCAACCATATCTCTGTGAATGGCAACACTATCACAATTCCAAGTGACAATCAACTTGTCTATCTTATTCATGATACTCCTAAGCATTAAAGGCGATCTAGCCTCACCTTACTCCCTTGAAACTCAACATGGCTGAACTCCCTCTGTCTTGGTTCATTTACAATATTATGCTGCGTCCCCTCCTCGTCAAACTAGTTTAAACTCCTCCCAACCAGCACTTGCAAACCTACTCACAAGGATTTTGTCTCATTCTAGTTCATATACAGCCAGTCCTGTTTATACAGGTCTCACCTTCCCAGAAAATGTAACAGTGATCCAAGAATCTAAAACCCTCCCTTTGCACCAACTTTTGAGCCTTTTGACAGAAAACATGGGCCAGGTTTCTGTACTGAATAAGAATCACTATTTATTACAAGTAATTAGATTCTAGTTATAGGTAAACTGTTAAATACTGTTGGCGTACAAGACTACTAAATAAAAATTTTAATTCCCTTATAATTGGCCCCTTACACACACACACAGAAAGGTAAACATACAGGTTACAGATGGGGATGGGGTTGCAAAATGGGAACCAGATTCTGTAGTTTTTGTTCCCAAGGTCTGTTCTTGAGATGTTCTCTATGACTCTTCTGTTGGCCAGCATGTTGCTTCAGTCGTCTTTTTCTGGATGTTTCCCCTGGTTGGTCAGAAACATCAGGTAGCAGGCACACTTATAAAAGTCTCTTACTTATTGGTTAAAAGTCACAGCTTACAATACCTGTGACGGGAAAGGTCAACAGGTTTTCTTCAGGTTTACAGCAAGTTTTGGCAATAGAGAGAATAAGGCAAGGGAATACATGATGAATGGAAGGACCTTGGAAAGCATCCAGGATCAGAGGGACCTTGGTTTGTATGTCTATCAGTTCCTTTAGGTAACCAGGACAAGTGGATAAAGTATTTAAGCCTTTTTAGCCAAGTCATTGAGTTTAAATGTATAAAATGTTGTTTTATGTACATCTAGAGTATTGTGCGCAGTTTAGGAGAAATGTGACTGAAGTCAAGAGGGTGCAGAAGACATTTACCAGGATGTTGCCTGGGATGAAGAGTTTTAGTTACGAACAGTGATGAGATAGACTAGGGTTGTTTTTCTAGGATCAGAGGAGTTTGATGGGGGAACATGATTGAAACATATAAAATTATGAGAGGCATAAACAGGGTAGATAGGAAGGAACTTTTCTCCTTAGTGGACGGATCAATGACCAGGGAGCGTAGATTTAAAGGGCAGGAGGTTTAGAGGGGCTGTGAGAAAAAAAATTTTCAGTCAGAGCGTAGATGGGAATCTGGAACTCACTACCTATAAGGGTGATAAGAGCAGCAGAAACGCTCATAACATTTAAGAAGTATTTAGATGCGATGCCAAGACATACAAGCCTGTGGGCCAATTGCTGGAAGATGATATTATAATAGTTAAGTGATTGTTTTTGCCCAGCACAGACTTGATGGGCTGAGGGCCGTTTTCTGCACTGTAGACCTCTATGATTGTGAGGGACTGCTCCTGCACTGGGGAAGAACTCAACACTTCTCTCTCTCTCTAAATTAAAACAAAGAACTGTGCTTGCTGGAGGTTTGAAACAAACTGAAACAGATATTGCTGGAGAAACTCAGATACTACCAGACCTGCTGAGTTTCTCCAATAATTTCTGTTTTTGTTTGTTTCTCTTCTCTCTCTCTCTCTGTTGTTCTTGTTCCCAGCTCCAAGTTGTCCAGTTACCGGAGAACCAATCACACAGTTACTGGCAGACAGTAACTGATAACTGGTCACTGGTCCATAGACCAACCAACTTCCTTGTTGCCAGCAAAAACTGTATCAGTACAGGCAGTTCTCCTATAACTCAATAGTTCAGTTCTTGTCTAACTTCGCACTATAGAAAATTGCCTTAGAAAATTGTGTTATAGGGGAATCGCTATAGAAAATCACTATACCTGTACAACAGAAAGTTCATGTTATCCAAGCAGCATCCACTATCTATCAATCACGTTACAGCCAATTTGCGTTAACGAAACGTACGTTATAGCAGAACTACGTTTAGTCCCCTTCGGCTTCAATTTAATCTTCAATTACTGCTTGTTCAAACAGTTGTTTATGATGCTTGCCATTGGTATTAAGTTCGTTGCTTTTCAAAATTGCAGCCACTCTTTCAAACACTGGTTTTAAAACAGCTCTTTCTCATTTCAGTGCAGAGTTTTAAAAACACAAAAATAAAAATATACAGAGATAACAAGGTGTAGAGCTGGATGAACACAGCAGGCCAAGCAGCAGGAAAGCTGACGTTTCGGGCCTAGACCCTTCTTCAGAAAATCCAGCATCTGCAGTTCCTACTATCTCTGAAATAAAAATATACACGTTCCTTACAATATCTGAAGAAAAACCAAAAGGACTGCAGATGCTGTAAATCAGAAACAAAAACAGAAATTGCTTGAAAAGCTCCGTTCCATTCTGAGGAAGGGTCACTGGACCCGAAATGTTAACTCTGATTTCTCTTCACAGATGCTGCCAGACCTTTTCTGAAGAAGGGTCTAGGCCCGAAACGTCAGCCTCTCTGCTCCTATGATGCTGCTTGGCCTGCTGTGTTCATCCAGCCCTGCACCTTGTTGTCTCGGATTCTCCAGCATCTGCAGTTCCTACTATCTCTTACAATATTTTAATCAACAGATGTACCTCCAATGATCATAAATACTGACAGCTTGTTTTAGAGGGGTTCGAGTCATACAACTAAATGCAGTGGTTACAGAAACTGTCTCCTCTCTGACATAAGTTCATACAACAGCAGGGGCAGCAGAGTTAACACTGTTGCACAAATGTCAGCTTGACTGCATGTCTTATAGCTATGACTCAGAAAATATTGTGATTAAGACTTATTCCAAGCCTTGACTTCTTGCCACCTATATCCCCTAGTTAAAGTGCTGAATGGAAGAAAGTACCTGACTAAAATAAGGTCAACTGTAGTTTCAGAGGAGACTGGCTTGCAGAAATACACAATTGCTTTAAAGAACAACCAAAAGAAGCTGTGCAACTAGCTCACAGCATCAGCTCCAGACAGTATTGCCCTTTCACCTCTGCCAGCATATTATCCAAGAATATGAAAGTTAGAACTGACTGGCGCCTCTCCTTGGCAAATCCAATGAAAATACAAATAATTCTAGTAAACGGTAAACTTACATTTACTAAAATGTAAATGGGACAATGCATGAAAAATACTAACACTGGTAAGAATAGAATCATAGTGTAATACAACATCGGGCAGCACAGTGCCTCAGTGGTTAGCACTGTTGTCTCACAGCGCCAGGGACCCGAGTTCAATTCCACCCTTGGGCAACTATCTGCATAATCTCCCTGCATCTATGTGGGTTTCCTCTAGTGCTCCAGTTTCCTCCCACAGCCCAAAGATGTGCAGGTTAGATGGAATGACAATGCTAAATTGCCCATAGTGTCCAGGGATGTGGAGGCTTGATGGATTAGCCTTGGGAAATGCAGGGATACAGGGATAGGGTGGATATGGGTGGAATGTTATTAGGAGGGTTGGTGTGGACTTGATGGGCCGAATGGCCTGCTTCCACACTGTAGGAATTCTATGAATGAAGGCCCCTTGTGGCTGGTCTGGCTTTCTGAAGGATCATATAGAAGATGGATACGATATCATTACAGCAGTGAGGCTCGGGTTGCCAGGCCCTATCACAGAGGGAGCAATATACTATCAGCAAAACTGAGAGGTTCTTGCTAACAAACATGCTAGAATGGCGAGAAGTAAAATAACATTGCCAGCACATGAATCTTTGCTGCCTGAGGCACCCTCAGCAGTCATCAGGCAGTGCTAACTACCAGCATAGCAGCAAGAGTTGCGCCTTAAGGCATGTGCAGCAGCATTATAACAGTGATATTCTGATGGAGCTGGAAGCTGCTGAACTGATCAGGCATCTGCTACGAGGAGCTGCATTAAAAACCAAAGGGAAGATGAAGGTCCCCAGCATGTTGGTGTATAATGATATTAATTTACTTAAAATGTTTTAAACTGAAAACAGGTAGGCTACCTTTATGTTTACAGTGGGAGTCATCAAGAAATGCAATATTTTAACGGTTTATTTTTCTTTTATACTGGCCGAGTTATCTTCTATAATCTAATGAAGTCCTCTCCTAAGCAGGCTTGACAGCTAATACCATTACACATTTTAACCATAGCTGTGCTTCATCTCACTCTTGCCCAAATCAGAAAGTCATGGGTACAAGATCTAATCTAATCTTGTCCTGCTCCTACTCTTATCTCTTATGTTCTTATATTTGATCATGCATCACAACTGAGCCCAATCCTGTCCTTGTGTGCAGCAGGAGATGCTGGCTAGCAATCTGCAATCTGCAACAGGAGTAGGTATCTGCAGTAATATTCTTCACCATTGCTACAAGTACAGAGGCCAAGTATAACATTGTAAAAGATGCTCCACTGAGACCAGTGAACTCCAAAAAAGAAGACCAGGAATAAAAACTTAGATAACAAGGTGTAGAGCTGGATGAACACAGCAGGTCAAGCAGCATCAGAGCAGCAGGAAAGTTGACGTTTCGGGTCTAGACCCTTCTTCAGGAATAAAAACTTGTCTCTTTTGGCCTTTACAATCCAAAGGAAAAAACAAAATAACAGCAAAGTAAAATGATCAGAAAATTCAAAGTAAAAATGTTTAATTTTCTAATATGCTACTTAATGTTAACACAAATACATAAACGAAACAAAGAATTGGAAGCTATAGTTTTCACAATGTAATGCCAAGCGGCAGGGTACTTTGAGTGTTGAATTGCTGAATCACAGAAACATACTAACACTGGTATTCAGTCAGGCTACCCACATATGACAGTGACTGTTCAGGTCATGCCTGGAACATTCTCTGTTTATGTATATCTTATCTCATTTAAAGTAGCTTAGTGTCAATCAACTTTTTCTAATTAAATCTACCTCAGGTTCTACTCCCCATTCTGACTACAGTCCAGGCACGTGGAGGCAAGTAATTACTCTGAAAATGATTTTGTAATTCTGTGGACTCTGTGACCCTATCAACACAAGAGGGGGCACTCAATGCTGAAGATTATAATTCTACAAATACTCAAATTTCAGAAACACTTTATGTTCATCTCTCCGACTATGTTTCACATTATTGGTGATGGTTTATCACAAACAATTCTAAAATTTGAAAACTGCAAGATTTCTGGGACTTGCGTAGAAGCTTAATTTTCTCAGGCTAATTGACCTACATAGCTTCAGGTGTAATGCATGTGAATTTTAAGGAAAATATGTAGTTAACAAGATATGAGCTTCACGGGCTAGGCCAGCATTTATCACCTGTTCCTCACTGCTTCCTGGAAGGATTCTATTCAATTTTCCCAGTTTCTCAGTCTCCACTGCCTCTGTTCTGCCACCTTCCACCACAGTGCCTCCAACATGATCTCCTTTTCCTCATCCAAGGATTCCTCCCACTGTGATTGATATGGTCCTCATGGGTCCTGTATCTGTCCCATCTCCTGCATTTCTGCCCTCACCTTCCATAACCTCCTAGAACAATAGGATTCCCTTTGTCCTCACTTTCCACCTCACCTGTCTTCATAATTAAGGACCATCCTCTGTCACTCCCACCACCTCCAGCAGGATACCACCAGCACTGTCAGCATTCTCTAAGGACAATCCTCCTTCCATGCTGTCCAAAGGCCCAAACATCTTCCACATGAAGCAGTGTTTTAGTTGTATTTCTTTCGATCGAGCCGACTGAATTAGCCGCTCACAATGTAGTCTCCTTGACTAGACCAAATGCAGACTGAGAGACCGCTTTGAGGAACATCTCCACTCTGTCCGTAGGAATAACCTCAAATTTCCAGCTGCTTGCAATTTCAATATACAACTCTGCTCCCATGCAAACATTTCCATATCGGGACTGCTGCAGTGTTCCAACACAGCGCAATGCAATTTAAAAGGAGCAAAACTTCATTTTTCACTAAGGCACTTCACCACCTTTAGAATTCAATGTTGAAATCCACATCACAGCATGGCCTCTGTATCCTCCAATGGCATACACACACACACACACACACACACACACACGACTTTACTCTTAGCAGAACTGAATCGCATTCTCCTTGTCACAATTTTGTTACATCTTTATCTACCCTTCACCACCATTAGCAATCCCTTTGTGTTTGATTCTGAGCACCTTTACAATCTACAAATCCATCAACTCCCACGTCTTCACACCCTGCTTCCTGTAAAGACTCTATTCCATTGTCTCAGTTTCTCCGTCTCTATTGCATCTGTTCCAAAGATGCCAGCTTTTACAAGAGGGTCTCCAAAATGTCCACCTTCTTCCTCAACTGAGGATTGCCCACCACTGTTGAAGACAGGGCCCTTAGTCATGTCCAACTCATTTCCCGCACTTCTGCCCTCACCTCTTCTCTTCCCTCACACAACAGCGATAGGGTGCCCCTGGTTCTCAATTACCATCCAACCAGCATCAACATCCAAAGGATCATTAGCTGCCATTTCCACCATCTCCAATGGGATGACACCACCATAACCCCCTTTCCTCCTTTGTTAGGCTTCCACAAGGACCATTCCCTCCAGGATACCTTGGTCCACACCTCCTCCACTCCTGACCATTTACATCCTCCATTCTCACTATGCACGGCCCCAGACACACGTTCCACATGAGACAACGATTTACCTGCACTTCGCTTAATCTAGTCTACTGTATTCGCTGCTCACAAAGTGGTCTGATTTACACTGGCAAGTCAAAATGCAGACTGGGTGGCTGCTTTGCAGAATATCTACATTCTGTCAGCAAAAATGACCCTGAGACTGCCACTTCAACGCACCACCATGTTCCCTGGACAACATCTCTGTTTCAAGCTTGCTGCTGTGCTCCAGAGAGGCTCAGCACATGCTGGAAGAATGGCATCTCATTTTTCGCTTGGGAACCCTGCGGCCTTCCCTCTCTCTAGGCTCCATTTCCACCTATTGTTTACTCCACCCCCATCAGCATATACAACAACCTCTTCCTAGCTAAAATCAGTTCTGAAGAAGGAGGGGTCACTATTCCCAAAACATTAACTCTGCTTGCTTTCCACAGATGCTGCCAGACCTGCTGAGTTTCTTAATCGCATTCTATTTTATTTTTATCGTTTATATGGCTTGTCCATTTCAGGTCAATGGGAACCCCCAATATGTTGACAGTAGAGAATTCAGCAATATAATGCTGAATGTCGAGGAGCAACAGTTGGATTCTCTCGTTGGAGATGGTCTTTGCCTGCTACATTGTTTAGAACAGATGTTTCTTTACATTTATCAGCCCAAATCCAAACTTTGTCCAAGTCTTGTGGCATTTGGACATAGACTGTTTTACTCTCAGCGGAATCATGAAGGGTGCTGGATATTGTGCAATCTGCAGCAATATTCTCACCTGACTCAGAATGGAGGAAAGGTCAATGATGAAGCAACTGAAGATGGCTGTGCCTCGGACACTACCGTGATGAACTCCTGCAGGGATGATTTTTGGTAGAGATGCTTAATTTCCAACAATCACATTCCTTTTTACTAAGTAAGTTTCTACCAAAGACTTCTCCCCTGACTCTCATGGACTTCAGATTTGCTAGGGTTCCTTGATGCCATATTCAAACAAATCATTAGATCATGCGGTAAAGAAGCCCTTTGGCGCATCAAGTCACTACTGCCAAAACGACACTAAATCTACACGAGTCCCACTTTCCAGCACTAGGCCCATAGCCTTGAATATTATGATATTTCATGTGCTCACCCAAGTACATTTTAAAGAATGTGAGATTGCTGCCCTCCCACTGTGCTACTTACACTGTTTGGCATACAAGCAATCGTATTGTAGCTTTATCATGCTGATACCTCATTTTTAACTATTCTTATGCATTTCAGAACCCCTCTACTGTCTGGGTAAACAAATGTTTGCTGAAATTCCCTCTAAACCTTTCACCTGAAAAGTGTGTCCCTTTATTACTGATCCTTCAGCAAAGGGGAACAGCTGCTTTCTATCGATAATCTCATACAATGTAGTCTAGTTGTCAAGGGCAGTCACCCCACTGCACCGCCATGTTTAGAAAAAGACAATTATGGGGTCAGGAGCTGAGCAGCCCTTACAGAAACCAAACTGAGCATCAGTGAGAACATTATTGTTGACAACATTTTCCATCACTGATGATTGAGAATAGACTTATGAGGTGGTAATGTGCTGCACTGGATTGGTCCTTTTTTTGGAGAGTATATTCCTGGGCGATATTCCACATTGTGGCGTAGAAGCCAGTTATGTAATTGTATTAGAACACCTTGGCTGGGGGTGCAGTTAGTTCTGAAGCACAAGTCTTCAGCACTATTGTCAGAGTGTTATCAGGGCAGTATCCAGTGCCTTCAGCCCTTTCTTGATATCATGTGAAGTGAAATGAAATAAATCAGGTGAAAACTAATATCTGTAATGCTAGGAGCTACAGGAGGAAGCAGGGTTGGAACATCCACTTGGCATTTGCGGTGAAGATGCTTGCAAATGCTTTAACCTCATCTTTTGCATTGATGCGCTGGGCTCCTCCATTAAATGGAACCTTATCCTTCAGTGAGTTGTTTCATTGTCCACCAGTATTCACACCTGAATGTGGCAGGATGCAGATCCTTCAGTTGTGGGATCATTCAGCTGTATCTGAAGTGTGCAATTTACACTGTTTGGCATACAAGCAATCGTAGCATGCTGATACCTCATTATTAACTGTGCTGTTGCTGTTACTAGCATGTCCTCCTGCACTCTTCATTTTACCAGGGTTGATTCCGTGACTTGGTGACAATGGTAGAGTAGAGGGATATGCAGTTACAGATTGGAGTTGAATACAATTCTGCTGCTGATGACCCACAGTGCCTCATGGATGCCCAGTCCCGACTTGCTAGGTTGGTTTGAAATCTATCCCATTCAACATGGTGGTGATGCCACACAATAGGATGGGCAGTATCCACAATGTGAAGGTCGGACTTGGTCTTCACAAGGGCTGCGTAAAGGTCATTCCTTATATTGATTCAGTCATGGACCGAGCATCTGTTAATGGGAGATTGGTGAAAACAAGGTCAAGTGTGACATAAGCCCAGTCTAGCAGCAAAGTCCTTTACAACTCAGCATGATTGGTCAGTAATGGTTCTCCTGGGTTACTCTTGGTGATGGGCATTGAGGACCCCACCCAGAGTACATCCTACGTCCTTGCTACTCTCAGTGCATCCTCCAAGGTGTGTTCAACATGGAGGAGAACTAATTCGTCAGCTGAGCTGGGGAAAGGAGCAATAAGTTGTAATCAGCAGGAGGTGTCTTGCCCACATTTGACTTGGTGTCATCAGACTTCGTGGGGGTTCATAGTCAATGTTGAGGACTCCCAGAGCTACTTTTTAAAAGGAGAATTCTGTAGAGTTCACAGGATGTGCTGTTGTTGCTTCTATTGCCTTGGTCTACCTGGTTCCATTCCTTTTGTCAGACTTTCTAGTGTCTTGATATAGCTGATGGCTTGCTGAGCCTTTTCAGAGGGTATTGAAAAGTCAAGCACATTATTATCGATCTGGAGTCACATGTAGGCCACACCAGATGAGGTTATTAGGTTTCCTTTTCCTGGGGATAGCAATAAACTGATAAATTTAACAATAAAAACATCATCTTCCTTCCATTTTCACACTCTCTTTTTGAGGTACTAACTTCTTGCTGGGATATGGTTCCTCAGGTATGGTTCGCTTTCTGTTCCTCATTCTAGCAGCCAATTTTCATGTGTGAGCTTTCAGGGTAAATGCTGCTGTGACATTCAATCATGGAACTGGTGGCTGAACACTTGCCTGATGTTTCAATGTGTCCTTCACTACAATGATTATGTGCCATAACCCAGGCTGACCTTCTTCCCTTTCCCAGATTAGGTGCAGTATGTGCTCAAACTGCAATAAGCTAACCCAGCACAGACTGAAATCAAATTGCAGATCCTCATGCCAACATTATTTATAGCACTCCACCAGGCAATGACATTTACCCTTGAAACTATCAGTGCGCCTAAATGAAAAGTTATTAACTTAAAATGTTCAATTTTTAAAAGCTTCAACATATAATAAGGGAACGTTACACATTTCTTAGGGCAGTCATGCTGGTTTATTAATACTTAAGTATACTACAGCCTTATGATGTGCTTACTTTTCAAAATCAATCTAGCACTGTAATAAATAGCAATCGTTATATTAAAATGAAATTCCACCCATAAGATCCAGCTCTCAAAGAAGCCTAGAAACAAAGAATTAGGTTCCTCTTTCTGACAATTGGCAAAAAGAAAACTTGATGAGCTCATTTTTTATTCCCTTTTCTCAAACACACTAATGAAAAGCAGGACATGTTTCTCGACAGCAAAGAGTACTTAGCGTGATATGCTGAGGCTCAACAGTAAACTTTAGCAGGCTCTTTTTGTATGGAGATCAGACAAAACCCTTAGAGGTCTGTGGCACACCCCTATCTCTGGGCTACGGCTCCAGTGATCTCTCAACTGCAGGCCTTGATGATCATAGAAGGTGTGCCATAATGCAGTCAGAAAAGTGGATTATCAGTCTGTAAATCCTTACATAGTACAATCATGGGAGGCAGTAAAAGCTGGAGAATTTCCCAGTCAGCCAGAAGTACGGAGGGAGCTGCAGTGCAACACTTTATAGGACTCCATACTCAGGCTGTTCCGAAAAGCAAACATCATCCTTATTCCAAGGGATTACCACACATAGCAAACCTCCAGTGAACATATTCCCTTGACCGGGAACCGGTCCCCTAGTAGAAGCAAGATCCCATCATCTCTAAGTCAGGGACCATCTCAACTTGAATGTACATTGAAGTTTCCTTCTGCTGCTGGATCAAATTTCTGGAAAATTCCCACACATAACAGCACTATGGAAATACCTTTGGACTACAGCATAAGAAGAAAACCTACCACATCTTCTCAAGAGAAATAACAATGAACAATAAATGCTGGCCTTGCCAGCAACACCCACATTCCAGAGAAAGAATGCTAATAAACTCCTGTCAGTCTTCTTTTAATACCAGGAAAACCAAAGTTAAGTATATTAATCCCAGTGCCAGAGTTCCAGATCATGTGTGAACTCAGGGCATAACAGATATTAAATCTGGATCATTTTCAGAACACTACTACGCTCAAGGGCATCAAAGATCAGCAATAAATGTGAAATTGAGTTCACAATCAAATCAGCCACGATTTTGTTGAAGGATGAAATAGGCTGGACTGGCTAAAGAGCAGCCTCCTTCTGCACTTAGTTCATATGTTTGAAACAGTACATTTACTTACTGAGCCATCTGGGAGTTCAGCTGATCATCTTTGAGCATGATTATAAGACAGTATTTGTGTAATGATGTTTCTGATGACGAAAACCTCCAGGCAAAATCTGAACTCCAAAGAGAAAGAAAATTCAAGGTTTCTGAGACACTTACCAAGTCAATACATAACTCAAGTCTTGTGCATTGAACTCTTCCCATTTTTTATCATATTCTGATTTTACTGCCCACATTACAGGTGACAACTTAATAGATATAGTCAAAGAGTAAAATGTGAGGTTTTGCGGTCCTTTTGTAACTTGGCATTGATGCTCAAATTTCTTAAACCTGAGCAAGCCTTCTCCATCATAAACACCCATCAGAATAGATGTTACAGCATTTCAATCTAATAAAAAGAGCTGTTCAAACATTGTTCTTTCGATATGAATTCTGTCATATTCGAAAGCCAGTTCCCAGGGTTTATTGTTAAAACCAGTTTTGGGTCCAGAAGTTACATTCCAGGCTGCAGAAAAGGAGTTTGACATCGTAATTATGTAAATCTTAATGGACCAAGTCTGAGTTAAAAGTATATAAGAGCAGCTAAAAACAATGAGAGTCAGGGGCTCACTTGCTGTTCATACACAATTAAAAATCAAATAGCACTTCAACAGGTGTAACAATGCAACTGGTATTATTGCTAACTGTCATGCTAGGTAGTATTGAAGTAAATCAAGTGTACAATTATAAAAACTTGCAATTGTATGGCACCATTCACCTAATCAGGACATTCCAAAAAATTTTCAACATAGGATTTACTTTTGAGGTGTGGTCCCAGGTACTTTTATTGGCAAAACAGCAAAAACAAACAAATGAATTTGGATTTATATACTGCCTTTCACAACTTCAAACGTGCTTGCATAACTAACAAAATACTTTTGTCATCACTGTTACAATGTAGGCAGTTAATTTATAGCAATTTCCCAGAAATAACAATGAAAAGAGTGATCAGATCATTTGTTATATGTATTGGTTGAGGATTAAGCATTGGCCACAACAATCAGACACCTATCCAGCTTGTCTTCATTTGGGGCTCCTGAGCAAAAAAATTTGCTGGTAATTTTACAGGTAATAAAACCATAAATATTTCTCCCTCACTCCAAAATTAATCAGATGAAAAATACTGATTTCAGCATCAGAATATTGATATTGATCTAACTACGCATGCATCTCTGCAAATAACATTTCCACAACCTTAGCAAGACCAAAATGGCTGTACTCAAAATACATGATATGATCATCTCTAGATATTTTTACATCATTGTTTAGGTTGCAGAAGAACACACACAAAATAAAACTTTACAAACTTCTAGTGCAGCTCCCTGTTTTGTGGGTCTTGTGTGCCTCCAGAACCCAGTCAGGACAATGGAAAAGCACATTTGCTTTCCATAGTGTCAGCCTCCATTCTTGGCACCCCACAAATGGCTATGTCCAGAGCATGGAATTCAGTCGCTTTGTATGAGGCTTTCATATCTGGCAGGGATCCTGCTCGCCTACCACCAAGAACATTCTTATCAATGCAAAAGTGCTTCAGGTCTCTTTTCAACCAGGTACTCAACATAGCACTAACTGTTTTTGCTTGGAGTCTATTTAAAATATCTACTACAGGAAAAAAACATGTCGTCTTACCATGTTGTTCGAGCTTTATTAATTTTGCTTTATTTGCCCTTCAGTAAACATTACATATTGGCTGACAACCACAGGATGTCCTCAAGCATATATAGTTTAGTTAGTAATACTGAAGTGTACCCAAACTTCTAGGAATGCAACAGCGAATCTTTGCACAGCAAATTGCCAAAAACAGCAATGTGATGAGGACCAGATAAGCTGTTTTTATGATGTTGATTGAAGGTTTAATATTGACAAGGAAACTGGGACATCAAAGTAGTTTCTTTTACACAGCCCAGAAAGACAATATGGAACCTCATTTTAACACTCATTTGAAACATAGCTCCTTTGGCAATGCAGCACTCTCTCAAAGTTGCAGTGGAGTATCAGGTTGGAACCTACAACATTCTAACTCAAGGGCAAAAGTGTTACCAACTGAACCATGATTGACTCACAATGTAAATTCAATAATCTCCATTTCAAACATTTTAAAGTACTAGACAGTGTCCTCACTCAAATACATTTGTAAATACAAGTATAACTGTATATTGTGTATATAAAAATAATAAATACTTTTAATGCTACACTTGCAAAAATCTCAAACTATTTTTTTCTTCCATGTCGACTTCTGCAGTCTAATGACAGATTCCCAAAAATGGGACTCAATTCTAGACGAAATCTAGCCAACTCCCCTTGGCATTCAGTGACATTTTTATTTTTGAATGCTCCACCTCTGGTGGTTAGGGAGAAAGTTACTACTGACCAGTAACTTAGCTGGAAAAGCAATATAAATATTGTGGCTAAAAGAGAAGATCAGAGTTTGGGAATTTCTGTAGGAAATTATTCACCTCCTGATTTCTCAAAGTTTGTTTCACAGGATCAATCACGATCTACAAGATACAAGTTACGTGTGTGATGGAACACTCTCCATTTGCTCAGATGAGTGCAGATCCAGCGATGCTTAAGAAAACTTTGATGTGGAGGTGCCGGTGTTAGACTGGTGTGGACAAAGTCGGAAGTCACACGACATCAGGTTGTAGGGTTTAGTTAAAATCATAAGCTTTCAGAGAGTTGCTCCTTTGTTCCAAAAGCTTGGTGATTTTAAATAAACCTGTTGGACTATAACCTGGTGTTGTGTGACTTCCAACTTCAAAAAAGCTTGAAACTACTGAGGACAGAGACTGTTTGTTCAGCACCCCATCCACCATCTTAAATATTCACTCCCTCCAGCAGTGGCATACATTAACAGCAGTGTCCACCATATAGAAGATGCACAGTCACAACTTGATAAACCTTCTTCTAGAGCAGCTTCCTGCAACCTTTGTTATCTGGAAGGACAAAGAACAGCAGACCTTTGAGAATCCACCAACTACAAGTCAGTATTTATTGCTCATCCCGAATTGCCTCGAGGGCAGTTTGGAGTCAAGCACATTGCTCTTGATCTGTAGTCACGTGACTCTCGCTAAAGGACATTGGTGAACCAGATGGGGTTTTACAACAAACAATGGGCTAGCCTTTTAAAAAAAAAATCCAGACTTTTGCTGGATTTAAATTTCACAACTTACCATTGTGGGATTTGAACAGATGCCCCCAGAACATTAGCCTGGGTTGTGAATTGCTAGTCTAGTCTAGTGTTCTACCACTATACCACTTCCTCCCTGGAACTATACTTCCTTTCCTTTCTGGAGTTGGGTTAAGAACCTGGAATTCCCCTCACCACAGTAAATGTACATTTTCCAACAGATACAGTACAACAGCTCAAAAAGGAAGTTGACCCACCTTCTCAAGGCAACTAGGAATGGACAACAAATTCATCCCACAAAAGAATAAACTAAACTGATTTGTTTTGTTAATGCATTGTACTTTATGCAAATACTTATGTACTCAAGTTTATTTGCTTGCCTGTCAAATACTGGGAATATTTCTCTGCTCTTCCAATCAAAGTATTGTTCACTTATTTCAGCTCGAGTTGCATGAGCTCATTCTCCTGAGAATTATGAGTAAATGTATAACTGGGGAATCTCAGTTCCTCTTTAAGGATCTGCTGTAAACTAAGTGACTTTCGAGCATGTGTGAGTCTTCTTAGTAAAGTTCAATTCTGAACTGACATAATATCTACTCAACTGGGTACCAGTGACGAATCCCTCCCCGAGTTCCCTCCCTGACATGAAATGTATCACTTGACATCAGTTAACTCAGATGAGAATGAGATCACATCCTTTACTGATGGTTTTATGATCTAGCCTTGTTATTTAGTTTCACGACCAAAGGCAAGCAAGTACCATATTTAAAAAGTCAGCAAGTCCTCCTATATCTTTTGGCTTCAATTCTACAGAAGTAACATAAATGGAAAATTGACAAAATGCCTAATTTGTTAAGATTATAGAAGAAATAGCGAAGGAAACTAATAGAAATCGATCCAGTAAAGATGTTATCACTCACACTGCCAGAATATTCTTGCAGTTTACCACAGCCAACATATAAACCACAAGTGCAAGTACACAGAATAAAATGTAATAAAGCCCAAAAGTTACAAGGCTATGGGTGAACAATAAAGTGGGATCCTGTGTGGAATTCCCTTCACAATGTTTTAAATTGAGCCATAAGTAGACGTGATGAAAGGACAGGTAAACTGCCACAGAGTAACAAGATCCAAGGGAAGATTGAGGAAAACCATTTCAGCAGTACTCACACATGTCCTAACTTAGCTAGTCGCAGCTACAGATTGGACAAGTTCATTTAAGTTTGGAATAATAAAAGCATGCCAATTGCATTAAGAGGGATGAGACAACAAATGAATGATCAGAAGCACAAAGATTTCCTAAACACCTGTGATGGTGCTGAAGACAAATGCAAACAAAGGAAGCCATTCATAATAATGAGGTCATCCTTCTACAGATATCCACCATTCCCCCAAAATAGGAGCTTGAGTGGTTTCAGAGATTTTGCCTCCATCACCATTGCAAATAGAGATCTCCTTTTGCATGCAGTGCTTTCTACTATTAGTCATGAGTTTGCCTTTAACCATTTGCGCAGATGCACCCTTTCACTGCAAACCATCATTTTATTTGAAATAGTGCTGCAGCTCAATATTTCCACTCATTAGTCTGTCTGCATTGTCAACTACCTTTTTTATGTAGATTAAGCTCCACAAACTACATATACATGTTAATAGAAGTGTTTTCTACTTTCCTAAATCTGGGTACAAATCTTGTGAACATAAGGTTTTTACATTCCAGTCACTATGGTATTGGTTACTGGACCAATTCCAAACATGAGACCTGATGACTCCAGGGTGACTAAGAATTGGAGTAATTCCAAGCACTGAAATGCACAGGTCTTGTCATGATGTAAACAGGATATATGCCCAAAAGATTTGTTTATGAAAGTAGTCAGAATCAAGCATCCTTGATGCACACTTAATGTTTCTTGACAGCTTGATATATTTCCTCTGCTGTATGTGCATGTTTGAAAGTCAAGTCTTTTCCATTGGCACTTTTATGCTACATTTTCCTCTGGCCACTAACTTAAACACAAAAATAATCACGTTATCAAAATAAATTGACCATGGACTTTTCTTTTCCTGCTCTAATTCCCAGATTTACTTTCTTTGTAAAATTGATGATGAGGAATAAATGATTACCCTTTTATTCCTCACTTTTTTGTGTGCAGGCTAGGAAGGAAGAAGTTTCTGATGCTAATGAAAAGTAAATCTTGAACAGCATTCGTTGCATGGGCATTAGAAATCAAGGGTAAGATTTGAAATAATCAGCATAGCTACAATTTGTTAAAAGCAACGTGAATCTCTACTGTTCGATTAGCATACAACAAAGCTACAGGTGATTCTACGTATTACAAACATTTCATTATGTAAACAAAACAGTAATACTTTGCATTTAGCATACAATGCAGATTTATCTCAAACACAGCAAAATTAGAATTATAATTAGATTTATTGTCACATGTACTCAAGAATAGGAATACACGAGTACAGTGAAAAGTGTACTAAGTCACCATTATCCAGTGCCATCTTCATTACAAAAACCAGGATTTAAAACAATACAACAGAAGGAACAAAAGAAAGCCAAAAGGTAAGAAAAACATTCCAATTATTAGTCATTTCAAATCACCACAAGAATTGAAATGAATTATGTCGATCGCAACACACTAATGGTAAAATGCAATAATGTGATTTAACAAAACATTATTATTTTAAATATGATGGCATTTCCAAGTATTTCAAAACTGTTATTTCCTGTATGTGACAGTAGCCAATAGTTGGTTGAAGAAATCTGACACAGTCCATTTTACCAGACAGAAGGAAAATATAGACTCTAAGAAACAAATTTTAAAATTATCATAATATTTTTCTAGATATTTTAATCTGCTATTCTCCACTTGACTATATTCGTGTATTAGGAGGGTAGCAGTCAAGGAAGATTGATCTTCTCTTAAATCCACATAATCCAGGTTGGCTCATTAGTGCAATACTGAGGGCTGCACTAGAGGAGGTACCCACTTTTGGTCTAAGACCTTAAGCAGAGGACATGTCAACCCTCTCTCAATCAGTGCAAATGATCCCCTTGCATTATCTGAAAAAGAACTGAGGAGTTCTCCTTGGTGCCTCAGCAAATATCTATCCCTCAACCAACAAGACAAAAAAAAAACGATTGTCCGGTCAAGCGTCAGTCACATGGCTGATTGTGGGTCCTTGTTATGCATAAATTAGATGCTGTATTTCCCTACATTACAACAGCCACCACACTTCAAAAAGTACTTAATTGGTTATAAAGAGCTTTGGGACTTCCTGAGGTAACAAAATGCTCTGTATAAATGCTTTTCCCTTCCTTTATGTTAATTGAAAGCTAATGAATCTTTTCTTAAGCCACATGAACAACTTTATAGCACATTATTCTTTCTTTCAACTTACATAGTTATTGAATCATAATGACTTTTCTAAAATTAAAGATTGTCAAGAAATGTAAAGCACAATGGTACTCAAGAGTAAATCTTGAAAATATCGATACAAGAATAAAATATCTTTATGGTACTAAATTTGTTATATTAGTTCTGTTATTGTGAGCATGATGAATTTAATATTTTAACTTAAAAGATATACTCAGGCCTGTTCCACATTAACTGAATGACAAATATCCAGCTCCACATCTTTATGTAACACAATAAGACATATTGTATTGCTTTCATACATCAGACTTCAAATTATCAGATTTAAAAAAGATGATTGAATTTCTCTGGAATTCAATCTTCATTTGGATTTGTAAGTGCTGCACTTTGATAAAGAGGAACCTTTACTATATGTGGTTTGAGAGGACCACATGCTGGTTTGTCAATCCTATGAAAGCCAATAAGAAAAACTAATTACAGTAAATTCACTAGCCCAATGTTCCAATAGGGAATGAAGCTAAAATGGAATAACACAGTCCTACAACAAAGTAGTGCTGATTCTCCAACCCACATGAGCATGACTCTCTATAAACAGAAATGGGAAGGGAATTTCTCCCAAAGATTAATGTATACACAAATTTATGCAACATTTTTGCCATTTGTTTACCATTTCACAAAAAAGGAAATGCAAATACACATATATAGTGTTCACAATAAAAATACTTTTTCAGTTTTTTTAACATGCGATACATGAACAAAAAATTATGGACCTCTTCTGAAACTATCCAGGAAAATATTTCAGTTAAAGCAATGTCCATTTATATGACACAATCATCACTTAATTAGAATCAAAACTTCTCAGTCAGCTTCTGTTTTATGTCATATTTCTTGCAGCTTAATAACCTCAGTCCTTCCACATACTATCACCATGCTTTTAACTTCTATTCGGGGCTCCACCCAATTATTACTTGCTGGTTTACCTTGCCAATTTTTTTCAAAAATTTGGTATCTTGCAGTTTTGGTTTATAGATCCATTTGCAGCACACAAATCAGAAAACCTGAAAAGGACAGCTTCAAATCGTACCAATGTGGGCTTAGAAGACCTTAGGGTGAGATAACTGCCTGCTCTCTGTGGCCATTTTGTTCAAATTAGCATTCTGCCGAGAAATGTGTTCTGATGAACAGTTCAAAGCAAAAATGCTGGAGAGATACCAAGGTATCACTTGGTAGGCAAACTGCAAGGGATCAAGGCAATCTGGGAGGCTGGAAATGATGTGACCCATGACCAACCTTTCGAGGCACTTCATAATTATGGATGTCAGAGCCACCAGGCAGCAGTCATTGTGGCATGTTGTATGATTTTTCTTTGGCACTGGTATGAGTCCGTCATATGATATTTGTACCAAAATACAGAGCAGAATTAGCAGCTCTCAAAGAATACTGGTTCACAAGAAAGGCCAATCATCCAAATTGGTCTATTGCTTGTATCACTATATTTTTGAGCTTCGAAATCTTGAGAATATGCCAAACCAATGATTTTGAGTGCTTAAGCTGGCACAATCACACAAGTTATTATATTTTCAATACAGAACGCAGCATTTCAGTAAGAACTCACCAGCTTTATTTACCTTTTTAGCACGAACACAAAATGACAAAACAGCTATTGACTAAAATGTACCAACAGCTACACCTTCATTAAATGTCAAAGGCAGTGAGAATTTGTTACACATAAACACCAGATTGAAGACAGCAGCAAAATTTTATAGCATTTACTACTCCTGTTGCAATCTGTCAAGTTACAAGAAGTAGATCTGCAGTGTAGATTGGATCCTTTTCTTGTTGCTAATAACCATGACTTTTGTACTCTGATTATATGAACTCATAAAAAGCAATAAGAGGGCATCTTGTTGCTGGATACTTACACGTTGCACCAAGTCTTATACAATTTTTTTTTATAACTGCCATCAAGCTGCCGCTCAATAGCTTTTTCAGCTGTCGGGTTAGTCACTAAAACGGTCTCCAATGTCAATCTTTCCACATGAGAAACTTTACAAAGAAAAGCATATCAGGTTTCTTTATCCTACATTGTCTCTTGAAAGGTAAACAGGTTATCTCAGGCCCTGCCAACAAGTTTCTGGACTGAGACATTTCTCTGCCGATCATGACTAACTTAAGAGTGCAGGCTCATAATTTGTTTACACTAATTTAAGTCTAATATCACAGTCAGACGAGAACAATTTAATACTTCAACTCACAAACACACCTTTGGACATTTAACCAACATTCTGGAATATTACATTCTAATGCCTTGGACTTTAGAAGACTGTAACAAAAGTGCTTCAGTTTTCATGTGTTCCTCTTTCCACTCGTATATGTATAGAAACTTTATAGTGTTTTCAACAAAAGAAAATCAGAAGACACCTCATGGAGGCACAAGGAAGAATTGAATACTGAAGTTAACAGACAGTGCAGGACGGCAGGAGGGTCAGGGAAGTATTGAGAAAGTCAACCACGGAGATAACTCGGGCTTGAAAAAGGGTCCAGTCACAGCTGGACAGGGGTAGGGGTAGGGGGAGGCAGTGTTATTATTGTTTAAATTGAAGTAGGTGAGGTTATAAAGTTTAAAAATTCAGTTCTGTGCATAACTGAATGGTTAGGTTGTGAGCAGTCTGTTCCAATACAAAAGTTGAAACAAACGGGATGACACGGTGGCTTAGTGGTTAGCACTGCTGCCTCACAGCACCAGGGATGCGGATTCGATTCCAGGTTTGGGCGACTATCCGTGTGGAGTTTGCACATTCTCATGTTTCTGTGGGTTTCCTCCAGATGCTCTGGTTTTCTCCCACATTCCAAGGATATGCAGGTTAGGGGGATCGGTCATGCTAAATTGGCCTGCAGTGTCCAGGGATGTGCAGACTAGGAGGATTAGCCATGGGAATGAAGGGGTACAGGGATGGGGGTCTGGGTGGAATGCCATTCAGAGGGTTTTTGTGTACTCAATGGACCAAGTGGTCTGTTTTCACACTGCAGGGATTCTATGAATACAGTACGGAAGGGGAATGGAACTGATAGAAAAATATGGAGCTTGGAACAAGTTCAAAGACAATATCTTCAGTCTTAACAAGGGTTATTCGGAGAAAACTGTTTCTTATCTAAGATGACTAGAGGTCAGATAATCAGCCTTACAACACAGAAACAATGAAGGGGTTGAGACAGGTGATAATTACAAGAATGGACTAAAAATTTTTGACTTGCATTACCTGATTTTTAACACCTAGAACCTTTCATGGATTGAAATGGTTTTAAAAGAGAAAAAAACTGATCTGTAACAGCTGCAGTGATCAACTGACCATTGAATGAGCTCATGGAACCATCAATAAACAAAACACAGACTGAACTGAAAGTAACGGGTCATCAAAATGACTGAAAGCAGTTACTCAGATCATTCAGATTGTTTGATTTACACCTTTCTGAAAGTTTCACGTATTGGAATGAAAGAGTTACTGATAGATGCTAGCCTCGTTGATAACACCACATCGCATGAAAGAATACAAAACTTTAAAAAAAACAACTCGAGAAACAAATGAAACCAGAAACAGGAATACACAGATGAACTGTATTTCAGCCAACAGCTTATGGGCAGGGTAGGGAGAAGAATAATGGATTCATTACAACAGATCATCTCTCTCTCTCTCTCTCCCTTTCCCCCTCTTCCCCCTTGCTTTTGTCAGCCTTTCAGATCACAACACCCAGCGATGAAGCAAATTGGAGGAACATCTATTCACTGAGAATTCAAAAGCTATCCACAAATTCTGCTACTGCAGAAGACAAGTCATCAATTTAACATTAGTGATTTCACGTTAAACCAAATGTCTCAAAAGTAGATGCACTTTTAAAACTGCACATTCTTGATCTTCCTTTTTGCAGTAGATGCTTTTACACCTGTGTTTGTATGCATGCTTGATGCTTGTTTAATTATTTTTCCATGTTACTATGCAACAAAATTCTTCTCTGTTTTAATCAAGAAAACCCTGCAATTGTCTCCTTCATTTTTCGAATTGTGATATAGCTGTGCTAAAAGAATTAAAAATCTCAGGTGAAGTCAAACAACGATGTTAAAAAGACTTAACTCTTCCTCAGCTGACCGCTGAACTGCATGCTGTCAGCATACGACTTTAACAGAAATCAGTCACATTATAAAAGCTATTGTTCCACTAGGAGTATGTTTCACACATGTCAAATACTGATTAGTGAGCATTGAGATTTCAAAGAAGATAGGAGTTGTTATATTATTCATTTTCAACCACATAGCAAACTATTCTGATACTTATAAACCAAATTGCATAATTCAATTTCAAGTGTTCTTTCTCAACAGGTTCTGATCCACTGTTAGCCAGAACTTATACATTTGGATTCTGTCATCTTGTAACACTGAAAAAAGTTAATTCTTCACGTGTTTATTTTTTGCCTTTCACTGTTACCAGTGCAACTAAAACTGAAGCAAATGTTTCATTTCCCCATTAATATCACTAGTAGTATTGTAATAATGCCACTTCTATTTTTGTCTGGTAATTTGTGTAGGTACCAAAACTACAAGGTACAAAATTACTCAGCTCACTAATGAAGTAATTTGGCACTTGTACACTTTCCACTATACTACACATACCTGCCTGCCTTGCTTTTTTTTTTAAAAGACCTTAGTGGCATCTACAATAGTAAAAGGACTCCTACTTACATCAAATTATTCAACTAAATTTGAAAGGGGGAAGTGATCTATAGTGTTGGTGTAATGGCTTTGAGAATATGGCATCAGATTCTGTAAGTTCCCATGATCTATTTGCTCAGCATTGAGACAGAGCCTTATAGTAATTTTTGATTAAATAGATTATGTCAAATTGCCAGTCCAAAAATTTTCTAACAATGGCTCAGGATGAAGGCAGTCAATTGGACGGCAGTTCTGCAAGGTCTCAGGTTATCATGGGACAGGTGTAACCCATTACACTTGAGGAACCATGCTTTGATTTTTGGATAAGACAATCTCATGTACGCATGTGTTTGAGATTAGAAACAGTCAAGATTTCCAATTATATAAATTTATGTCAATACACAGAATGACCATATTGCAGCCTCTCTGCATAAAATTTTTCTTTTACTCAATTGTTAGATGTGAAAATTCTGGCAAGGTCAGCAGTTATTACACATTTCACTCGAGAAGATGGTGATGGGCTGCTCTTCTGACCCAATAAAATCCCTATGGTGTGGGTACACCTTATGTTGGTTGGGTGAAGTGATAGTTCCAGGATTCTGATCCAGCGATAGTACATAAGCAGCAATGTGACTTAAAAGAGGACTTGCAAGTAGTGGTTGTTCTCAAGGGTCTTCTACCTTTGTCCTTCTAAGTGGCAAGGTCATGGCAAAAGAACTTTGGTGCCTTGCTGCAGTGCATCTTGTAGATGGTACACATTGCTGCCATTGTGCATTGGTGGAGGAGGGAGTAAACATTGAAAATGTTAGATGGCATACCAGTCAAGCAGGCTGCTTTGCCCTGCATTGCGGTGAGCTTCTTGAATGTTATTGAAACTGCACACATCAGGTCAAAGTGTGGAGCATTTCATAACACTCCTGATTTATGCCTTGGGACAGGCTTTGGGAGATCATGCAATGTGAGTTACTTGCTGTGGAATTCTCTAACCTTTCTGCTCTCTACAGTATTTGTGTGGCTGGTCCAGTTAAGGTTCTGGTTAGAGATGCGCTGCAAATTTGTTGATGTTTGGGGGTTCAGTGATGTCAAGTGGAAATGGCCATTGCTTGGTACTTGCGTGACACAAATTTCACTTGACCCCATCAGCCCATGACTGAATGGTGGCCAGGTTTGGTTGACTGTGGGCAGTGACTGCTTCAATATCTGAGGAATTACAAATTTACTGAGCGCTGTGCAATCATCAACTAACAACCGTACATTCTAACAGGATGTCAGAAAGAAGTTGATGAGACAATTAAAGATGATTGGGTACAGCCTATTATCCTGAGGAGCCCCTGCTGTGATGTCCTGAGGCTGAGACGATTAGCTTCCAACAACAGAAACATCATCTTCTGAGCTAGGCACGACATCAACTGGTAGAGAGTTTTCCCTGATTCCCATTAACTCCAATTTTACCATGGCTCCTTGATGCCACACTCAATTGTACATCAAAGAAATGATTTCTGGTCCAAGCTTGAAAGTGAAGACTATTAAAAAATGCAGCTATTTAATACAAGCATCACAAGCAATATGTCTTCCACTGTATTCCAATCTCGTGCACCCAAGGTACTGTGATACATAAAATCCATGATAATCTATGTGTGCTGTCCCTGGAGCTGCTGATTATCACAAGCTGAATATGATCTCAGTCAGGAGAACTTATCACTGGTCCTGCCATAGTATTCCCACAGGTGCACCTTTGATGTCTTCCCCTCATGTCTGTTAATGTTGATAGCACAGTGTCCTCTTTCTGCTTTTTCTCAGTAAACTCAAGTGATTTAGTGACATATTTCACTCCCCTTTGTTGGGAAAAAGATTAATAATCTGGACTTTTGGCAGCTGTTATGCTGGTTCAGTTAAGTGAAGAGTGCCAAGCATTAGAATCTGTGTGTTTATGACAGGACATTCCACCTTGAATTAATAAATAGATAGACTGAAATTTATAGCCCCTTGTGTAGAACAAATAGACCAAGATATATGCCTTGTTGCTTCAGTTTAAGGTATCATAACATAATAATATATTACACTGATACAAAACGAGATTCCTTCTTTACCCAAGTCATGTCTCCAGATAAATCAATATAGCATTGATTATGGAGTTGGAATCAGGCAAAGATATCAAAGTTTGCAGTGGCATAACTTCTGACTAGTACAGAGGGAGCCTACATTTGAACAGTCTCACTTCTGTGGCATTTGGGTGGGTGTCCACTGCATCTCCATTGTTCTCCTCAACCAGTCCTCAGCATGATCTATCCCCTACCCCCACCCTTCCTCCCAACCATTCCCCAATTTTCTCTAACCGACTCTCCTGGTTTCTCCTGAAACGTACCAACTCTGCAAACTTACCAACTCTGCGGTTAAAAACATCATTACCTGACAAATAAAAGCAACACACAAGTGTGGAAAGGTGAGTATAGTTGTTGATCATCATGCAGTAGTCGGCAACCTGTTCTACTTCTTAGAAGACCTTTACCCAGGAGATGCGTATGGATTGTCTGTTTCTTCTAACAGCATAGGAGGTTGAGGGATTACTGTTTAGAGGTTTATAAAATAAAATCATGAGAGGTATTGATAAGGTGAATGGCAGGTGTCTTTTCCTTAGGGTGAGGGATTCAAGACTGCGATCATATTTTTAAGCTAAGAGGAGAAAGATTTAAAAAAAAAGACGAGGGCATTTTTTGTATTACACAGAGACTGGTTCATGTGTAGAATGAACTTCCAGAGGAAGTGGTGTATGTGGGTACAGTTACAGTTACAACATTTAGGTTAGTACATGAATCAGAAATGTTTGGAGGGTTATAAACCAAGCACAGGCAGGTGGGACTAGTTTAGTTTGGGATTATGGTCGCATGGGCTGGTTGGACCGAAGGGTCTGTTTTCGTGTGTATGATTCTATGACTCTAAAGGGTCAAGAGCTGATGCGTTGCAAACTCCTCAAATAGTGCTTAGCTCTTTTTTCATTTACTGCATGCGTTCATTTTCATTGGTAATAGCATGAGAGAGTATTTTAATAGGTAATAAAATCTAATTTAATTGTTTATGATAAGCTCTCATTGAAGGTTGAGGATAGGGTTTGAAAATCTCCTGGTATGACCCTGTTAAAAAGCAAATCTGTGCAAAGAGTGCTACCAGCTAGGGAAAACACTAGTCAAATCCACCAGACTCTTCATGATCAAAAAAAAAACTCCTCACTGCTGCCCGTCTCCACTGCTTTTGAAACAGCTGGGTCTTATAAACCTCTTTCTAAATTACATCAGTGCATCGTAAATGTAAACAAAGGCATTTGGGATTCCGTGGACAAATCAGAAGAATGCCAAAAAAAAGCAAAGAGGAGTCAGAGAAGCAATAGCAGAAAATTTGTATCATGTCCCCTGTCCGAGTTCCCCACAGAAAGGTTTAATTTCCCCACAGAAAGGTTTAATTTCCCCAATGATGTACTGAAAACACCTAAATTGGCAATGAAATTCACCCACGTTGTCTTTAACCCATTCCAACCTAAGAATGAATGAGCTAACAGGAGTGAGTTATTTGCAGATACCGTATACAGAAGAGCTTTACAATTCTTGATTGACAAAAGGAATGAAGATGTTGTCAATGCCACCATTCACTCAGCTGCCGCAAAAAATTGTGCACAATAAAATCCATTCGGCTCCAGGCTCAATTTCTGTTACATGAGAAAGTTTTCTGTTCTGCTGTCAGAACCTATCACAGTCGGTTTTGTGTTACACGAAAGATTATCATCTAGAAGCCTGTGATGTGAGAATGAGAAATAAAAAGGGAGCACATTGTTTATTAATTTAAAATGTGAGCTTGAGCCTGATATAGTTACTTGTTTCATTTCCTCCACCTTAAACACATATTTTATCCATTACTGTTGCACGAGGAAGGGGATATGCGTGACAACAATTATAAATCATATGAGCTTTCAAACAGATAATTGAATGTTGCAAAGGTTATGTGTATCAATGCCTCACTTATACGTTTTCAAAAGCTGAATAAAGAATTTTCAAATTATTTTTCCTCCCAATTATATATAGATGACAAGGAGCTGGCTCTCAAGTCTCTCTCATGCCAGTCATTACAAACTTTATAAGATTAATCTAGGGTGACATTCTTTTGTTTTTTTTATGCCTCCCTCCAAGTTTGGAATTACTTAACTCCCACTTGCTGTCTCCTAGACATGTAATTCAGATCAGGAATTCAACGGATGGGGAGTTAAGGCTGTAATCTTATCCTGGAACGATACAGAATGGGTTTTGGCACTATGTCCTTATCGGAGAGTCTTCATCTGTTTGTGAGATCAGTGTACAGGCATACAACTTTGTCAGTGGTGTCCATATTAGTCAGTCCTAACATTTACAGCAGTGCACTTCCAAAAAGACTTCAGTGTAGCAATCAAAGTTAGAACTTAGGGGTTTCTCTAGAAGGTTAGAATAGTCAACTGTGTTTCCCTCAGTCAACTCAGCACAATTTGAATGTTGGCCTATTAAATACTACCCTATTCACATTCGTTAGAGGGAAGGAGGAACCATCTGCCCCTATTGATGCATTAACATGGGTTATTTACATCGGTTACAAACTGATTACTAATACCCAACATGTCCACATCATATACAAACTATTATGCTTCGGTACAAAACCTTTAGCATTGTGTGCACATCCTCCTTCCCAAATGTCACTGCCCATTCTGGTAGATGCTGCCCATCAAAACTGTTATTATACTTGTAGCATTTAGGTTTCTAGCAGGATTTCAGCTCATCCCTTGACATTAACCTGGACAAAAATATGGTGATATTAACTGTTCTAGTCTCCTGCACAGCTCTGGATAGATAGCTAATGGGAGCACAAAGGTGCAACCATTGAAGTAATCCCAAAAGCAATAAATAACCAGATGCTAAATCTTCCTGCGCAGATAGATCAGTAATTATTTGAGACCAGGGGCTAGTAGCTCAAGAACTAGCCAAAACTGAAATGCAACCTGGAGTTTGTTGACAACTGTTGAAAGACAGATGAAAGAAGTCAAGGCCTGGGTAGTCTCAATCAGACCACTGTGGTGAGGCAGATGGCCGGTCATTCAGCAGAAGGATAAAACTGAGAACAGTTTTGCTGTGTGACACATTTACACCTTCTATCAGGGAAGGCAGAGTGCCAATATTAGAATCTACGAGTATAACAGAAGGAACTTAAAGAAAGGGAAAAATAAAACCAAATTAAAATAGGAAAAAACAATGTTAACTTCTAAATAGCACTTGGAACTGGTTATAAAATCTGGCACAGCAGACAGATTTCAATCAAACATTGGTATCATTATACCCAACAAAATTTGAATAATCTTCTACACGTAGGTCTAATCCATGTCATCGTATGAGAAGAAACTGGAAACAGCATATGCATATTGGTTGTGTGATTTAACAGCCACCATAACCTAACTTGTGCTTAAACATCCTTTCATATCCAGTAAATTTACTGGACAGACCTCAATAGTGAAATTTTGTTAAAAATGTACTTTAGCTTAAATAAAAGCATTTGCATTCTTTTCTGTGTCACTTGATTTACTTCCTCTGTTCAATGAGTCAACAAAATATGGGCAGCATGTGATTTTAGATAAGAAAATGCCAATATTACGCTTTGAATGACCACAAGATATGGGTGATGTAGCAAGTGTGTGATGGCCTTCTGTAACACCATTGCTAAAATTAAGAGTTTATATGGGAGAAATCACATGGACTAGTCTAGGTCAGGCAGTAACATTTGGTACCATCAAGTCAAACACTGACATTACATTACTTTTATCACCCTGCAAAAAGTACAGTTGTCTTGGAAACAATGAGGCTTCACACTCGAAAGACTAAAGATTTTACTGAACTGTATCTGTTTCACAGGTTGCTTCCTGATTGAACTACAGGAAGATATGAAATCTGATTTATTGCACATAAAAATGAACTGCAAAGCAAACCTCAATAGAGGTTAATGCTGCCCTTGAGACATTTTGCAGAAACCTTTATACAGACTAATGCTGGTAAGTGGCCTCACAGTGTGAATAATACTTCTGATATTAAACTTAAATACAGTGTCTGCTCTCATGCAAGCATGCTGTTTATACAGAAGACTGTCACTCTCACTGCCACCAAAGCTGCTTTTATACTGAATTAACATGGATTATGAAGAAACAGATGCTCATGCACAAGCATTTACACTTACTATATCTGACACTCGGAGGCAGGTATCAAAATCATAGTCAAAAAAAAGTTTATGAGCTTGCTGCCAGAATGAATGATCCGAGTTTTATACTGTGCGAGACCTCTGTTCCTCTGCCAGCTGCATATTGTGACAGGCAAACATGGCAAATGACTGGAGGCCCTCCCATAATGTGGAGTATGGGAAGGCACTATGCCAATTTTACTATAGTGGAATCTTTAGAATCATAAAATCTCTACAATGTGGAAACAGGTCCATCGGCGCAACAAGTCCACATCGAACCTCAGAGCATCCCTCCCAGACCCATCCCCAATAACCCACCTAATCTACACCCCCCTGAACACTACGGGCAATTTAGCACGGTCAATCCACCTAACCTGCACATCTTTGGACTGTGGGAGGAAACCGGAGCACCTGGAGGAAACCCACACACAAACGGGGAGAACGTGCAAACTCCACACAGACAGTCACCCGAGGCTGGAATCAAACCCAGGTCCCTGGCGCTGTGAGGCAGCAGTGCTAACCACTGAGCCACCGTGCTGCCCAGTGGAAGTGTAGTGGAAAACAGGGAAGCTTCACATCCTATCCTCTGCTCAAGGTCCCCATGAGTCCAACACCCAGCATTGTCACCAGAATCTAAACACCCAGCAACAACTTCCAAGCAGGTAGATCACTGGCAAGAACCATCAAAACTTCAACTCATCATTGTGACTCGAACCCATAATTCTGAAGTTTTACAGATTTACTGATCACACAATTGGCAATACCAGCGTGCAACAGAGCCATTTAGATCAAGATGACCCAAGAGTGATTACTAGATTAGAAGCATAATTGATTTTAGCATCTCTGGACCAAGAAAGAAAATTATCCAGAATTACCAATCCTGATAACTATTCATTGAGCCCTTCTAGAAAGCTTGAAATTGTGGAGATGTCAGGTAAGGCTCGATTGGACGATACAGTGAAGTCTCATACTTACTATTTAGATTCAAAAATGCTGATGGGGCTCTGTGAAATATTAGAGGACAACTGTCACCGGTGGATCAGAATTCTGAACTCTGCTGGATGCAGTAGCAATGCTCTCTATGTATAAGGTTATCTTAAAGGAATATGAGATCCAACAGCATTTTTTTAAAAAATAAATACAATTAGTGAATTTCCAATAAAAACCTAATGTTGTCATGTTCAGAAAGCAAAATTTTGCATTTCAAATCTTAAGAAATTGAAGTGCATCTCCCCTATCAAATATGTCAAGGAGTACAACTAGGAATTAACAATCTACAAAAGCAGTGGAATCCACAGAGAACCTAGAAATCAACAACAACTTATTCAAGAAAATGAAGGCATCAGACCAAATGAATGCTCATCATTTTAATAAGGAACTGTTATTGGATAAAACCTTAACATTTGCTTATCAGTAACTTAGATGGGGGGAATTCCCTTTTGTGGTTATGTAACTGGAACAAGAAAAGGTTCACTTTTAAAAATGTGATTAATTCCACTTAGACTGACATCAGTGATCTGAGAACAGACTGTGGTGAGGCAGGTTTCAAGTACACCCACATCTAATGCCAAATGCAAGTAACATCCTCCCATTTCCCCACATAAACAAAATGGCACAAGCTTAAAATGATGTTTTTTTTTCCTGTCAAAGTGGATCTTATCCTATAATAGCCAGATTTTGTGCTCACAGTAAATTTTTGCAATCAACTAAAGAGAATATGACGCTCACTATAGGTAAGCTGCTGACAGGTGCTTCAATAGACAACTGATCCTTTGGCACTAACTAGTTGTAATGAGAGTGAAACTTTCTTAGGGATTCTGATTGTCTTTGAAGAGCTGTAAAGCTATCAGTTTTGGTGTCTGCCATGTTGCTTTATGTGAGAATTCTAAACAGATACTATAAATAAGCATAAGTTATGATGTACGACACATAACATGTAAATTTACCTTGCTCGCACATAAAATAAACTTGTTATCCATGCACATGCATGCATATATGAAATAAAACAATCCAAGGCACAGCTTAATCGATGTAGGAATGAAACTAATAATGAGGTGGATGACAGGATGCAGACATAGGTATGAAGAGAGAAAAGATTAGTAGACCCCGGGCCAATATGTTAAACTTCTTATAACCTTTTGGTGAAGATGATGAGAAATAAATATTTAGTCAGCTTAAGAATTATTCACAAAGTGAAATATTACAAGCGTATAACTCCTAAAAGTGTCTCTTCATTCTCTTTGAGCGCACCAATTCAACAAATTAACTAACTAAAGCCCCTTTAAAGGTGGGGCTTTTGTGGTACAATCATTGTGTACCTACTTCTAGACCAGGAGGTACAGGTTCAAGTCCCACCTGCTCAAGATATATGTCATAATGTCCCTGAACGGGTTGATTAGGAAACTATAAACAACAAAATCTTTGAAAGAAAACTTATCAAATTAAATGAACTAACACTCCTGGAACTGAGAATGCACCGCTGCCCACACAGGGTTCATAGGTTGCAAGACTTCAATTGTACTAGTGGATGCATCATTCTCCCACCCTCCAGGCATATCTGGGCCAGGACATTATTAGGGAAAAGCAGGGAGTCAGACTGCACAGCTCCCTCAGTGACTACCACTGCCAATAAATCATTCCCCTACTGCTGCACTGGATGGCCAAAGATCACAAGTATGAGGCTGAGTACAAGCAAAATGTGAGCTGTAATCCCTTTAGGGAATGGAATTGGGACTGCAATTTTACACATCTTGCAAATATGTGGAACATAGACTCCAATTGTCTTTTTATAGATATTTTAATCAACATGTTCAGAGATATTATTACACAACTCTGGAGTAGGTGGGATTTGAATCTGGGCCTCCTGGCTCAGAGCTAGGGGCACTCCCACTGCACCTCAAGAGCCCCTAAAGTTATATTCTAATCAACATGTTCAGACATGCTCTGACACATCTCTGAGCAGATGGGATTTAAACCCAGATCTTCTATCCTGTGCCACAAGATGCTAACAAGTGCCTCCTTAAGGTTTTGGAGTAGATCTGTAGCTCGGGTTGCTGGTGTTGAGGTTGGTTGGCTCACCGAGCTGGTTTGTTGTTCCACAGACTTTTCATTACCGTGCTTGGTAACATCCTCAGTGCAGCCTCTGATGAAGCATCAGTGTGTTTTCCCACCTGGAATACCAACTGGCTACAAAAAGACACGACCAATACTCACTCATCTCAATCCACATGGACAAGGAGAACCACGACTTCAACTGGGACAACACCAAGATCCTGGGACAGGCTAGGCAGAGACAAGCACGAGAATTCCTGGAAGCATGGCACTCCACGAAGCATGCTATTAATAAACACATTGAACTCGACCCCGTATACATTCCACTACGGAGGAAACCCGGAAGTGAGGCAATCCATCGCAACAGACCCCAGAGTTTAACAACCAGGCGGGAAGACACACCGACACTCCATCGGAGGCTGCACTGAGGATGTTACCAAGCACGGTAACGAAACATCTGCGGAACAACCAACTAGCTCGGCCAGCCAACCAACCTCAAGTGCCTCCTTATATACTCTTATTTTTTTCTGTATACTCTTTTAAGCAAACTAGAAATAAGTAACCCAGTAACTGATGAACCACCCCTTAAATATGCACAGATACCTATTCAATAAGTAGCCTCCAGCTACACAGTACTTTGTACAATTAACAACCGACTGGCATCCAGAGAGTCCTGGTGAAATTCTTATGGTCAGAAACTAATTAATGAGTTGAACGAGATGATTGGTATTGTCAAGTAGAACTGGTGACTTTCACTCTCCATGTTCCTGCCATTCTAGGAAGTGCTGCTTGAGAGCACTGCAGGAGGACACAAATGCTCACAGAATGATATTTTTTTCCACGAAAGGAGGGTTAATGAAACAAAATCTGCAAGGAACACAGGAACAGAAGCAGGCCATTCAGCCTCTCTAACCTATTTTACCATTCAAGTTGATCATGGTTGATCTGTATTCAACTTCCTTCACTTCTCTTTGATCAAATTCCTTAATATCCTTACTTAGTTGTCAAGTTCAATCTTCCAAAAGTATCTATTGTCTCAGTACATATCCACTTTTAAAAGAGGGAGAGGAGACAGCTGGATAAGGTGGTAAAGAAGGCATATGGGATGCTTTCTGAAATAACTCCATGTAGGCCATCACCAAGTCACCCTTTATTTACATGTGTGTATGTGACACTGACCCAGCTAGCACAGAGTGAGCAGAACCACTGACACTCCTGTTTATATCAGTCAGCCAGGATTCCCTCATTGGACCAGGTTAACAACCCTAATCAGTGAATTCATATTCAGTAAGGTCCACCTAGCTGACATTGTTCCAATCACTACACTTCCCTTTATTGCATGAGGCATTAAATACGAAAGCGTGAATCTAATGCTGAAACTATATAAGACACTGGTTACGCCACAGCTGGAGTTTTATGTGCAGTTCCAGTCACCACAGTACAGGAAAGTCATAATTACAATGTACAGCAGATAGTTCCAAGAATCTTGCCAAAGCTTGAAAATTGCAGCTCCAAACTTGGACTGGATAGGCTAGGATTGTTTCCTGAGAACACAGGAGGCTGAGGGGTGACTTAATTGAGATGAATAAAATACTGAGGGACCTGATAGGATGGACAAGGAAGGCATTTCTCTTGGTTAGGAGGTCATTATCAGGACGCACGGATTTAAGGTGATCGGTGGAAGGATTACATGCGACCTGAGGAAAGTTTTTTTTTTACCCAGAGGATGGTGGGCATCTAGAATCTGCTGCCTAGTTTGATGAGGTAATAACCCTCAACTCATTCCAACGGCATCTGGATCTGTGCCGGAATCATTATCACCAGCAAGGCTTTGGACCAGATGAGAATGAGTGGCTAGTTTATTCAGCAAGTGCAGACATAATGGGATAAATGGTTTCTTTCTGTGCTGTAATTTTCTATGATTCTAAAGTTCAGTTAAAATGGTTGTGCAAAACTTTATTTTGGTTCATCTGTAAAGTAGTTGACAGAAAATTGGCCACATTTTGTGCACCTCAATCAATTTTCCTTCTGTTCCTTTCATGAATGGAAAAAAGAACTAGGCAATGTGAGTGACATGCAGCCAATCAGCTATCACCCATTTTACTTGCATGATGAGACCAAAAAAATCTCTCTGCCCATTGATTTATTTCTTAATTTTGGGTGCTTCAGGCCTTTCCTCAAAAGAGACAAATTAGCTCCAAGGCTCCCGTTAATCACAGTTCATAAGACTGGGCACATTTGATAGAGATGTACAGTGACTGATGTACTTATTCCCCTTTTGTCTGTGAAGAAGGGCTTCTAGTTGCTGCCTCTCTAAGATGTCCAAATAAAAACCTGGATTCACCATCTATCAGAGAATTATTACAGCATGATTATTAAGGTATGAACAGCCATGTGTAGAGGTGCTCTTGGCCCCAATCTCTGGAATTCCCTCTCTAAAACTCTCCTTTAAAATGTTCCTTAAAGCCTACCACTCTGACCAAGCTGCTGTAACACCATGCTTAAAGTCAGATTTTGACTAATTACACTCCCACAACGTGGTTTGTGATATTTTAACGGCTACATAGATGCAAGTTGATGCTGATTTCAGTATAAGTAGGGATAGCATTTTATTGCAGAAAAGAAGCAAGTTCTCCTAGCATCCCAGCCATTACATTAATCTAATACCAGTTTGTCAATTTGCATACACAGCTCCACGATCGCTTTTGTGTACAAAACTACAATTAGAATTTAAGAGAAATTACTTGGGTGGGCAGACCTTTGGATACAGGTGCTGTATAAATGTAATCTCTTTCTTCTGTCATTCTACAGTGTGTGAGGAAGAAAACAATGAAGGTGTTCACTGGCTTTTTGCTATCATTTCCAAATTTAATTTGTGTAGTCAGTCAGTTCTCCATGTCAAAATCAAAAGAAGATTCATCAAATTTTATCCTAGTGAAGAAGACTATCAGAAGATTCTAGGCCCAAACAGACAAAACCTGTCGCCTGGTGGAAAATTGATAATGCTCACATTCAGGATTAGTGACTCTAACCATCTCATATGGCTGCAGATTAAGCAGCATCTGAGAGTTTCAGGGATACCTTAGCAAATTTGGAACCTAATACTACAATGGCCTTCTGTCCATTTTTGCCATCTCAAAGCTATTGCAACATGGATCATTTGAATCATAAATCCAGGCAGAAATGCTGAGTAGGTATTCTCTAGACTCCCCTAACTCCATTTTATATTGGAATTACAGAGATGGTTCAAAGTATAACTGATTATAAAATGGGAAATTCCTAACATCTGGGAGACTTGGAGATTAACAGTCTACCTACAGTTAGCAAAACTGCCCCTACCATTGTCTACTCATGTAAACATCTGGCATTTTCTTCCCAGTAATGCAACCTGGGACCAGGGTTTCCTCTTTATCCTTTTAACAGCTAAACAATCCCAGCTTGTTGTCAGGCAGAATTCAGAGCAGGTAACCCGAAACCTTTCATTTCTCCGTTTTTCCTTGAAGACTGAGTGCCAAGCATAACAATCTAACTTCACACATGCAACAGAATTTGAAATGAACAAAACCAAGGGTTTCACAACAATTGTTCATATGGCTTAACTGGCTACAAGAGGGAATGTCTACCCATTGGGATGGTCTCATACTGAATCCCTGGTCAGGGTAATGTTATAGGTAGTACAATTGATCTCAGTATTCAGGACTGGTTAGGCAAGGGAAAAAAAAATCAACCA
>NC_063361.1:27886555-27938691 GCF_021869965.1 Rhincodon typus | reverse complement strand
CCTTGTTATCTCAGATTCTCCAGCATCGGCAGTTCCTACTATCTCTATATCTTTATATTTACTCTGTTTCCTGGATCACAATTAATTACCAACAAACACTGTAAATTCCATATGATCTCTGTTTTGTTAATAAAATCATGTTTCTTGGCTATCCAAATAGAGGTCACTAGATACTCTCATATCTACCATGCTACTGACCTTCTCAACAAACTCAGTAATGTCAGATGTGACCTACACTTCAAAAATTCACACAGATTCTTGATCAGCTGATACTTGTCCAAATGTTCAGTCATGTTGTCCCTAACAATAAATTCCAATACCTTCACACAACTGATGTTAAACTGACATATCTGTAGCTACCATCTCATATTTGCATCCTTTCCTAAATAATGGAGATCCATTTGCAGGTTTCAATCCGTGCTCATCTGCAGCAAACTGCTGAGAAAGAAACCAATTGAATTTTTAATTTTTTTTGTACTAAAAGCTGTTTTGACTACAGTTAGGGAAGGAAAAATAGTATCAAGAAATAGTTGATTAAGTTAACATGCCTCTAAATAGACAGAATGCAGAATGACACAGTAAGAAACCAAATAGCTCATTAATGCTTAACAGCTTGGCCAGAGAATAGTCTTTTTTTTTTTAAAAAAGTGCAGGACTCAAACAAGCCAAAGAAACAACAATAACTTAAAGAGAAACTGGTGAGAGAGAAGAGATCTATATATAATCATGTACACACTGTCTTCTTATGGTAATATTTTTCTCTTGTTTGATTAAAAGCATCACAAGGAGATCAATTTCTGTGGCGATGCTTGCCAAACCTTTTCCTTATGTGATCCCATTTTAACGTCCCAGACTTTGAGTGGCCACAGAGTTGTTGAACAGGATGTTTGGATTGGCTTCAATTGCTGTGCAGGATGGGTTTGGGGAAACAGTGAAGTTGAGCAATTGTGGGGTTTTTCCAAACCTATCTTTTCATAGTCTTTCTTCACAGCAAGAATCAAGCCTCAAAGATCTATTTTTTCGGCCACAAGATTAAAAAAAAAGCATGGATTTAAAGAGGGATTTTAGTTATTACTCCTCAAACCAGTCCACACGCAATTTATTGCTACTTTGGAGTCCATTATTCCAAAATGCTATGTCCTGACCCCACAGAGGGATCGCGACCCATGGTTTGGGAAAGACTGGTTTTGGAAGGTGTAGAAAGAGCAGCCCGAGTATTCACTCAAAATGATTTTGTTTCTCCGCTCTATGCAGAAGTCTCAGCTAAAATCAACAGTGGCAGTTTCTCCAGACCTGCATCTTGCCAGTTTTCCATTGAAGCCTCAACTAAAATGCTTTGCCATCTAACAAGTAAGTTTGTTTTATCTTTCCAAGACGTTTGCAAATATGTCAGCTTTGAGTCTTCAACCATATGCCCTTTATGTAAGGCGAGCCTACAAACTCTCAAACAATGAAGTAGCCTACCCTCATCTGATGGCCACCAGTGAACACTTTTTAAAAATTATTTGTGGGATGTGCACATCACTGGCTGGCTAGCATTTACTGCCCGTCCCTAGTTGCCCTTGAGAAGGTGGTGGTGAGCTGCCTTCTTGAACTGCTGCAGTCCACCTGTGGGTTGTCCCACAATGCCCTTAGGGAGAGAATTCAAGGATTTAGGCTCAGTGACAGTGAAGGCGATATATTTTACAGTCAGGATGGTGAGTGGCTTGGAGGGGAACTTGAAGGTGGCGGTGTTCCCATGTATCTACTGTCATTGTCCTTCTAGATGGAAGTGGTCTTGGGTTTGGAAGGTGCTGACTGAGGATCTTAGGTGAATTTCTGCAGTGTATCTTGTGGATACTGCACACTGCTGCTACTGAGCAGTGGTGGTGGAGGGAGTGGATGCTTGTGGATGTAGTGTCAATCAAGTGGGCTGTTTTGTCCTGGAAATTGCGAAACTTCTTGAGTGTTGTTGCAGCTGCACTCATTTAGGCAAGTGGGGATATTCCATCACACTCCTGACTTGTGTCTTGTAGATGGTGGATAGGCTTTGAGGACTCAGGAGGTGAGTTACTCACTGCACTATCGTAGTCTTTGATTTGTTCTTGTAGTCACTATGTGAATGTGGCGAGTCCAGTTGAGTTTCTGGTCAATTGTAACACTCAGGATGTTGATAGTGAGGGATTCAAAGATGGTAACACCATTGAATATCAAGGGGTTAGATTGATTCTTATTGGTGACGATCATAGCCTGATATTTGTGTGGCATGAATGTTATTTGCCACTGTCAGCCCAAACCTGGATCTTATCCAGATCCAGTTGCATTTGAACATGGACTGCTTCAGTATCTGAGGAGTTGCGAATGGTGCCGAATATTGTGCGTTCATCGGTGAACATCCTCACTTCTGACCTTATGATGGAGGTAACATCATTGATGAGGCAGCTGAAGGTGGTTGGGCACTACCCAACGGAACTCCAGCAGAGATGTCCTAAAGCTGAGATGATTAACCTCCAACAACCACGATTATCTTCCAATGTGCCTGGTACGAGTCCAACCAGCAGAGAGTTTGCCCCCGATACCCAGTTTTGCTAGGGCTCCTTAATGTCAAACTTGGTTGAATGCAACCTTGATGTCAAGGGCCATCAGTCTCGCCTCACTTCCAGAATTCAGCTCTTCTGTTCATGTTTGAACCAAGGCCGTAATGAGGTCAGGAGCTGAGTGGCCCTGGCCAAGCTGGGCATCACTCTGCAGGTTATTGATAGCACTTGATACTCGATAGCACTGTTGAGGACATTCCATCACCTTACTGATGATCAAGAGTATACTGATGGGGCGCTAATTGACTGCGTTGGATTTGTCTTGCTTTTTATGTACAGGACATAACGGGGCAATTTTCCACATTGTCAGGTAGATGATAGTGTTATAACTGTACCAGAAGAGCTCAGCAAATTCTGGAGCACAAGTCTTCAGTACTATTGCTGGAATGTTGTCAGGGCCCATAGCCCTTGCAGTATCCAGTATCTCCAACTGTTTCTTGATATCACATGGAGTGAATCGAATTGGCTGTAGACTGGTATTTGTAATGATGGGGACCACTGGAGGAGGCCGAGACAAATCATCCAGTCAGCACTTCTGGCTAAAGATTGCTGTGAATGCTTCGGCCTTATGTTTTGCACTGATGTGCTCTTCCATCATTGAGAAAGGAGATATTTGTGGAGTCTCCTCCTTCAAGGAGTTGGTTAATTGTCTATTACCATTCGTAACTGGATGCGGCAGGACTGCAGGACTTAGATCTGATCTGTTAGTGGTGGCATCGCTTAGCTCTGTCCATCACTTGCCGCTTCTGCTGTTATACATGCAAATAGTCCTGTTTGGGGGTTTCACCAGGTTCACATCTCATCCTCAGGTAAGCCTGGTGCTGCTCCTGGCATGACCTCTTGCACTCTCTATTGAACCAGGGTTGATCCCCTGTCTTTCCCTAGGGTGAGGGATTTCAAGACTAGGGGGCATATTTTTAAGGTGAGAGGAGGAAGTTTTAAAAGGACATGTGGGGCAACTTCTTTTTTTTTTACCCAAAGTGATTCCTGTATGGAATGATCTTACAGAGGAAGTGGTGGATGCAGATACAGTTACAATGTTTAAAAGACATTTAAGTAAGTAAATGGATTACAGATGTTTGGAGAGCTATAGGCCAAGAGCAGAAAGGTGGAACTAGTTTAGTTTGGGATTAATACCAGCATGAACTGGTTGAACTGAAGGGTCTTTTTCCGTGCTGTATGACTCTGTGTCAGACTGCTGCTTGACCTGTCTGTAAGACAGCTCTCCCAATTTTGGCACTTGCCTCCAGATGTTAGTATGAAGGACTTTGCAGGATCAACAGGACTGCTTCTGCCATTGTCCTTGCTGGTGCCTAGGTTGATGCCAAGTGATCCACCTGGACTCATTTCTTTGTGACTTTACTACAACTGCTTTACTATAGCTTGCTAGGCCATTTCAAAGGGTAGTTGAGAGTCAACCATATTGCTCTGGGTCTGGAGTCACACATAGGCCAGGCCAGGTAAGGATGGCGGATTTCCATCCCAAAAGGACATTAGTGAACCAGATGGGTTTTTCTGACAATTAACAGTGGTTTCATGGTCATCAGTAGATTCTTAATTCCAGATTTTTAAAAAATTGAATTCAAATTCCACTATCTGCCATGGCAGATTCGAACCTGGGGCCCCAGAACATTGGCTGAGTTTCTGGATTAACAGTCAAGCAATAATACCACTAGGCCATTGCCTACCCTAAAATACTTTAGAGCAAGCGCCATTAGATAGCAATTAGAAGAGTGAACCATGGCTAATTTTCTTCAGGTTAGGAGGATAATTGTTGACATCAATTGCAGTGGCCAGCTGAGATTAGTTAAAATGACCAACCCTGGGAGATTTATTTTAGGAACATATGAATAGGGGAAAGCAAATTGGTCCTTTGAGTCCGCCCCACAATAAATAAAGTTATGACTGATATGTCTGCAAACTGAGCTCCACTTTCCTGTCTGCACCCCATAACTCTTGGCTCCTGGAAGTCCTCTCTTCAGTTGAATATTGTGTCTAAATGAAAACTAACCATTATAAAGATCTCATTGGTGCAAAATGCTTTTATTTTGCTAATATCTGGTAAATACAGAAGAAGGGCCCAAATATATTAATTGATAAGTTACCTCACGGCTGTTTCTAGGGTCTCATTGTGTGCAATAGCTACAGAACAAGTGACAAGAAAACCATTGATGGTGGAACATCCTGAAGATCTGAAACTGCTATATAAATGTAAGTTCTTTATTTTCTTTCAATGGGACTGAAATCTTCCCATTTTACTGTAAATGCACTGAGCATATTTTCACCTGGACCACCCATTGATATAAAGTGAAGAAAACTGACAGATCTGCTTTAAAAAGTGATAGACAAGTATGAATTCTGGACTGGTGTTAAGTAACAGTTTCACCGTGGGAATAGACTACAACAGTATAGGTTGAAACTGATCCACCAATATCCCTTTCTCCAATTTGAAAGTAATTTCCCCTTTAGGCTCCCCCAACACCATGCACCATTCCTCATTGAAGAGGTCATTCAAATGACCTCCTCCCTGACCTCTGCCAATGCCACTCTGAATATGGCTGCTTGAAGCCAAGCAAAAGTGGCCCGAGGGATTCTGCACCATTTTTTTCACATTCCCACATGGCTTTGCACAACAAAAAATTCTCTCGAGTAAAATTAAACAGTTAAAAACACTTGCCTTAATGGCCTGTCACAGCTGTGAAATGAAAAGGGTCTGGCATACTCACTTCAGCACATTGCAATTACACAGTTTTATCATCTAATCCTTGTTTCAATTGAGAATCTCAAGAATGATGAAACTCTTCCGATCAGACATAATCAATTTTTCTTAATGAATTTTCTACTTATTTCATGTCTGAGATGTAACTATTTAACATTTTGCTAACTTTCTCCGCCACCCCATTGGAAAGAGTAGCAGAACTGTGACCAGTGCAGACTTTGAGAAACAGAGCTGATAATAAAAGAAAAGGAAATAAGCTTACACAGGGCGTGGCTATCCTCCATGAACACACTTCAGTTAAAAGCAAACAAGGTGCTGGACTGAACCTCTACCATCGGCAGGACAAACTGCAGCAATAGGTCAGTAGAAGGAATGAACCAAGTTACTTCAAATTGCAGCGTTCAGCCAATGCACATGTAAATTAGTTAACAAGCGGAAGACAAAATGGGAACTAAACTGGTGTTTGTTTTGTTCCATAAACACCGTCAGTGGTCCTTTCCAGATGCAGAGCGAAAGATCAGATATACATGAGCTCAGTACTTGTAACTGGCTGCTCTAATGGCAAGTCGACAAATTGATTATTGCCATTCATTTGTCAGAGCAAATTTATAATCAATTGGAATCAATTAATCAGCACTTCCCTCCAAAGGCGATGACATTTCCAGTGAAAACTGAAGTTGGGCCTGTGTGCTCCATTATTATCAGCGGCATATTCAAAAGACAAAATAAATTCCTGACAAAATGTTTGCTCACTTCAGCTGACTGTATTAAAGTTACCTAAGCTAAAGAGAAGTTTCTGAGATAACTGAATATTTCGTAATATATTTGTCAAATTAAATTTTAAAGGCAAATTATTTCTTATAATAATATTTCAATATTTCCACCATTTCCAAGGCACAGACACTTATGAAAACACTGGGATACAGTTGTAAATGTTCGAGCATGTGTCTAGCACCTCATTTAAGTGCAAATCTGAAAAGTAAATAGCTTTAGGCTATTCAGCAAAGGGTGCATCACCCTTGGCATCAAACAGGTATGCTAATCATTGTCACTGCGTGGAAATCTAGAAAAACTAAACAGAAATTTCCCTTCTCAAGCCCAAAGGCACTGAAAAAAATGGTAATGTCCTTAATATTCCATACTATTATGGTAACCTTACATTTGTCTGGGACTCAAACTGGAACATTACTGAACTGGAAAACCTTTGACTGCACTATGCAATGTACTTGGTCACTGACTTACAGGGAGAATGAAGACTACCATTCACACTGCAGGTGAAGCTGAACTGTGTGTTCCTGGATACTTGTGATCTTATATCATCACTGCTTCAGACTCTCGATAAATTGACTACCCCTTTTTTTTTGACTCGAACACACAAGAGACCCAAGTGGATATTCTGGAAAAAGCATGGGTTGAAGCAGTGCTACTTCAAGTAGTTTTAAGGTAATTAATTTTGCTTTTACAAAAATGTTCTACCATATCAATACACTTTATTGAAGGTGCAATTTGTGATAAATTAACCCATGCTGCATTGAGACTTAAATTGTAACGTATCAACAGGCCATAATACAAATTGCTTTTATCCACAGTCCAATATTAGAAAAGGCTTTTATTTCCAGAACATTCTAAAACATTTCAATAAAATGCTGAATACGCTGTTTCAGCACACTAGAGTATCAACTAATTTCCAGAAGTCCTTTCCTCAATGTACCAACTCCAAAACAAACCAACATCAAATTCCATTTATGAAACCTTAGGATATACTTGAGCTCAATTTTTGCTTTGAGCTTGTCCAATGGGAACCAGATTAGAGTCCGATAAATTTAACAAGGGTCTCTGAATAGTTATCTCAGATATATGATTTTCATCCAATTTGTCGGGACTAGAGTTAAACCTTGGTTGAGGGGCACAACAGACCACTAACCCTATCAGTGTTATTCCTCCCACAAATCATACATCATCTTGAAGAATATTTCACCTGTTTATTCTAATTAATGAAAAGCTTTGTGAAGTTTTTTTTTGTATTCCCTAGCCAAAGGTAACTGACAAAAATATTTATCCTTACACATCAACTGTTCCATGTTCCCCACATAACTACCTCCTTCTGTTCAATAAACTCAGAAATGTTTTGTTTTTCTGCGATGCAATCCTGTACTCATTACTAAAACATGCCAAGCTGAGGAAAGTAATGTTGGCGTGCTTGGATTCAGAGTCATATGATGATTAATGCAGATGTGAGGAGCTTTTAATCACTTTTTTATACACGGTGGAAGATAAGCTGACACATGAAAGTAGTTTGGTATAGTACACAGCAGAACAGAAGACTTTGTTTAATTTCATCTGCAGCAAACGTATCTCATGTTCAGTAATGACAAAGGGAGCTGCAGAGAGGTTTTCTGCTTGTTTAATTGACGATGATGGAAGAAGTGAGTATATATGAGAAATATTGAATCGTAAATGTTTTCCCTTCAATCTTATCCACTATCTTTCTCGATTGAGGAGATACAGAGCACAATACAACTTGTACCTACTACCCAGAGTTGATACTCATGGCAACATCAGTCTTTTGACATCTTGTCTAAACAGCCCTTCCTGATGTGTGAACTTAAACAATGATTGTCAGTGAGTAACTTTACCATGACACATGCCACATGCCACAGTCAAGCCTGAATTTGTTCTCACTATTCCCACACAAGTGCACTGTCCCATATGGCTTGCTGGATAGCGATCATCCTTTACATTCTCAGAAGTAATGAGGTCACATCCTCAAGTGTATCAGCATTCTGGGTTTCAACAGCTAGGGACTGCACCAGCCAAGGAAACTGATTCAGAACAAGATTCTGCATTAAAATTAATATTCATTTGCACTATACTAGGATTAGCCTAGCATTATCCAGGGAGGCGGGGGGGGGGAGGAGATGACAGAGGGGGGAGAAAAAAGGGGAATAAGCTAACTGTATAAACAAACAACAATGGCCATGGCACAGATAATCTGAAAATGGAGGGAATTAACGAATCAGACAGAAAGGAGGGCAGAAATGTGCATATTGGGAATAAGATGCATACTCACAGAGAAGCTTATAAAATCACTGGTCCAGCTTATTCTTTATGTCTTTTAAAGATAAAGTAACTGAGTACGTACTGGTTTAAAATAAGAAAAAACAAACACTTAAAATTCTTCGGTTAGTTAGGATAAATTAAACACCTGGGGTAGAGTTTGAGCTGACACCATGAAGACTTATACCTAAACAAATCAAAAATCACAACTGTTTCCATGCTTGTGGAACCTCCAAGTCATCACTCGAAATGCAGCAGAGTTCTGAGAGCAGTGGTAGTGTTACCAGGTCAATACAAAACAGCAGCAGGGAATGCACATAGTGAATAATGATTTGAGAAGGGTGACAAATGGAAAAAATGTGCAAATATATGAGACCAATCCTATGCAAGGAGCAGAATTTGTATAAATCACAGGCACGCACTGTTAACTGCAGCAGTTAAATCAATAAGGAGCAGAACCTAACCATAAGCTCAGATCGGGCAGCCAGGCCTCTCAGCTTCAATTTCAAACAGTAGCGGATGGCTTCTCAATAAAATAACTGTGTGACCAAAACATATTTTTGTCTTGCGCAAATTTTTAGTGGATAACTGCAAAAACTGGATCACATTTTGGCTGAGCTTTGCATTACAAAGGATGAGACATCTTTATTGGACTAAACTGTTTTTCTCTCTGCTCCTTTCTCCATCCTGCCCTCCTCATAAAACTAATCCCTTGCTAATTCCAGCAATTTATCCAGGTGGTCAAGCTACATTATATACACAAAAATAAGTAGCACGTACCTATATACATAAAAACTTGCATTTATACATCATTTATCATGACCACAGAAAATCCAGAGCATTCTACAGGCAATAAATTATTTTCAAGAGTAGTCACTTCTAATGTTGCAAATGCAACAGCCAAATTATGCACAACAAGCTCCCACAATAAGATAATTGCCAGAAAATCTGTTTTTGTGATGTTGCTTGAAGAGTAAATTTTGGCCAGGACTTTTCGGACAACTCTCCTCCTTTTTTCTGACGTAGTACTATGACATTTTTTTTTATTTTACCCAGGACAGCAGACAGGGCCTAAAAATAAGATTGCATGTGAAAGACAGCGCTGTCCCTCAGTCCCTTAATTGGGCAAATAGCCTAGAATTTTGTCCTCAAGGTTTGAAATTGAAATTGATTTGAATCCACACAACCATATGGCTCAATGATGAGACTGCTACCAACTGAGCCACAACTGATACTGTCAGCAATATCAGCTCATCATGTTACAAGTCATGAGCTGCCAGGGACTGTGTGAGAATTAAAGAAGGCCTCGCATTTTTGCAGCTGTGCAGCACAAAAGATGGCATCATTATGAGCTGCAGGAAGAAATTTTATCAAAGTTTACAGATAGATTGTCTTAAAAGCACATAAAGATAGGAGGGATTCTTTATATTTCCAAAAAAGGTTCAGAATAAAATTCAGAAAAAATTGAAAACAGCAGAGTTAATTTTGCTAAGTTAATCTAAGCACACAAATTTTCTTATCTAGTACTAAAATCAGGAAAAGGTTCATATTCTGTTTAACTAGCACCATCTGAATGCTCTCCTCCAAGCCACCCACTAAGCTGACTTGAAACTATTTCATTATTCCTTCAACATCACTGGGTCAAAATCCTGGAACTTCCTTCCCAACAACATTATGGGTGTTCCTATAATATATGGACTGTAGTAGTTCAAGAAGGCAACTCACCACTATCTTCTGAACGGCAATTCATGTAAGGAATAAATACTGGCTTAGCCAGTGATAACCACATCCCATTGAGTGACTAAATAAAACCACTTCAGAATGCCTTGTGCCTCCTCTCTTTCCTCTTTATCATCCACCAACTGATGTCAGTTAATTCAGCATCAGTTATGGATCAAACTTGGCACACTCAAGAGTGGCTTTGGATGGCTTCCTACTTTTACTCACTGACCTCAAATATGATATCTTTATGCCAAGAGTGAATTATGAAATGTGTGTTTAATAACTTTGTTTTATTCTTACACAAGGTTGGCGTTGATGGCTAGGCAGGCATTGCTTGCCATACCAGGTATGAACAGCAGATTTCCTAAATGGCCAGTATTGAATTAGATGAGTTCTTAATGACAATTGACAACAGTTTTACAGCCATCATTAGACTCACTTTTTCTAAAAATTGCAAATTTCACTGCCTTCAAATTTCACCGCAGGCTACGATGGGATTTGAATTCATGTCTCTAAAACATTTGACAAGGTTTCTGGATTACCTGTCCAATTGGTGGCAAAAGTCAGTTTAGCCAGTATGCAAGACTTAATTTGAGGCACTTCATTTTAATAAGAGAATTTTTTGAAAGCTGCAAATAAGGCTGACTGACCATTGTAACCAGTCACCTAAAGTGGTCTCCAATTGAGAAAGTTCTACATCTGCTAAGTCAGCCTTTAATTTAACCCAGTATACGTGAGAGTTGCAATAACAACAAAATAACTCAGTTTCATCTTTTGTCTAACAGATAACAGCCATAAACCATAATTACTTAATGAATTAAAACAATTTTCTCTTAAGAAAAGCACTTAATTCAATGTGCTAGAAAACTGAAACCATTGTGCAGGAACAGTTCATTAAATTTTAAAAATATAATGTAAATAAGTGTCTCTTGGTTGTCAGTCTGATGCCTGCAGCATGGATCACATGCAACATTAGAATAAACTTGCCCAATATTCAGAATTTCACTCAATAGCTACATAAATGTACTGAATAATTATCTACTTTATTTTTCACCAGGGGTGCTGATGAACATTTCATTGTTGTTCAAGTTGATATTGAAGAACAAAAAAAACAGTCTAGTGATTAGATTTAGTTTGTGCATCTCAGTACACACTACATCCTAACTGATCCACTGGATGCGGAATTCTGTTATTTTTTGAAGGCATTTCTTGAACATTTCAATAATCATGCAAATGATTTTAGTCATAACAACTTTCTCCCATTTTATGCTACCCTGAAGGTGTTGACTTCCTGTTGTGCTACAGTTCAATAGGCGCCAGTTAACCTCTGATGCCTTGCCCAAATAGTAATTTTTTATTACTGAACCCTGATAGGGAGTGCTGACAAGCTAATCAGCCTCAAGGGGGTTGCATAGCCAAGCCTAATCTTACCTTCACTCAATATTCAGACAGTGCACTTCAATTAATGATCAGTGAAGAAGGATTTTCATTTATTTACAACAACTTGTATTTACATAGTACGCCCATGTAAGGTACTTCAGAGAAACATTATAAAGCACTGACATGACACCAAGTCACAAAGGAGAAGTTATGGCAGGTGGCCAACACATTGGGTAAGGAGATCAGTTTTCAGGGGCATCACTTAGAGAACATGGAAAGGAGAAAGAGACAAACAGGTTAAAGGAGGGAAGTCAAAAGCTTAAGGTTTCTGCAGCTGAAGACATGGCCACCAACAGTGAAGCAATTGAAACTGGAGATATTCAAAAGGTTAGGATTAGAGGACTGTTGATATATGAAGAGTTATGGGGAAGAAGGAGATTACAGAGATTGGAAATGGCAAGGTGATAGATGGATTTGAAAACAAGGATGGAAATTTTAATATTGTAGATCAGGTGAAAAAGTTCCGGAAGATCTCACATTTCCAGGAGTAGGGTAAAACTTGGGAGGATCAGCAGAACATTGAAATAGTCACGTCTAGACGTAACAAAGGTGAGAGTTTCAGCATCAGGCAAATTGCAATAGCAATGGAATTGCTCCTAGTGATGGCGCATTTCACATTGTTAGGATATCCCAGGTCACTTCCCAGTTTATGGATTACCTTTGAAAATAATCATTGTAACTTTATTGGCAAATGTAGTTTAGTTAGCTGGATGGCTGGCTTGTGTTTCAGAGTGACACCAACAGCACAAGTTTAACTCCCTTCCCACCTTCTCAACTTTGTCTCTCACCTGAGGTGTGGTGACCCTCAGGTTAAAACATCACCAGTCGTTTCTCCCTAAGAAGAGTGCAGCCCTATGGTTCTCTGGACTATGGCAATTTGACTGCTGCTCGAGTGGGTAACAGCTAACTCAGCACAGATCATCGTTTGCTGTTTTCAATGAATAAACTCGCTGAGCCATTAAGGGGTCCAGATCACAACTTTATTTATCTTAGCTTGCACTAATGTTTCTTTAATTTAAAGCAGGAGATTGATAAACAGACAGTGCATCCATTCCTACAGATCTATTCCACAGTGCATCTATTCCTGGATGTAGGTGTACTGTTGCAATATCTTAATATCAATTAATTTCATTACAGGATAAATTCACTAATCCAATGGGAATTCTCACAGGTTGGGGAATTGGCACTATAGTATCACATCACCCTAATTCCAAACTGTGCTCTGTTCCAAGCTGCTGTTCTGCTGTGAGTATGGGTTTGGTGAATTCGGAATAACATGTAATGTATTGAGAACCACTGACTGAAATATACTGTTTCTCCAACTTGCCATCATAGCAGAGCCCTTCCAATTGAGATACTCAATTTGTGTGAAAAAATATTCTACACGTGATCTTTAAAAACCATGTACATAGGCATAGAAATAAAGCATAATCATCAATTCTGCATCTGTTTGAGCAGCACTAAACAAATTCATCACTAAAAGTAAACACAACTATTTATAGTATTTCCCAAAATTTTTGACAGATAAGTATTTCTTAAGAAAGTTGCTTGACTTTGGTTGTTAACTTATTAATACTTCAGAAAAATTACAAGCACACCAGGAAATACAATAAAACATGATTCCTTGCCCTGTAACTCTACGTAATTAGTACTTAGCATGTGTCTTTACAAAACTAATTTCCACCCGTTAACTGCGGCAAGGGCAAACAATGTAAAACTTAATAAGAGAATTCTATGATAGTGAGGCCTCACTTGTACAAGCCGAGTAAATGCAGCTCTACCCACATTTTCCAGTCCCCACCAAAAAATACTACCCATACAGTACATACCTTCACAGGCCTCAGAGACTTGCTGAATAAAGAAATGTGACCAAAGCAGAAACCTTCACACTTAAATCACTCATTATTTTTAAAAAAAGCAAAGAAAACTACAGCTACTACATAGTTTAGACCAACACAGGCCAAGGAAGGAAATCTGCTTCACCAACTCTTCAGAATCTGCCATTAATCTGCACATCCTGTGTTATGCTCCACCTCTGCTTCCTAAGGACAGCAGAAGTCATGAGACCCAGGCATGCAGTGCGCATGGGTGCCAGCAGCAGCGCAGAGTTTTGTCTGTGTGCCAGTGGTTCTAGCATGCATTCAGCCGTAAATCACCAATGTCAGCTTGAGTCACAATCATTCTGCCGAAGCAAATTTGACATTTACAGCACACAGCGTGTGAGACAGAGAGAGAGAGAGAGAGAGAGAGAGAGCTTTGAACAAGGTTGCTGATAGAAATGAAAGTTACTGTGTTTGCTTTTGAGAGTTTAGTTTGTTCATTGCCACAAATCTGTTGTTCCTTGACATTTGTATGAATTCTGCACTGGTTAGTGACCAAGTGACAATAATAAGGTTATAATGAATAACGCAAAATATTTTATGCTCGAAGAGGGGAGCAACATGACAGGTCAAACCATGAGGTGCAGCTGAAGTACTTGAATCATCTTTTAAAGGAAAGTATTCCACCTCAAGTAGAACATAACATTCATCACAACCTTTAAGGGGTCTGGGGTGGGGGGAGCAGGGGTTGGTCATGAGCCCGAGTTTTTTGCGGGAGGCAGAGTTGGTGGTGGTGGGGGGGTGGGGTTGACTGTACATTAGCGGCAGAATTGTTTAACAACTCTCACATCCTTACCTCTCACCTCTAAGCATGTTCTGAGCAAGCAGTTATTTATCATGAACTGGTCTGATTTTATAATTAGCAGACTTTCCACTCTGCTTCAGGATATCAGCTTCTGTTCTCCTATTTTTGTACAAAATCTGGAATCAGTCTATGTCGCACTGCATATGGCTGAAGCTATTGTACAAGTCTCTCAAGTTAACTTCAGTTTAGCTAGCAACTTTAACCCTGCAGCATAATTCTTTTTTTCCTATTCATTTGTGGGATGTGGGCGTCGCTGGTCAGCTTTTATTGCCCATCCCAAGTTGCCCTTGAGAAGGTGGTGGTGAGCTGCCTTCTTGAACCGCTGCAGTCCACCTGCTGTGGGTTGACCCACAATGCCATTTGGGAGGGTATTCCAGCATTTTGACCCATTGACAGTGAAGGAACTGTGATATATTTCCAAATCAGGATGGTGAGTGGCTTGGAGGGGAACTTGAAGGTGGTGGTGTTCCCGTATATCTGTTGCCCTTGTCCTTCCAGATGGAAGTGATCATGGGTTTGGAAGGTATTATCTGAGGATCTTGGGTGAATTTCTCCAGTGCATCTTGTAGGTAGTACACACGCTGCTACTGAGCATCACTGGTGGAGGCAGTGGATGCTTATGGATGTAGTGCCAATCAAGCGGGCTGCTTTGTCCTGGATGGTGTCGAGCTTCTTGAGTGTTGTTGGAGCTGCACTCATTCAGGCAAGTGGGGAGTATTCCATCACACTCCTGACTTGTGTCTTGTAGATGGTGGACAGGCTTTGAACAGTCAGGAAGTGAGTTACTCGCCACAGTATTCCTAGCTTCTGGTCTGCTCTGATAACCACTGTGTTTATGTGGTGAGTCCAGTTGAGTTTCTGGTCAATGATAACCCCTAGGATATTGATAGTGGGGGATTCAGTGATAGTAACACCATTGAATGTCAAGAGGTGGTGGTTAGATTGTCTCTTATTGGTGATGCTCATAGCCTGGCATTTGTGTGGCGCGAATGTCACTTGCCACTTGTCAGCCCAAGCCTGGATATTGTCCAGATCTTGTTGCATTTGAACACAGACTGCTTCAGTATCTGAGGAGTTGTGAATGGTGCTGAACATTGTGCAATATGACATCCATAATGACAGCCCCATGTTTTAGCTGGTCTACACTACCAATGAATACCCTGCATATTAAGCTTATTGCATGACGGCAAGCAGCTGAGGGAGGGTGAGCACTGGCTGCATGTCCATTATGTAAATGCTTTAAGATTGTCACTTAATTGACAGTCTGCCTGCTTCTGCCAACATCAAGAACAATCAGAAAATGGTTTGTGAATAATAGCTTATTTTTGGGTGGGGTGAGGGAAAGTACAAAAGAGTTATTGTCTAAACAATGTACGGATATTTGTGCTCATAATTTTCTAGAATGGATTAACAGAGCAAATGATATTGAAATCCCAAAATATGAAGTTCAAAGTGATCTGGAAGATACTACATCACAGGGCTCAACATGCTCAATCACTGCAGTGCAGTAATCAGAAAAGGAAACAGAATGATGCACTACAATCTAGAAACTACTGCCGATTATATTAGTGAATGAATGCTTAGTGCATTCATAGCGTTGCTTTGTCTGCTCTCTTAATCCCAGCAATAGCCCATTTATCTCAAATTGCTTCCAGAAACACAGCAAGTAATGACATGGTTAGGTCTCCGAACTTTTTGTAATAATGTGCTTTTTTGGAGCCACTTCTTCAATTTTACATTGACACTTCTTTATGTCTGCCCATAAAGTGTACCAAATATTCTCTTGCCCACCTATAGCGCGTCACTGAGAACACTTGCATCAAGCAGTCCTGAAAATCTGCAACAAAAAGAGCATGTAAGTGCCTTAATGCAGCCACACCATGGACCACAACCAAAGTTCTCAAGGTCAAGACAATGCAACATGTTCAAAATAGCAACCACAAGCATCCACCTTACAAACCCATGACCTTTACCACCTAAAAGACCAAGGGCAACAGAAAAATGAGAACACCATCTACTGCAAGTTCCTCTCCAAGCCACATGCCACCCTGATTTGGAACTATACTACTGTTTTTTCTTTCACTGTTGCTGAATCAAAATCCTGGAACTCCCTTCTTAACAGCACTGTAGATGTGCCAACAACACATTGACTGCTGTGTTTTAAGGCAGCTGTTCACCACCACCATCTCATGGGCAATGACGGATGGGCAATAAATGTTGGTCTAGCCAGCAGACCACATCCCATAAAAACTTTTTTTGGTTTCATAATAACTATGCCCTATCCTTCTCATAAATCCAATCCTGTCCCTACCCCATCACAAAGAACATAATGAGGTTATTTTTAAAATGTGTGAAAATTGGACACTTTTATTTGCTGCCCCAGGTCACCTCACCTGGACCCCCCAAGTGAGTGACACTTTCACTCTTCAGTAGGTTGCCTGATCTATTCAAATACAACGCCATTGACCCTTCACCAGTTACACCAATGGCTGGAAAGCAAAAACTCTATCTGATGCCAAAGGCCTTGCAAGGATAGGGATAGGGAAAGAGAGAAGGAGAGAAGTTCCATCCTCACCAGAACACGTCTAAATTTCATTGCAAGAATTACAACTACAAATACTCAATTTATGGCAGGAAAGGCTGCAAATTTTCAGGGTTAATGGGTTCATCAAAAGCGTAATCATCAACTGCAGCAAATTTAACCAACAACTGCCATTTTCGTATCTAGATATTTTCTTGTACTATGAGCAAAAATCAAAACAAACAAACTCAGAGGTGCTGAGTGAATCAACACACGAGCATATTAATCAAATGCAAAGATCACTTGTTACCAGCTTTTTGTCACTTGTTACCTTTTGTCATGTCTGCTCATTGTATGTTACATGAAACGTGATGGCAACATGTATTCTCTTTGCTCAAGAAAATTTCAATGCATTGTGGACAAATAGTGTGTTAAATAACGCATCCATTCTGACGGCTTCAGCATATAATGGCTGGTTATAATGGAAAAACGAATAGGACCGTATGGCTGATGATTGGTGGAGTAATCTTACAACATGCAAATGGTTTGGGGGCCACGCAACTACTTTTCGTGTTAGCAAAACATTATGGCTTCTAAGTCAGTCGATACAAAAATCTAAAAAACAAATGAAAACAAGAAATAAAGACCACTGAGTTTAACAATAAGGGCTTTAAAATTTTTTTTACAATCTAGTGTCCGTGCCTCATTTCTGTTCATTTATCCTCAACATCCTTACAAACCCAGGACCTTTACTCCCAAATTGAAAAGTTCTGATATCAATTCTAGTATCATTTACAAAGTTACATTTGATCATCCTTCTCTAGATTTATCTTATGATCTCCCTGGTGCCACATTCTCTGAATTTACACTTGTGATGTGTCCTGCTGTGTTTCATTCTGGGCTAACAGTTACCCACTGTATTCAGATCATTATCTCATTCCTTTGCTGGTTGGACGTCCTGCCCAGATCTTCTATTTTACCCCTTACTATGGTTAAGCTGTAAAGTTTAATGTAAAGGATATAGTTACAGTTCCCACTGTGCACGTATGATTTTGTGTTCTTTAAATTTGGCTCTGCATGTCTCTTCTGAATTATTCTATATTCAGCCATATTCAAGTATATTATATGTCTTACCCAAAACCAGTAAGGAAGCTGCAAAAGCACTTGCTCCCCTGGCAACCAACAGGACAGAGCAGCAGGAGCACTTGTTCTGTCAGAACATTAAAAATGTTCAATTCAAAGTCTTGAAATTTCCCATGAGTTCCAACAAATTAGTTGGACATCTTTATGTCAGGCTTGAAGTCATACTGCTGATGGTGTATAACCAAAACAGTCAAGGCAGCCTCTGGAAGGGGAAGGACAAACCCTGCTTCACTTGGCTGAAGTTTCAACTCTTAAAACCGACACCCAGGCAACACTGCTACTTTTCATGTCAGAGCGCACCTACTCTGAAACCACTTTATATTCAATGCAAAGTGCCAATTTAACTTATCCCTGTCCCAGTAAGTGTGCATGTTCTTTTAGCTTATTTGATAATATAACCAATACCGTCACTTTTTCTGTCTTCAACATAATCTTTATGTTATTTCCAAATTGTGTGGGAACATTCATAAATTGTATTTTCTATTTCTAAAATGTTTGCCTTGCCAAGAGGTTACTGTTTGAGAAAGTAATGTTCAACAGAATAATAACATTTCATTTTTGGCCATTTTTATGTAAGCATTGCCCTGCTAATTGTAAGTAAATGATCATCTCTGGTTCGCGTGTGGAATGAACTTCCTGAGGAAGTGATGGGTGCGGGTACAATTACAATGTTTTAAGAGACATTTACATAAGTACATGAATAGGAAAGGTTTGTAGGGATATGGCCAGGAGCAGGCAGGTGGAACTAGTTGAGTTTGGAATTAAGTCTGGTATGGACTGGTTGGACCAAAGGGTCTGTTTCTGTGCTGTATGACTCTATGACTCTGTCTCTACTAAAATAGCGACAAAGCAGTACTTTCAGTTGTTTAAGTGTTCATTTGTTTGCAATGGTAACAGACTTGTTTATTTATCCAATCCCACGCTCACTCAAAATCCACCCATGTTTTCTTCAGCAGTCATCACTGGACAGTGGCTGGGAGGATAATAGTGATGTAGGCCAGAAGGTTTGCACCATACAGGACAAAGCAGCTCCATGATTGGCTTTACATCGACAAGCATCCACTCCCTCCATCACCGACACTCAGGAGCAGGAGTGAGTACTGTCTGCAAGATGCACTGCAGAAATTCACCCAAGATCCTCAGACAGCACCTTCCAAACCCATGACCACTTCCTTCCAGAAGGACCAGGATGGCAGATACATGGGAACATTAACACCTTCAAGTTCCACTTCAAGGCACTCACCACCTTGACTTGGAAACACATCGCTGTTTCTTCACTGTCGCTAGGTCAAAATCCTGGAATTTCCTCCATAATGGCATTGTGGGCAACCCACAACAAATGGACCGCAGCAATTCAAGAAGGTAGCTCATCACTACCTTTTCAAGGGCAACTTGGGATGGAATAAATGCTGGCCAGCGAGCAATGCCCACATCCCACAAATGAATAAAAAAATGTTTGTCAACTCAAGCACACAGAAGTTGTGGCACTCGCCAAAATCTTCATCTTCAGGAGCTATCTTGCTGCCTCTAACGACACTGCCATCATAATTTTGGCTTTACAGACTGTGGTCAGTTCAGTATCAAGCTAGCATTTTCAATGCTATATTTGAAAAGGATGTGTTTATCTGTAACTCAAATTTAATTACTATTCTTGAATGTCACAGGAACTGATTTGTCCTGCAAAAGTTTAGTTGGAAAGCTGAAAACTTATAAATGAATGCAGTCAAACAAATGTTTCAACTTTTCCTGAGGGAAATACAGAAAAACTGTTCAAAATCCCAAAATTAAAAAATACTTCCTCTCAGCAAAGACCTATTTACTCTTACAGTTGCTGTTACAATATCTGCAAGTTTATCACCTTTCCTTCTTTTCTCGTTGAATTTCATCTGAAACTTCACTACATGTATTTGCCCTTCTCCATCGAAAGCTCCAAAGCTTGGTCTGTTAACTGTGCTAGAAAATGAGTTTTACCTTTCTTGTTTCCAGAGTTTTATACGATTGGTAGAATCTGAGAATATGCTTGTAACACAAACATTAATTTCCTGCTCTTTGCAGCAATCTATCCCCACTTCTTCAATGATGACTTCCCCATATCTTATAATAGCATGTATCCAATTTGTGGTGCTCACCAGCACTGAAATCTGCAGAATTATTGGATTAGTTACTGAACAAGTAACCTGGAGACTAGAATCATAACCCAGATAACAACAGTTCAAATCCTAACATGGCAGTTTGGGGATTGAATTCAGTTTAAAAAAAATGGAACAAAACTAGCTGCAGTAAAATTTGGTCAAAGAAACCAAAATGATTCAACATCCTTTTGGGAGTAAATATGTCATCCCTATCTGGCTTTGCTTAGGTCTGACTCAACAACATGTTGGCTATTAACTGCCCATTTAGTTGTACCATAGGAACAGGAGTAGGTCATTTAGTTTATAAAAATTTATCTATCTCAGACTTAAAATAATTACTTTTTTTGCAAGAGTTGAAAAACATGGCCAAATTTGACTTGGTCAGGGCAATTAGGGATGGCTACGAAATGATGCCCACACCCAAGAATTAATCAATTAAAAAAATGAGTTTGTCAATGCTCATCCAGACAGCTAAATGTAACTTGATATGGAAATATACTTCCTAGTAATAGAGTGAGAGACTAGAATGGAGTTTTGTTCATCCCGCTTACTCCACTTTTACCATGGCTATGTCAGCGATAAGTCAGAAGATCGATCATCTCATCCTTTTAACGAGTGGATGTCTTTTAATGTCCTAAAACCTACATTATAGAGAAACTGTTTCCTTCAAGAACTGTATACTTATAACATTGTAAAGCATCGAAGTATGAAAAAAGTACAGGAACGTGGTCATATTGTGGCCACTATACAATTCAAGGTATGTAGCCAAGATGATTCATGACAATTAACAAATTAAAGATGCTCTATACTATTTCTATACTAAATACAAATTTCTGAAAGCTTTTGCAAAATTACAGAGTGAACAAATACATCTCCCAACACATCAAGTCTTTGTAGTTGCTGGTTCACACACAGTGGGGGTTACCATATTCATGCACGATCATCTATCCTGTCATTTTGAATCATGGAATTATACAATAGTTACAGAACAGAAAGTGGCCATTCAGCATGGTGTATCTGTGTCAGCTTTCTGCAACTCAGCTCATCCCACTCCCCCACCTTTTCCCAGAGCTCTGCAAGGATTTTCAATTCATATAATTATCCATTTTCCCTCTGAAAGCCACAATTGAAATGGCCCCTGTAATATCTAGACCAATGCATTCCAGATCCTAACCACTCACTGCGCAAAAAATGTTTCTTCCTCATGTCATATTTGGTTCTTTTGTTAGTCACTATAAGTCAGGAATCTCTGGTTCCAGTCCTGTCTGCTAATGGGAAGTTACTTCCCATGTGCTCTGTCCAAATCTCTGATGATTTTGTTCAATCTGCTCTTCTATAAGGTAAACATCTCTAGAATCTATCTACTCACGTAACTGACATTCATTGCACTTGAAACCATTCATGCATATTGTTTTGCCACTACCTCTAATTCTTTCACATCCAATAGAAAGTATGGAGCCCAGAATTGGATATATCACTCCAGCTGTGGTAGAACCATCATTTAATAGAGTGTCAGCATAACTTCTTTGTTTTTGCACTCTATGCTGCTGTAAATAAAGCCAGAGTCCTATATGCTTGACTAAACACTTCCAATGATGTACGAATATGTACCTCACATTCCTGAATTCCTGGACCCCTTTTAGTATGCATTCTTTTTTCTATATTGCCTCTCCTTGTCCTACCACAAAAGTAGATCACTTCCTACTTTTCCACATAAGAATTTGTTGCCACATTACCACCCATTCCAACAACCTGTCTTTATTTTCCAAGTCTAATTCATAATATTTCCAAAATATAAAATGCCATTCTCAAATTCTGAAACTGCACCCTATACACTCAAATCTAGCTGAAGAAAATATAGCTGAAGAAAAGCAATGGTCCTAATATGATCCCTGAGGAAGAATTACAATACTGAGTTATCAACTTTGTTGCTTCTGCCCTTTTTCTCCACTTTGGTCCTGAATATGGCAGTTTCCACAGGAGTTCGATCAAGGAAAATTCACAGAATAACTCAAGATTCTGCCATTCCCCCTTTCTCATGTTTGGTAAGAATCTCACAGACATATCCCAACAGATACTTATAGATTTATAATGTTTTCAGGAGTGTTTATCCAAATTAAAATGGAGTCAGTGGCTGGATGGCTGGCTTGCAATGCAGAATTAAGTTAACAACTTGGGGTACAATTCCCACACCAGCTGAAGATACCATGAAGGACACTCTGTCTCAAACTCTCCACTTGCTTCAGCTAGCCCTCAGTTTAAACCACCACCAGCCGTCTCTCTCTAGTGAGAGCGCAGCCCTATGACGTGGTCAGACTATGGTGAGAAAAAGAACAAAAAGCCAAACCAACAAAAAAAAAGGAAAAAACACTTCACATCAATGAATGGATCAGAAACAGCTTCCCAATCTGAGTACACAACACAGGAGAAGGCTTTTCACGTAACATCCCAACCAGATTAACATTGCAAATGGAATGCTTGAATGTGTGTGCACGTGCAGATTTATATCCTCAGCTGTTACATTCCTGATGCAAAAATCCACCCCAAATCGTTAAGAAAGCAGCTTTGGCAGTGAGGGTCAGTACTTTATAAACCTGCTTGTACAGGATGTCTTGGAGTACATTATCAATACTGTTAGCCAGAATCTCTGATTCTGGGCAGCACTTTCAAAATATAGCATAATATGATGACGATAAAATGCCTTACGAGGTAGTCTACTTGGTTTAAAAGCTTTTCCTTCGACCAATGCCCTTTGTACTTATACAGCACAATAAACTTTTACTACCTCGCATAACGTCTAAGGAAGGTTTTAGCTCTTAATCCTTGCCCCATTCACAACTCAACTGGTCATTCTACAACACTTCAACACAGTAACCGAGTATAAATGTAGAGACAAAATGATATTTTTTTTCAGTTACAGCATAAAGTAATCAAATGTGCTTTAAAAGCTAACATTGCACCTTGATGCAGGTTAATTAAACTTGAAGTTTTGCATGAGACTGCATTAAAACGACTGTATTTTCTGAGAACAATGGAGGCCAAACTGAAAAACGACAAATGCAAAGGGTCTATTAAAAATTGATATCACAGCATTACCCACATCCTGATTTATAGCAGTACTGAGTAAAACCTATAATATGCCTGTCATTTTTTTTCTCTGCAGTGATAATCATAAACCAAAGGAATTAAGGCCCTGTCCCTGGAGCTACTCGCAATGTGGAACTGGTTTCAACCGATACTGACAATTAGACTGATGATTAAGCTTCCATGGCATAATAAAGAAGGTTGTACCCCTGTTGTGGGTCTATTGGTGTATTACCGATCAAATGATCACTGATATGCAGGGTATTCTGTTACAGGGGTCCACCACTGACAGATTCAAGCTAGAAAATTCTCATGCTCAAAGCAACTGATACCAGTCAACTTCAGTTTCTTTGACTCAGAATGTGAAAAGGACCAATGTGGCAGTTCAACATCCCTGCTGTCATGTCAGCATGTGAAAGTTGCATGAAGACAACCACAGGATTCTAAAATGAGGCCTTCCTCAGATGAATAGTGCATCAGCACATCACACTGAGGCTCACAAGGAAAACAAAAGGTACTGGAGCAGTTCAAGAATCCTTGCAATCATTGCAAAGAATATATCAACACCTTAACCATAGAACCCCAAAAAGAGGATTAATAAGGCTATTGTTAATGAGTGAAACATCTCTTAATTATTGCCAATGAAAGAAATTCTACCAAAACATTTCAGCCCAGTGGCTGCACTGAAGAGAGATTTGTGGGCATCCAGTCAGAGGATACATATCAAAATTTTGACTTTGTTTTGAACTAATTTAATAATCACTACGTTATGGTTAGTGGCTTATGGCAGCCTGTCATGCGCTCATTTCAGAGAAAAGAGAAACAGTTCATCACTTTAAAATGAAAAATTACTTTGATTGCTGACACCATGCCTCTTGTGGGCAGACAACCATCATGTGAAAAAAACCTTTTAGTTGGATCATCCTTTCATTAAATACAAAGGAAATCTAAGGCATGCAACAGTAACGAGGATCAAATTGTTAGCGCAGGTGTGCAGAGAGGGTGTAAATCTGTGGTAAAAGCAGAAATTAAAAGCCAAACAAATGAGGGATCGAAAATATGTATGAAATGAAAGACCAGAGTTTAAATACCAGTCTTGACTAGTCTTTGGGCTCATGTTTCCCCCTGAAAGTCATTCAAACAAGGAACAAGAGTAGCCTGCTCTGCCATTCAATAAGATCATGACTGACCCGATTTTAACTTCAACTCTACATTCCTGCACATTCCCAATAATCTTTCTTCCCGATGGTAAACAAAAATCCATCTATCTCTGCCACAAAGATATTTGAGGATTCTGTATCCATTGCCTTTTGAGGAAGGGAATTCCAAGGACTGTCAATCTTGAGGGAAAAAATGTTTCCTCATGTGTCGTAAACGGGCAACCCCTTATTTTTGAATTATGAAGTCATTGAAGGGGAGAGCTGGGAAAAATAAAACCAATAAGAAAGACATCTATTTTCATAGTCAGTCAAATGATGACTTTTGATGGTCTTTTGATGAATCAACCAAGAAACTCCATAGAAGCACAGGTTAACAGGGAGGGAAAGACATAACCAAAGTTACAAATAATCATTTTTTTTCTTGCCATAAAGTAATAATTTCTTTTAAAATTACTGCCACCAATCATTAAATGGAAAGCGATATTCGTTCTGCCAAAATGCCAATTTTGTACCTACAAACCACTACAGGGGAAGCTACTCATTAACCCAACTGAAGCTCAATTCTGATCTGCTTTTCCTTCTACATAATCTGCACCTTAATGTAAAATTAGCTTGCTTCACCTCATTCAGTGTTGAAATTAACATCAATTATTCAATAGGTACATTAAACTAAACCATAAAAATTGATTACCCCTTAAAGATGTCAAGGGACTGCATTTAATTAACAAATGGCATGGGGAAGGTTGTGTTAAATGGAGGTCACGAATACTTAGATCATAAACAGCGAACGGCCAGTTTAAAGGAAGTGGAATTCCAAACAACAATCAGGACTTTGCAATAAACATCGATAGCCTTGGAGTTACTGCTTTTCCGACCATTTCAAATGTTCTACATGCCAACATGCTTTGTTTGTGGTCTACTACTTTAATTAATATTTGCCAAACCATTCACAGCAGTGTGTCTCAGCTAATTGTCCGATATTTTATTTTCACCCCATATCAGAAGTGACAAAACTAAGTGGCCAGTTTGTCATAGAGTCATACAATACAGTAGGAGATTCTTCAGTCCAACCAGTCCATGCTGACCATAATCCCAAACTAAACTAGTCCCACCTACCTGTGCTTGGCCCATATCCCTCAAAACATTTCTTATTCATGTACTTATCCAAATGTTTTTTAAATGTTGTAATTGTACCTGCATCCAACACTTCCTCTGGAACCACTCTCTGTTAAACATTTGCCCCTCATGTCTTTTTTAAAATCTTTCTCCTCTCATCTTAAAAATATGCCCCCCAGTCTTGAAATCCCCCACCCTAGGGAAAAGACATCTGCCATTCACGTTATCTTTACCGCTCATAATTTTATAAACGTCTATAAGGTCACCCCTCAACCTCTTATACTCCAGTGAAAAAAGTGCCAGCCTATCCAGCCTCCCCTTATAGCTCAAACCCTTCATTCCCATCATTCTTGCTTAGGAAACTGGACTAAGTCTTCTTTCAGTTAGCAAACTTTAAATAGATATTTTATTATTGCCCATGTTGCAAAGTTTTATCCTTTATGAATACATTCAATTGTCTCAAGCACAGATATTCATGCTTTCTACATCTTGTTTCCACTACGTAACACAACCATGAGAGTTTGTACATGGCCATTTACCTCAGTCTTCAAAAGGATAAAATCAAACTACTGTAAACCTTAACGCTCTGACAGAAAATAAAACTACCATTAAAACAAATGATTTTTTTAAATGAAAAAAAAGTCTTTCAGTATGGACAGTGCATTAAATAAGGAACTTTCTCCACACACTACAAGACCAACAGTGAACATATTTCATTGAAATGAACACAGCCTAGACTGTACAGACAATTTGACTGAATGATACTGTAAAATGACACTGTGTATTTGTCAGGAGTGATATTACTATTGTACTTTATATAGAGTATTCATTTTGAACATCTATGAGTTAGGATTTATATTCCACAAATAGGTTGATTTGGCAATTCACCAATGAATTATGATCTGTCCATGACTGAAATAGAAAATTTCCATAACTGGTCTTCAGAAGACAATTCTTCATGAATTCTGCGAACAGAATAATCTGTATGGTGACCCCAATGGTTCAGTACGTTTATATAGTGAGTAATCAAATAATAAAGACCTGACCCTGGTCACATTTAAATCATCATTCTGTGCTGAGTTTGCTGGTGTAGCAGCATGGGCATTAAAATTCCATTGGGTTCCTCCTTCACAATGTAGCAATTTCTACTGAAAGTGTGTATGGATGTTGGGTGAGGCCAAGGATTGGCCTCAGCTGTAAATTCTTCAACAAACACAAATGTTCAAACTGTGATCACTTAAGGTCAGAAATCAAAAATAGTTGAAAGTTATTTCAGGGTATTTTGAGGGGCTGAATTTTACAGATGTTCTATTACTCAGAAGCTCACCCCCACAATGATATTAGGCTTAAATAGCCTTAACAAGCAGAGAGTGGAATGTCAGTTTTGGATGTCAGGCAGGGAGATATAGAGGTGGCTATGATCTTAAGTTGGGGTGGTTCTATCAGCACCCCACAACAGGCTGTTTGTTTTACCTTTACAACAACTTTGGTGGAAAAAGAATTCTCCCTCTCTCATCTGCCTCCTTCCACCCAGCACATTATGGCAGTGGAGGCAGGTGATCTTTAGGTGGCCAATTAATAGCCTCAATGGCCTAAGAGTAGGTGGGCTAGTGGGCACATTACCTATCCCTATGTTATTGGGACTGAGTCCAGATTAGGCAGAAATGTCATATGCTACCCACCTGTCATCGCTTAAGTACCACAACGCCACCAGCAGGCATATACTTCTTTTCTTTAGGCCAATTTCAAATTTCCAGTGACTTTCAACAATCCTTCTTTTTGGCCCAAACTTTCCAGGACAAAATTACCAGCCACAAGAATACTTTGGTGACTCTCCAAAGGATCTGGCTTGGTTTCTAACTAAAGTAAGTAACCCTGCTTTTCCACAGCAGTAGCTGCTTTGTTGGTTTGTCTTTACCAACAACTGTTCTTTGTATGTGAGATACTATGAAAATCTCCCAATCCTCCACCATCAAAATGGTTTATGTTCAAGTTTTTCTCCCGATTACATGGGCATGTTTGAGTGGAGCTATTTATCCAGAATTCTCTGCCTTACTTTGAGTTAAAGGTCCATTTCAAAACTATTAGTTCAACGTTCACAACATATTCCCCACAGCTCCAGATTATCTCTCTGTCCTGCCACTATCCTTCTACTCTTCAGTCCTCTTGGTTCTTATCTCTCTGCTAACTACCAGTCCAGTTTTCGATGCTCCCTGCTGTTCCAAGTCATGCCCAGCAAGCTTTCCTGTGGGCCAGTATCATCCACACTCAACAGCCGACTAAGCCAATCAATCAATCTGTCCAGTGACTAAGTGGAAAATGATGTAAATGCCACTAAATTCTGCAGGATTTTCAGATTCACACTACCCCTCTTCAACAATTTATTCCACATCCTCAAATTAAAGGCACGAACAACTTAGACAGAATCAGCTTGTTCACATTCTTGTGAAGTTATCAAACTCCCTAGAATTTGATTATCTTAGAAGATCATAGAATCTCTACAGTGTGGAAGCAGGCCATTCGTCCCATCAAGTTCACACCAACCCTCCGAACAGCATTCCACCCAGACTCACCCTTTTACTTTATCCCTGTAACCATGGCTCAGTGGTTAGCCTCTCAGCACCAGGGACCTGAGTTCAACTCCACCCTCGAGCAACTTTCTCCTCGTGTCTCCATAAGTTTCCACCAGATGCTCTAGTTTCCTCTCGCAGTCCAAAGATGTGCAGGTTAGGGTGGATTAGTCTTGCTAAATTGCCCGTAGTGTCCAGGGATGTGCAAGTTAACTGGATTTGCCATGGGGAATGCAAGGTTACAGGGTTAGGGTGGGCATGGGTCTGGATGGGGAGCTCTGCGAAGGGGCAGTGTCACACTGTAGGGGTTCTATGATTCTATCTTGACTGAATCAAATTTTGAAAAGAACCATCAGTCAACTTGCAACAGTGCATTGGGAGAAACATGGCACAAATAGCTGAACGATGGCTGGTATTTAAACTAGTTAAAAAATCACTGTCGTCAGGAAATTTTTTGCATTTCATCATGGTCATTAGACTCTGTTGGTCCACTAGCACACAGAATCATAGAATGACTACAAGCATGCAAGTAGGCCATTCGGCCCATCACAACCATACCGACCCTCCGGAAGAGCATCCCACTCAGATCCACCCCTGTATTCCTACATTTCCCATGGCTAATCCATCTAACCTGCACAACTTTGGACTGTGGGAGGAAACCAGAGCACCCAGAGGAAACCCATGCAGACATGGGGAGAATGTGCAAACTCCACACAGACAGTCGCATGAGGCTGGAATCGAGCCTGGGGTTCCTAGCACTGTGAGGCAGCATTGCTAACCAATGAACCACTGTGCTGCCCTGGTTTTATATTGTTTTAACCATATATAACTAAACTCATGTAAGAGCAGTTAGATTTTCAAATGGTGGATTGAATACAAAAGAAATGGAGCTGACACTATATCGGATTGGCTCAACTGTGATCTTCAAATATCACTAGATTACACCATCACAGTAAGGCATGTATTCGAAGTAATCAAAATAAATTTTTTTAACATCCAATTTTCCATTTCATCAAAATGAAATATGTTTGTCAACTCAACATCCTAAACCTAACTCTGACTGTTTGGTTTGACCCAAAAAATCTTCTATCTTTTCTTCTATTTGCAAAAGGTCTTAGCATTCAAAACATGTATTTTGTCCAAGGTCTTGAGGCTACTGCTCTCTGGTGCTAATGTACCTGCAAACATTTCTATTAGAATAAAAGAACGTAAGCAAACACAAAAAAGATTCAAAGCACAATTTTCCATCATTGTAACATATGAATGGTTATGCCAAGATTAGTGATCTGGCTAACAAGGCTGGTACTTCTCAGAGTATGAAATTAGAATGCTAACTGGAACTTAACGATTAATTGGAACAGCAATTACATGATTTCTTAAATCTAGAATTTAACTTGGAAAACTGTGACAGTACAATAACATTCCAACAAGGTTTCATTGCCTTTAGGGTAAGGGGAATTTTCTTTTTAAAGAAATGCATTTCATTTAAAAGTTGCAAGGTTCATTAAAATTACATTCATTTAACTCATTCAGCTGTAACTATTTTGACAGAGAGGTTAATGTACTTGATGGAAGTGAATGAATAAAAGCCAAAGGAAGGAAAAACTAAAGCATAAATAAATAGTGGGAGTGAGTGAGACAGACAGCTAAAGGAAGAGCAAAAGATCATTTTTTTTATCCATGAGCAAAGCCACAAACAACCAACCAATATCTTTTAAAAATATCTCAATTTTCTGAGGTGAAAAGTACTTTTGTGATCTCACTAAGATAAACATGTTTTATTAGGACAAAAATAAGGTTATAACTGAAAGACAGGGGTTGGAAGCCATACACAACATACAAATCACATGTCTCAAAAGAGTCTGTCTTAAAGTCTCTCCAGCTATGGAGGAGCCTTACCAGATCTGGCATTGTATTCAACCACTGAATGGTGTTGAATTGTACATGGAATTAACACTATCAAGGCTGATTTTAAAAAGGAAAAATATCAGTGCAAAGGCTTAATTATTGGTTCTGAACACTAGGAATTTTTTTTACTCAAAACAGATGCACAACCTTGAGCAGCCTGCCTATAATTTTCTCACACGCACATTCTAACAGGAAAATCTCCAAATGATAGTGCACATTCATAAAAATCAACTCCCTTAAGAGAAAGATCAATATCTGACACAAAAGAGAAAAGTGAATTTCTCGGAGGCAGCTTTACCAATGGACAATTCACTGGAGATAAGATAATTTGACCAAAAGAGCTGGTCCATCAAGAAGAATTGAAGATGAAACCAAAGTGATAATTGTTGATTAAGCTTACAAGAAACATAAAACTGTTTTGCAGAAGAACAGACAGAAACAAAGAATGGAGGAATTATAATCCAGGTGATCTAACATCTATTGCTTATTCTATAGAAGCACATCAATCAACTTTTTCTTTTCTGTCAGAATACCACAACATTTTTTTGCAGAGGTGATTTATTATACTTCAAAACATCTAAGAATTAAAATGGAAACACGTGTGGACTCTTTGAGCAATTCATAGAACTGCATCTACTTTAAAAATAATGCTCCAGGGTGCAGAAGTTCAGTATTATCCACCAGATACTACAGGTATGTGAATGAGTAAGATCAGAGTCAATAACAATTCTCCAGATATAACAGATCAGATTCTCCAAGACTCCATCAATGGACTGAATGTTTCATCCAAATGGCTCTATTCCAGAAGCCCCGGTTATTACAGTACAACGTTGCCAAGGTTCGTGGCAAAAAATAAGAATGGAAGGACCGTTTTCATAAGCCAAGGGTATTTCCTGGCAACAAGGCGCAGGGCTGGATGAACACAGCAGGCCAAGCAGCATCATAGGAGCAGAAAGACTTACGTTTCGGGCCTAGACCCTTCTAGTACTTGAGGCAAAGGACTTAGAATAGGTGCGTCATACTGTAAAACATCTTCAGCATCCAAAAGACGATTAATCTGCTTAGATTGATGAAGAAGTTTTAAGAGTAAAGCACAACGTGTGACGTTCTCCAAGGCTCTGCCCTGCATAGGGGCAAAATTTCTGAACAGCCAGAAGAAAAGAGGCAGCAAAAAGCTGAAGAGGATGGCAAGGAATGACCGTAACTGTAAAATCATGGCTGCTAAATGTGCTTCTGTGGCTGCTGTAGTCATTGGATGGGATCAATATGTGGAAACGTTCTCCAAGGTTCTTTACTCAGAGAATGGTAGGGGCGTGGAATGCATTGCCGGAGAGGGTAGTGGAGTCGGCCTCATTAGGGGCATTTAAGCGGCTATCAGATAGGCATACGGATGATAGTATAAGGTAGCAGTGGACGTTAGATAAACCTTAGGTTTAGAGTAAAAGTTCAGCACAACATCGTGGGCCGAAGGGCCTGTACCGTACTGTTCTATGTTCTAAGTTAAGTACCGATCACTACAAAAATGATGAATCAAAGGAAATGTGCATTCACATGAAAGATTCTATTTCTGTGCTTGTAGACCACTATGCACCAATGGAATGGTAGCCATTTCACAATGTTATTACTTACTGGTGGCATTTTTTGACAACGTCTTTAGCACCAAAGAGCACTCCTGTCCCCTGCTTGGAAGAATTATAAGCCAAAGGCTGGAAGAAGTGACAGAGGTCTATGGCCACTTGTCTGGAGGATTCAAAGCAGTTGTCACTATGATATCATTGATAGATATATCCTTCTTATTGATCTGGTCTCCCAGTCTGGCTACAGGGGTGGGTACAGCTCACAGATTTATTCAAACAGACAAGATAACATTTCATTTCATTCAGGAGAGTCAGCATAAAGGGGTATCTGCTCAAGAAGTTGCAAATATTTTTTAAAAATCAAAAATACATAGATTTAAACCAACAAGCCATAATTTGATGTAGCAACATCTATACAGTTGCATGTATAGGTACTGATGTAATGTAATTTTAAATATCAGAAATATTCTGACAGGGTTCAATAATTTATCTTGTCTAACAAAAACAAAACTATTCCAGAACAGTGTCAAGTTAACTCAGCAGTATGACTGCAGAAGGTGATGGTTGAAGTCATACGAAAGGACTTGAGTACATTTCTATGCTGATAATTTGGTGTATTATTGAGGGAATGTTGCATATTTGGAGGTATATTTTGAACGTGTCATTAAACTCGGCCTTATTTGTCTCTTAACTTGAAACAAGGAAAAGAAATTCATAACATGCCACATTTATCCACTTTCCTGTGAGCTTTTGAAACCTGCACAATAAGTAAGATCTGTGGACGAAAAAAAGAGGTATTTGAAATGTGGATGCTAAGACATAAATTTAAAATTCTACATGCGAAATATGAGAAAAGTGAAAAAAGACTTGAAACTGCAAGAGTAAAAAGAGGTCTAAAAAGTGACAGCGAAAAATAAAATGTCACAATTTTAGCCATTTGAATAGAGCTGAAAAGCTATGGAGATCTCTTCTATGAAGGGGAGAAAGTCGGGGCAACAGAAAGAAGGGTCACCCATGATGTAGTTAGATGACAGATGTCACAGGATAATTGAAGACCAATTTCAGTGGATGTGTGATAATGGCGTAAGACAGGCAAACTTGACATATTGAAAGAACATAGGAAGAGTAGCTATGGGTAGGATAGAAGGTTATGCCTCTTCAGGTGGATAGTAAATATCTCGCGGTAATATTTGAAGATGAGAAATTTCTCCTGAGGTCTTGACTAATGTTTATCCCACAACATCAAATGAATTAGCTGGTCATTATCTTACTGTAACTTATGACACCTTGATATGTGCAAACGGGCTACCATACTTGCCTACTAATCAAGTGACTATAGTTCGAAAAGATTTCATTCCCTATATAAAAAGCAAGATCTATCATTCAAGTTGCTAAGAAGCTAAGCATCAACAGAAATGCTCCTTTAGCTGCAAAGATCCAATTGAAACAGACAGGCTTCCATAGCAGCATGAGTTTCTTAAGAGTGTTTAACTAACGTTCCAGTTTCAGCTTCTAAATTTTGTCATTTAAACAAAATTGAGCACAATAATGAACCTTCGGCAGTCTGTGTATAGCCTTAAAGCAATGAAAGTGCCCTCTTGTCACAGTAGTATTCCATGAGAAATGTGTGCAAAGTATGCCTCAGAACTCTTGTGCCCAAGGCAGTAGGTACTCAACATCACGTTATCAGTTCCTATTTATCAGGAAAATTTTACATAACTGATCAGACATTCATCTGGATTCACACACATGCACCTGACCTAATGAAACTTACATCAAAATTATGTATCGTTAAAGCAAACCAAATTTCCTTTCCTTGCCTTTTTTGCTGTAGTGTACCTGAAACTGAGACACCAAAAATATGTTTTAATGCATTGGGAGAAGTAGATCTGTAACCAAGGCTAACAATCTAGATTCATAGGAATTGTGAGATGAATTATCTGTGTCAGAGTGCTTGTTTTGACTAAAGAAAATGAACATTTCAACTTGAAAATCAGGCATCTGAGAGCTGATCTTATAAAGACTTGGAAAGTTGTTGAAAACAGAAATAATTAACATGGAATTTTACTGTAAACCATACTAGCAGAAATAGGTGTCGCAGCTTCATATTAAAAAGGGGAACTTTCTGGACAGATGTTAACACAAAAATCTTGGAATAATTTAAGAAACAGGAGGAGGAGATTAGGATCTCTCTGGATGGGATGAAGCAGATATTCTTCCTTAACCATGATTAGCTTTTGATTTCATTTATTCTTGCATATACACTTGCTACTGCAATTCTCTAGCAGATCAGAAAATCGTAAAGGTTTACGTTCTCCTCATTTTATTCAAATAGTTCAACGCTTCTGTTAAAAGTATGGTGATGAAAATTTGTTATAGATTTGACAAGAATCATTATTTCTAGACTCTAATCTTTCAATTGAATTAATGAGAGAGTTGATCATTACCTTGCTGATTGTTCGGTTTTGATACTTTACAGGATTGTTTCACTATTAAGAGAGACCTAAAATAAAAAAAAACTTTAATTACAGCAAGTCATTTAATTCTGTGAAAGACAACAGATCAAGTCCCTCAGACTTTGTTTAAACTCTTAATTCATTATTTTCCATATTTTTTCTTCTTGGAAAGCACTGACTCACTCGAAGGCATAGTGCTGGCAGCCCTTAGATGCAAGCAGTCATTCTTTGAGTGGAAAAAATAATTCTGACAGCCTTTTCATCCTTGAAGTACATCACTTTTATTCCTGGTGCAGTTTCCACCTTTCAAGGACACAGGCTCATCTTCCAGATGGAATCTGTAATTGCTGTCCATGACTATGATCTCAAGTTGCTCTTTTTAATACAGGGCTAATAAGGCAAATACAATGCCACGTATCTGTTAGAGATCAGCCAATTCAATGCAGAACCTGACAAGTCCTGGTCCGCATAATTTAGAGCTATTCTTGGGCATTATGACAGGGCAAGCTCTTAATTTTTGCAATATACTAATCGTGCCAATTTCACTATCTGCTACACTCCTGTCACAAGATCTGAAAGATTTGTTGAACTTCATGTTTTATTTCCACATTATTACAAAAAAGTGGTTTTAAATATTTTAATACACAAGACTTGAGAAGCTTCAATATTGAATATACTGCAATTTAAAAGCTACTACAGCTCCATAAGATATGATAAAATCAGTCCATGATGTGCAGTACAAAATGTGAAGCTTCCTTCTTTACTAACCAGAAGGAAAAATAAAATGCCATCATAATGAGCTTTCTTCACGCATCTGCCTGTTGGCCATTACAAGCCAGTTTCGGCTCAAGATTGTGCAATGCATTGTTGAGTGCACAATGACAAAATTGGTATTAATGTATTATACAATGCATTATATGTTTTGAATAACTAGCTCTGATTAAAAAAAAAAAACACTCTTGGTACAACCAAGAAAAAGAGTGAAATTGTTCTGGGTTCTGGCATTCGAGAAAACCATAGATTCATTATGGATTTGAAACTTACGCTAATTTAAACAAGCAAAGTTTGCAACTTAATTTTACGTATTACAACGATTACCAGTAAATGTTCATTACATAGCCAGCTGATTAAACATTTGAATAGCAATTATACTTGAGGAAACAGGCTAAAATAATCCTACTGTAATGAATTAACAAATAGTTTATTATAAGAATCCAAGTTAATTAAGTGAGAAGACAATTGACCATTGCTATTTTCTAACCCCATTTCCCAGAAAACAGCATGAAAACAGTGCATAGTTAAATATTTCATACAAAAAGCAACTTTGAAATTTAAATTTTTAATTGACGTCGACTTTTCATACATACCATATACACTGAGGTATTATTACTTAAGTGAGCATCTCAAGACATTTCACTACTTTAAAGATGTTATATGAATGCAAGTTGTTGTCCCTCAAATTTTAATATACTTAGTTTTTCTAAGAAAACCTAGGTTTTCTAAATCGGTCCAGATTGACAAAGCATTTTTGCCACAGATTATACATTTCACTACGTTGATAATCAAAATTCCACATTTTGCACTGAAACATCTATATTAGTTCTGTCAGCATACTCTCACAATACATCTGGCTTCCAGAGGTAGTATAAACTTAGGGGTCATTTTGTGTTATATAATGCTAAGTGAACATCCACAAGGTCTATTCCACTCTCTGAAATATATTTTTAGCATCCAAGAACAGTAAGGGCTGGTTTCTTAAGCAAGTGAGCATGCCGTGGCATGCTGAAGAGTCATTGAACTTTCGTCTTTCCATGGTCAAATCTTATTGAACTTTGTGTATAAATTTCAGGATTATTTTTAAATTCCATGCCAGAATTTTGGAATCAACTTAACAGAGATAGGTGTCCGTAATAAGCACAGCTTGAAACGTGCTTCCCTTTTTCTCTGCACTCAAGAATATTGCATTGTGAGCTACATATGGAGAACCTCATGATAAAGGGGATGTAATTCTGGAGACAACTTTTAAGAAACATTCAAAGTCTAACAGGCCTTGAGCTTTTACAGTACATCATTTGTTTGGTTTGACTTATTCCTTGTTAAGTCATGGAAGAGTCTCTTCTTTTCCCTGGTGAGGTAGTGGCAGGTTAGCTAGGTATTGTTGAATGTTCTTGGCTGAAGGTCAGAAGTTAAAGAAAACTCCCATTAGAACCTTGCTCCCCTACAAGGTATACAGTATTAAGAGATTGCTTTATTAGACTTCGCATGCAGTGAAGCACATTACGTTCTGATTTGACTACCAGAAGAGTCTTGTTTTCTCCTGGCACTTTACAAGAGAATTGCCAAATTATTAGGAGGGTTAGACTTCACTTGTTGTTTCAAGTGAGTTTCTCTCTCCCAAATTATGGCTAAACTGACTTTCTTTTTCCTTATTGAATACATCATGGAACAATGTTTTTGTACTTCCCCAGGACGGAATGAGGGTCACCTACCATGATGTACAAAGTCCATCCTTTGAAATATTAATAAGGGACGACATTGGAGATGCCTAAGGAGGACTTATAGAGTCCTCCAGTGATGTCTTATTTGTTTGGGTCCCGGTGTTGGGTGGAAAAGATCAGAAATCACACGACACCAGGTTATAGTTCAAATAAACCTGTTGGACGATAACCTGGTATCGTGTGATTTCTGACCTTGTTTGGGTATGATTAACTATACACTGACGAATGCTGATGCTCGTTTAAAATACAGTCGGACCTTCTCGTAACCGATCAAAGATCACAGTGTTAAATTTCCCCTGTCCCTTGGAGATGGGATTGGAGGTGAGAGGGCCGGAAAATAAGAGGCTTACCAATGTTGACCCAGTGTTAGAATCTAGCTTCCGTCAGGAAATCCAGCCCATCAACACCAATTCACTCCACAAATATTGCCACAGCTGAACATTGCCTGCACTTTCTGTTCTTATTTTGAATTCCCAACATCCACAGCACTTCGTTTTAGAATTAACTTTGTACTCATGAAGTGGGATACGTGAGATAGTGTCATTAGTTCTGGGAAAGAACTGAAAGGATTGGATGAGAAGATGAAATTATGGTCATCTGGGCTTAATTTTAGATGCACAACAATTTGTCAAAGATTTCAAATCTGCTTCTTTCGTGCTTTTTTTCATCACGCTATGTGCAGATTTTGTGCACAGGGTTTGATCATTGTATGGATCGGAGGTATTTTTTAAGTTGCAGTCTGAGGTGGTGTGTCACACCAGGGTGAGAACAACACTGGTAATAAAGTTGGGAGAGTCTAGGTTAAGATAAGTTCAAAAAGGATAATATCTGCTGTTATGACACAATGTGGAGCTGGAGCAACACGGCAGGCCAGGCGGCATCAGAGGAGCAGGAAAGCTGACGTTTCAGGTTGGCACCCTTCTTCAGAAATGGTGGAGGGGAAAGGGGCTCTGAAATAAATAGAGATGGGGGGTTGGGCTGGGAACGGTAGGTGGAATGGTGATAGCAGGTAGGTAGTGGTGGGGATTGGTCAGTGGGGTGGGAGGAGCGGATAGGTGTGAGAGAAGACGGACAGGTCAGGGAGGCGGGGATGAGAGGGAGGGTTGGTCTTGGGATGAGGCTGGGGTTGGGGAGATTTTGAAGCTAGTAAAGTCCTCATCGACACCATTGGGTTGTAGGCTTCCAAGGCGGAACATGAGGTGCTGCTCCTCCAGTTCCGGGTGGCGTCGTTGTGACACTGGAGGAGGCCCAGGATGGACATGTCGTCCAGGGAGTGGAAGGGGGAGCTGAAGTGGTTCGTGACTGGGAGGTGTTGTCGTTTGTCATGAACCGAGCGCAGGTGCTCTACAACGCCCTTCATCTCCCCCATTTCTGAAGAAGGGTCCCGACCTGAAACGTCAGCTTTCCTGCTCCTCTGATGCTGCCTGGCTTGCTGTGTTCCTCCAGCTCCACACTGTTATCTCAGACTCCAGCATTGGCAGTTCTTACTATCTCTAATATCTGCTGTTACCAGCTGATAGCATGCAATTCAATTAGCCATCTTATAGAGTCACAGAGTCATACAGCATCGAAACAGGTCCTTCTCTCATCTGTCAACTTAGAAACCGAGGATTTATTTTCTGTTTAGTCATTCATGGTTTATGGCATCAGTGGATAGACTAGTATTTATTGTCCATCCCTAATTGCCTTTGATTTGGTTTTGTAGCTGTTTGATACAACTGAGTGGTTAGTAAGGCCATTTCAGACTTCATTTTAAGAGTCAACCATGTTTGAGAGTGACATGTAGTCTAGACCAGGAAAAAATGGCAGATTTTCTTCCCTAAAAAGGATATTAGTGACCAAGATGAGTTTTTACAACTATCAACAATGGTTTTGCAGTCACTGTTAGATTAGCTTTTCATTCCAGATTTATACATTGAACTTAATTCAGCATTTACCTACGCTTCTGGATTACTCATCCAGTAACATTAACATTACACAACTGCCTTCCCTCAAAGGATGGCCAGCCCTCTATGCTTGGAGGATTATCCCTAATTTCTTTCACATTGACAGCTGAGCATAGGCCCTCAGCTGTTGATTTCCTTTCCAAAAATCTCAATTTTCCTTAAAGTTGTTACTTATAACCTAACTCTCTGAACTAGGATTTTGATCCTCTGTTCTAGTATCTTTTCATAGGGCTTAAATTCTGCCCGGTAGTGTTCTTGTGAAGTACCATTTTAGAAGTGTAATGAAAACGCAAATTATGACAGTAATAACTGAGTTATAACAGTAGTCTGAGAAATTGTCCCATCCAACTTTTGGTTTACCTGCTCAAAGATAGTCAGATGGGCCTCCTAATGGAGATTACACATGTGTTTATCACAAAAAAGACAAATATCTTTTATTTTCTTCTAAGGTAAAATGCCACTTGTGAACACAGACCTCTGTATCAATAATACTTTGTCCAATATGAAACAAGAATGTTCATTTTCTCAAGAATGATACCAAAACTAGGGATATGGAAGGCTTAAGGATGATGCAATAAAGATCTATATAATGGAGAAATGGTTTGACGAAGTAGATAGAATGCATTTCAATTTATGGTTAAAAACAGAACCAGAAGCCATTACCATAACATTGTATCAAGAAATCAAGAAGGGAATTTAGGAAAAAGTTCTTTTCCCAGGGAATGGGGAGAATGTGGAATGTGCTGAGGTGAACAGGATAGATACATTTAAATGGAGGGTAAAGACACAATTGAAGGAGAGGGGAACAAAACCTTTGCTGAGAGGTTGTGGTGTAGTGCTAATGTTAGCAATACAGAACCGCAGCCAATGTTTTGGGGACATGTCTTCAAATCTTACCATGACAGCAGATGCTGAAATTTGAATTCAATAAAATATCGAATAAACAGCTTGCCTAATAGTGACCACTGTTGATTGTCATAAAACCCATCTGGTTCAAGGGAAGGAAATTTACCATCCTCACCTGATCTGGCCTACAAGTGACTCCAGAACAACAGCATTATGATTGACTCTTCACTGTTCTCTGTAAAATTAGGGAGGAGCAATAGACGCTGGTCAAGACAGTAAGACCCACATCTTGTGAAAAAATAAAAACAATAAAAAAGGAAATATTGGTTGAAGGTAGAGTGCAGCATGAATAATGATGGACTGTTTATATACTATAAGGTTTATGTATGCTAGTAATTGATTTCTGGACGCCAATCATTTCCACAAGTTTAGTTAGCAAATTTCATACCAAGTTAGCCTACTTTGCAAATGTGAGTGGCTGGATTACTGTTGATTACCATGCCAAGCCACCACCCCCACTTGGAAGGATTATTAATGGATTGTAGCTACAAGGAATATCTTGCCACAATGCATACTTCCTTCGTAAACTGAACAATGATTATAATTTTAGAAACATTCACTTGTTGGTGGATGTAGTTGGAGGCCCCCTTGTGGATTTGGCTGTGTTGGGAATCGTGACTGGTGTACGAAATTAGCTAATTTCATCAATAGTCTGTCACAACATTTGTTGCTTCTGTTCCTTCATTTGGAAAAATCTCTTTCTTCATGTTTTTCACACTGCAATGTTTCCTGTCTCCTGTCCAATATTCCCTTCCTACTGCCTCTAAATATAAACTGTTATTTCGCTGTTGTCCACTGGTCTAGAATGCTTTAGTTTACTTCAACACAAAGAAAATATCATACACATACATACACACATAATATAATGCATATATAAATATGCCAGAAGGTCAAAATAAACAGATGGAAACAATCCTTTATACAGCACTATACTGGCTAACATTCTGAGTGAACTCCTGACTCTGCACATATACTTCAAAAAAAGCAGAATTTTTATTGCAGTTCTCAAGGACTCAGCTTGTTTTATGACCATCACTGCTGGCAGTTTTGTATTAAAGGAACAATTCTTCCACGATATCACCAGAATAATACTATATCAACAAAAAACATCTGGCTTTGTTTCGTACTGGCTAGTAAATCTGACATCAAAAATTTCATTTACCAGAACAAGTGATTCATTTCTGAAGCACTATTTTCATTTCCAGAATTTTCACCAGGAAATTTCAGACTTTCAAGTAATCTACTTGAGTGCTGTGTGATGAAGTGGAAGTAAAGAAGATTACAACAGTAACTCAGTCATTAGTGGACTGTATCTTGCCAGAATGCATCCGAGTACAAAATGAAAAGAAGTTTTTGCTGTCTGTCTTTACTTACATTAGTGGTACTGATCTTCAAACCTGCAGCATTTAAAATGTTAAATTCAAATTTCACGTTGGGATTACATGCTTAAAATTAAGGGATTTGAATACAGGTTATATTTTAAAGTTACAAGTATGAAACAGGACAGTAAGCCCAAACAGTTCTTGTCAGCATTTACTTTCTATATAAATGAATAACTCTATTCATATTTACCTGTTCTGTTCCCATATCCTTGCCTCTCCTTTTACATCAGTCACCTATCTATTTTAATCTAGACAATTGACACAGTTTCTGCCTCATACATTAACCATGAAAGGGAATTTCATGGCATCCTAACTTTAGTGTGTTCTAAGTCTCCTAAATGGAGTCTTCTATTCACATACCTTCATTCTGGATCTAGCTCAGCAACTGCAATCAACTTGTGGCCATTTACCCTGGCCCATCTTTCATAATTGTTCTCTCAATTCTCAAACGGCCAACTTTTCAGGAAGCACAAAGCACATACTTCAATGGTACACTGTCAGATGTTTACCTTAATAACTAGGAGGATTTTCTACAAAATGCTCTTGATGACAACAATGGGCTAATCAAGCTTGGTCATGCTTTGCATCCCAATGCCTTAATATTGAGGCAACGCAGTAGCAGGGAAGGAAAGAAATGAAGGCAAATCCCCACAATATCCCAGTACCCTGAGGTACATCCTGCACCATGATATGTGCAGGTCAATAATCAGCCTGCTGAATCACAAAGACCCAAGGCAGAACACGTGACTAAATAGGCTCATCCTCATATCTAGCGCTTTTCTCAAGATTGCCTCCTAATTCGCACTGCTCTAACAAGCAAATTTTTTAAAATCTTACTTCTTAATAATATTTCCTCAAACTCTAAAGAATCTTCATCAATCCACATTTTCTCTTCTCTAAACCCTTCATTTAACTTTCTATCCAATACTGCAAACAGTATTCTAGCTACAGTCTTTACCAGGTTCATTTATAAGTCTCATCATTGGCTCTTCAATTTTATATTTTATGCATCATGAGAAAACTGAGAATCAGACTAAAGTTTTTCCAACATAAATAAACAGCCTCAGCTACCTATTCAAGTTTATACACATTTTCCTCTCTAATGAGACAGCAGACCAGATCAGACTGTTCCCATTTGTTCCAAGGTTGTCACCCAAATAAATTCCACACAATCGATTGTACTATTCAGAACTGGATCTGGCAACATCTCTAACTTTACAGATAAACAATATACTGCATTCAGAAGGAAGTCTACACATGCTTCAGAGATTCCATTCTATTTCTCCGTTTATTATCTCTCTGTCGCAACCAGTAAATGGGATTAAAATCTTCTACAGTAATAATTTTATATTGTTCATCTATCTAATTGGACTACAAATTGCCCCTTCAACTTTCTATCCACAATACACCTCCACAAATCCAACAGACCTTTTTTTAAGACAATATGTGAGCTCCAAACATATTGGTCATGTTTGTACACCTTTCTTGTTGATACAATTCTTTTTATAGCATAGTCTGTCGCCTTTCAGATATTGTCTAGCTTAATGAATATATTGATTTTCCATACTTGCAGAGTTTGAAGCCAGGCTTCTGGTAATGTATTTTCTGTTTTTATTTTGATGATTTTCCAGCATAGCAGTTTCCAAAGTATATTTCCCATTCTACTCAATGCCATTAAAACACTGTAACCATTTTTATAATATCAGTCTAATTCCCATTCTTCTTTCTTTAAGCCACACAACTCCTTTGACTTTAGCCCTTTCTGTTTCTCACAGATCCATTTGGTTGTATTCCTGTATTATATATAACGTTTTGCTGAACTGCTCTATTTTTCTCCTCACAATTAGATGATCCTGGTTTGTTTTATTTTCCTAGATTTGTATACTTAATTTAAAAACTTCACTTTTTGTTATTTAACCAAGGTCCCATGAACTGGAATTCCTCTTCTGTACTGCACTTTACTGGTTTAAAGCATCCATATGTTGTAAAAAGTGCTATTTTTTCCTGTATTTCACACGTATAGGCATTTAGTTATTTTTCTGATCACCTGTCCGCCTCAAATCTGCAGATGTAATTTTGATTTGACCACCTGCGAAGTCTACTCCTCACTTGTTTTAAAATCCAAATTCAATTTCTAGGTCTGATAATTTGTAGTTCTGGTTATATGTTGTGTTGAGAGGAAAATTAGCTCAAAAGAGGTATTCTACCTGATATAGTTCCTCTTCCCTGGACCAGATGACTTCTTGGATCCAGTGTAGCATGAGGGTCACTGGACCAGAAATGTTAACTCTGTTTTCTCTTCAGAGACGCTGCTGGACCTGCCACATTTTCCAGAAATTTCTGTTTTTGTTTCTGATTCCCAGCATCTCAGTTCTTTCGGTTTTTTTGTCGCATTCCTGATGCTGTTTTAGTTCCAGTCAACTAATAAGAGATTAGCGTGTGACTTAAAACCACTTTTCTCCCAAGATATTTTACTCTTTACACTGCTGCATAAGGCACCACACTAATATATTTTCAGGAATAAATTTGAACAACTTTGATTTTACTTTAAATCCACGTGATTCTGTGTCAAGTTGCCAATGGATTTACGAATTGTGAAAGCTTCAAAATCTATAAACACAGTATAAAAATCTAACTCTAGTTGTGTCCTGAAATAAATAAATGTATGAATATTGACTATACAGAATAAAAAAAGGAAACGATCCAAGACACAAAATTAATTCAAGGTTGTAAGGCTAGTCAAGCACTGTAATGCTTTGTACCGCAACGTAGGCTAATCAGTGCTAATAATCTTATGGGCCCCTACTGTGCAAGGCTAGCCAGATAGAATTGAATGCCAGATCATTAGCACAAGTTGAAAACAGTCAAATGTTATACACAGCTGAAGATCATAAGGCCATAGCAAACTATGTGTCTAGACAAGCCTGAACACAATTAAAACTATAACACATTTGAAGGTCGGGGCAGAGCAATGGGTTAGACTTTGGTCTTTCAACCCTTGGACTTGGCGCAAACTTAGATATAAGGATTTTGCATGAAATGAGTTTAAACAATCTCAACCAACTGAAATCTGCTTAGATGCCACACTATTTCAGCAATAATTTGCAATAAATTTGCAATTTTTTTCAGCAGGACAACAGGATGTCTGGTGTCACAAGTATTATAAAGTCAGAAGTCACACGACACCAGGTTACAGTCCAACAGGTTTATTTGAAATTACAAGCTTTCGGAGCACAGTCCCCTTGTTAGACTTCACCCCAGTCCAACACCGGCACTTCCACATCACAAGTATTATATTGAGAGGTGTGTTGTCTGTCGAGATGAAGGATTTGAGAATTTTGAGAGCAGTCAGACCAATAACTAATTCAGAATAATTGACCTTGGCAAATTAAAAATGTTCCATTTCCTACAAATAATGTCCACCCTCACTTTTATGAGCCCAATTCATAATGAAGGAAGTGGAGGGGGAATTGCTGGTATGTTTTGATTTTTGACTGAATGGACTGGAATGGATTAAAAAAAACATGAAGCTGAGATGAGATGACAATATCATAAAAGGACAGATTAAGAAATCAATTTCCACCTCTAATAGATAAATGCATTGTGCTTAACACAGAATTGGAACCACAAGAAGTTCTTACATTTTGTTGCCCTTCTTTCCTTTAAAACCAATACAGTCCTCCCTCATTTTAACTTAATAAGCAGGTGCATTGGTACAGATACATTTAACAGATTTGTAATCTTTATCCACAAATAATGGTTTATGATGTTTTAAAATATGTTTCCCTTTTAAAAATGTTACTTTCTCACTTTATAGCTCTACAAATGTGAGCAGCTATTCTGTGGCTAAAACACTTTTCGCTACTTATAGTTTGACAATAGCTCCTGCAATTCAGCTGCAATACAAAAAGAAATTGAAACCCAATGCATTCCAAATTATTCTAGCCTACAAAATGCACTGTTCTGACCAAATAGCTTTGGCAAAGACCTGAGCTGTGCAATTGAACTACGTGCAATTCAAAATAAAAATCAAAGTTGTTTGTATGACCAGAAGCTACTTTTGAATTTAGCTGCGAGTTATTCAAATACATCAAGCACAAGCAACTATTTCAGTCATATTCAATTCCATTCTACAAATAAAGAAAGCTGGTACTAGGAGTATTGCTTCTGCACTTGGAAGCCAACCACTTTCCAGCCTTTCACGTTAAGGGAGAGAACATCACAGGTGGGAAACCGCAGATGCAAAATGCCTAACACTTTGTCTTTAGTTTTCACTGTGGACATGTTAGGCCAGTTAGTTCACTCAGTTCATAAGAATGTAAAGAAAAAACATAATTAAGTAAACTAACATCAATTGTAAACTACACAGTTCAATACAGAGATTAGAAGTTATTCATTATTCCTTTGCTTCAAAATTTAGCTTGGCATTACATCTATTACAATATACACATTATATTTCAACTATTTATTTGCTTTATCATCAATTTTTGATTCATGCACATTGGTCAATTAAAGCCCAATACGTTTAGTGTTTATTACAGGCAAGAAAGATTCTCTTGAGACAGAGGTTAGAACTAGTATTCAAAGCAATTCTGAATAAAAGTTTTCTATTGTTGTTTTAGGCATGCTCCTAACATTCATGCAGATTTGTACTATTAAGGGTATCTTCATGTACACGACAGCTAAAAACTCACCAGTCAGAGCAGTCCATATATGGAAGATGAACAAAGTAAGTTGAAGCAAAGGATCAAAAATGCAACAGTCTCTGGTAGTTCTTCCAAGGGGCCCGATTCACATTACAAACACAGTGAATGCTGGAGAAACTCAGCAGGTCTGACAGCATATGTAGAGAAAGCGAGTTAACTTTTCTAGCCAGTGTGACATTTCTCCAGCATTTGCTGCGTTTGTTCCAGATTTCCAACATCTGCAGTATTTTTCTTTACTCGAGACTCTATTCACATGTTGAATATTAGCAGGTAATACACATTGAGGGGAATCATAGTCCAGCCCAACATCTACATATCCACTTCCAGCAAAAGCCCTTGGATCGTGATCAGGAGCAGGAACCCAAGGTGAATTTTCTCTAATCAAAGACAGTGAGGCAACTTTAATAACTATATTTCCGTCCTGGCTAAGACTAGCTAATTTATGGCAAAAAAATGAAGTCTAGTTTGGCCTGAATGGCTAAGTTGTTAAAACACTAAGGAAGTACGCTTCCTTTGCATCAGATTTATCCGTTTCCAGTATTTCCTCAAGCTCCTGTGTACATCTGTTAGAACTGATACCGCTGAAATGAGAAGCCACCATCATTGCACTTATTTGCAGGCTCTGCGTCCAAAACATCCTAAAATATTTTAGAGATGCACTGCATTAAAGATTTGACAGGTAAATAATAGTGTAATTTTAACTTAAATATGACATGCTTGATGAACATTTCTTTCTCACAGCACACTTTATCAAACAGAGCTGTGCCCAAATAATCACAACTAGATACAACAGAAGAGTGTGAACGAAATATAAATCTTATTTGAAATGTTTAATGGTTACTTTGAACTTAATGCATTTTCAAAAAATATAAAAAGTTTGCCTCACTTGAAAGCTTGGAATAAACAATATACTTCAACATTTAATTCAAGCAATTCTTGTAATGTTATTTATCTCTTTCTGGTAGCTCAACAGCACAAGTATTTGAAGCCAACATTTTAGTTGTCATAAACCTCAAATGAATTATGAAATTATGACTGCTGTATTTTCTCATTTTTGGAAAAAACACCATTTTGGTTTGTTTCCTACCTCCTGGTCCAGCTAAAGCATAAAAAAAATCAGCGCTCTCAGTTAGTAACTGTGGCAGTGGCATATACAGCACAAAATCCCAGAGGTATTTCTGTCTATAATAAACCTGGTGATTTTCTATTATTGGTTGCTGTGCCTTTAGCTGACCAGTAGCTGAATATATCAGAATTACCACCCTAACCACTTTGTCTTTACATCCATTTCTTCCCTTGTAAGATCCTCCTTAAAACTTACCTCTTTTGGTCACCTCCTAAAACCTTATTTTTGGATTGACATCTACTTAACTTTAGGTTATTCCCTTATGATGTACCTTAGATTGTTCTTCCACATAAAGATGCTGAATAAATAGAAGTTGCTGTTGTTCCCACGTAAAGAACAATGGAAATTTGTGTCAACTTACTGGCATCCCGACACCATCACTACCCTCACGGAAAATAACCTGGCTTAAAGCACGTCACTGTAATGAACACATTCGTAATTCCTCAAATGGGGAACAATCCAGTCTCATGCTTTGCTTTCACAATCACTGTAGGTTCTTTTTTACAGACTTTATCCTGGCCTATTGTGCTATGCGGATTTCCAACACATACATCAAGGCTATTCTTGCTCCTCACAACCAACCTAATATTGATGTTTCACCAACTTGCTCTCATAGAGAGAGTTTTAGAAATATTTCAAAGGGAAACTGGCACAAAGTTGTAAGAATTTTAGTCCTACTGTTAATACAGCAGATTATTTTCTTAATCAATTTTCCCGAATCAACTTTCATAAAATACAATACATATACACAATGAAAAAGTGTGCTAAAAGTACAGCTCGTCAGACTTAAACTTTCTTTTCCGTAGCACAAATTGTATATCAGTCAAGAACATGATAGTGCAATGATGCAGCCATCTAGCATGCCACAGGAGATGGTGACTTTGTCCACAATTTCCTCATATAATAAACTATTGGCCTCAACAATGACATATTACTTAAGGAGGAACTTTCCAGTAAGTGCAGAATAAAAGGTTGGCTTCTCATGGATGAGTTCCATGTAGAGTTCAGTAGAGAGAACAACAGAAAGGGAAATAGGACAATATGAACAGGTCATTCAGCCCTCAAGGCCGCTCCACTATTTAATAAGATCAAATAAAGCATGAGAACATGTCCTATGGACATAACGTCATTTTACTTTGCTTTCATACAAGCTTTAAATTTCAATCTTCTGTCGTAAAAAAATCAACAATGCTGATGATCATCAAGCCTTCCAAAACAGCACACCCTGCAGATTAAGTCTGTCGTCCTTGACTGTTGAGAGCATCATTTGTTAAATAAAGTTGCAAAATGCTCACTGTTGCGTTTTCTAATTTAGTGAAACAAACTGCAAGGGCTCTTGTTCTTGCAAAGCACTTGAAAACTCAGAGTCACCTTGTGAGCCAAATGTTTATAAATAAAATAACAGAAACAGGGATAGAAAAGATTCCATGCCACCTTTATGAAGAACAGCCTGGGAATTATCCTCAATGTCCTAGAAAATTTTGCTCAATGAACATTAGCAACTAATTCTTTATGGTTCATGATCCTGACCTGTTGCCTATGCTGATGCCCTCCTCACATCACGGTTAGTCTTACTCATCACAACTGATCCAATACCGTTTCAACAACTTGCTCTCCTAACTAGATCGTAACCTTCTCATGACTAATATGATAGTCTCATTGCCGATCTTGGGAGCTTGCTGCACACAAATTGGCTGCCTCACTTCTTACGATGCATCAGTGGTGTCACTTAAAAAGGACTTTTATGAATTGTAAAGCACACATATGTAACAGGAGGCTGTAGAATATGTCTTTCTTAACGCTTTGTGCATAATTTCTTATTCTTGAATTATATTGTGTTGTCTTCTTTGATGCTCTTCCATTGAGCGAACAAGGCAGCCTGTATTCCTCTAGACATCTAAAGAATACAACCTTACAAGATGGTTTCACTCCCAACCTCTGAAGCCAGTCCCTTTGACAAATAAATGGCATTAAATTGTCCCTCTGAGGGCATTACTGTCACTGGCCTCAGTCCAACCATTCAGGCCAGCAGTGTGGTCTTCACATTACTGTTCAATGTGCGCCTACACCTAACATTAGCCAAGATTTACAACCAGAAACCTAAAGCTGCAGTTTCATTTTGCAACTAGCTGCATATGCACCATTGTTTTTAAACTGCAATTGTAATTTTAAACAACTGTGAATGCACAATCACAACTTATAAATACAGCAATTTCAGAGCACTAAGAGACAATCTATATTGGGGGCCACATCAAAGCTAGCCTGCTACATAAATTGCGTATTATGAATCAGACAGCCTAAAGCAATGCTCATTTGTAGCTGATACTCACGACTGTGGCAATGAATTACTATCTATGCAATAACAGCAATAGTATTGGAAAGGCATGTTACAATCTGATTTCAATAAGGCATATCTCACTTATGCTTTGAAAGAACAATCCCAATTCTTATTTTCTCCACTAAAAATAACTCTCTAACCACATATATCAGAAATGCTTCAACCACGTATTTGCACATTCTCAAGCCAGTTGTGACAAGTTACAAAGGCACTTTATCAAACAACATGTAGTAATTGCTTCCTTTAGATGACAGTATTTTACCAAAGGGACAAAGATGAGCTTTTCAGCAACTTCAAGTCTTTTCTAAATGACCAGCTTGGAGCACCCAAGGAGAAAAATGTCAATGTCTGCAGCCTCTGACCAAGGCTGTGTAAATCTTCCACACCGCATTGACCAGACAATGGGAGCAGCGCTGATTAATGGGCCATTATTCTTAATTTAAAAGCTGGGAATGAGATCTACCTATACAGTTACTGATAGGTCTCATAAAAAAGGGACCGTCAGATCCCGATCTCTGGCAATGCCTAACCAAAGATAACAGGACAAAACAAAAATACTGCGCCCTATAACCAGTCCATCCCAGCAACCCGTTCCGCTAATTATGAAACAACATTCTCCCCGCCAAAAAAAAGCCATATATCAAGTGGCCTTCTTGGACAATGTAAGCTGCAAGGCAAAGAGATGGTTTGAGAGCACAGATAATAGGATCAAACGAGGCACAGTTTACAGCCAGCATCAAATAAATCACTGCTGACAGGCTTTCTCATTAACAGAATTAAGAAAAACAGTAATTTCACTGGACTTCATCCATCATCATGCTGTAATTCCAACTGAAAGATAAGGTGCACACTTTTAACTAAACTTCTCTCGGGGTATTTTCATTCAGAATTGTGAATGATTCAGTCAAACAGCATACTTACATGGAAGAGGAGATGGAAATAAGTGTGGGGGATGGTGGGAAAGGATGATGATAACTTACTTAGAGCATAGCAGCTTGACGTAGTTTGAATTAACAGACTGTATCTCATATCTGAGCCCAACCTGTTAGCGGAAAAGAGGTATATTAGATCATTAAGGGAACAGTATGAATAAAACTAGAATATTACTTTAAGTTAAATCATGAGTGTTGTACGTGGGTTTGTGTCAGGAAATTCTGTATATAGAAAGAGTGATCAATGTGTGGAATTGACTTCTGAACAAAACAGTAAAAGTTCAAACACTGGAATTATTTTTTAAAACTCTGATGCAATATATTAACGATTTTAGGATCCTTTTGGATGATAAACTGAGATTATCTAAAAGGCTTTCCTCATCAGTAATTACCTTATGATGTGGGAGATGGCAGCAAATTAAGATTGGTCTTATGGCCTGCAAAGAGCATTCACCACCACAAGAGAAATCTGCAGTTTTTACAGCCACTTATTAAGATGGACTATCATGAAGTTACTTTAAACATAATACATTTTCTTGCATACAAGTAGGAAATGGATCACTATGGAGGATAAACTCTGGCTAAGATGAAAGAACATTTTACTCTGAAAAATGTAAAGCAAAACTGACAAATACTGAAGCAAGATATTTTGCTCATTCAGAGGGGCATTTTCTCTGAATATGTTGAGAGCATATCTATAAAAGATTGCCTCATTCAGATTGATGGAATGAATGCAATTTACTCAATTAGAATTTCTATCAATCAGCAATCTAACTAAGTGTGCATTGGTTACAGTAGCATGGAGGCCAGAAGACCTTGTGGCCTCAGAAAGGAGGGAGGAAAATGGATAGGAAAATTAGACTGATCAAAAGGAAGAAAGATGAGGTAAACCGCTCTCATTCACTCAGTTATAATTAGGATTAAATTTCTTTTGAATTTTCACTGTGTTAATTGTACGGTATTTAGTTTCACAGTGGTGTGGTAACATAGCACTTAACAGGCTGACGTTACAGCACAACAATCACAAGTTTCAGTTCCTGTGTTGCAAGATTTTTAAGTCACTTTTATATTAACTCGAAAATCCCCCATGGGATTTCTCATAATAACATGAGAGAAATTATTTCATAACTACAGGAACATTATACTATTTAAGAACATTATTCTGCTGCTGAAGTGGAGTGATATTCTCATTTGTGAAAAAGGTACACGCTAATCAATTGTGATGGTTATTCTCGGAATGTGTTAATGCACTATATAAGAGCAAGTTCTTTTCTTTTTAGTCAGAATTACACTTTGCTCCAATGACCTTATTTGTGAAATTCCCGTGGAGATGTCACATGACCAGGACATATCCTACAGTAACGTCTCCAACCGGAGCTGGCAGTGCCTTGCCCCAGGAGAGAGAAGTTAATTTCTCTCCGATGAATAGGAGGTTTCCAGAGACACAAATATCCCCTACAAACAAAACACTGTCTCAATTAGAGGGGCAATTTAATTGACCAGAGATTTAAACATCATCAAGATCTCACAGGGAAGTGACACCCTAATGTTTGAATACACTAGAACACAGAAATGATTAAAAGTAAGAAACAGTCCCAGCATGTAGAACAAAAATCCCAAACTTCACTCCAATGTCAGCATGAGAAATGTGTTCTAAAAAGGAGAAAAGAAAGTCAAAGGTGATGAGGGCAAGGATTCCTTTAAAAGGTTCACCAGAGAGATCAATTTTGTTGCTGAAAATTCTCACAGCTATAAATACAAGATATTGACAAGAACCTCAAAGGGGGAATTCAGGAGAAATTTCTTTTCCCCAGAATGTGATTAGAATGCAAAAGGTGTTGAGGCAAATGATTTGGATGCATTTAAGGGTAATCTAGACAAGGCATGACTGAGAAAAGACAAGAGGTTCTATTGTTATGGTTAAATGAGGAGGGGATATGAAGAGGCTCATGCAGAACACCAACACCAATATTACCAATTGGGTCAAATGGTTTAATTCTGTGTTGTACATAGAATGAAATTGCTACTGCTGAGGGAACTGAAAGATTAGCAGTTGCTTGTAAATCTTTCACATGAGGTTGGGGAAAACAACAAAACAAGCCACCAGAAAGAACACTTGTAAGATGTTAATTGTGCACTTTTGTATACATGTACCAAATTGGTTATGAAGAGTTACTATTTACTGATACCATGGAAGCTTCATCAATCTGGTGCTCTCAGTAGGTAGTCCAAAGGGTGCACAGATCAGAAACAGCATGACACTCACATATATGTAAGACAGGTTTAAACATGGTATACTTACAACAAAAAACTGTCATGTTTTTCCTCTTTCTAAGCAACATTTGTGGTGAGTCAGCCACGATTAATGCTTCATTGTAATAAAGTCATGATGTATGAAATTGACAGTAAAGTACACAAATCCAGTGATATAAATGC
>NC_063361.1:27873105-27886055 GCF_021869965.1 Rhincodon typus | reverse complement strand
TGCTGCTTGGCCTGCTGTGTTCATCCAGCCCTGCACCTTGTTGTCTCGGATTCTCCAGCATCTGCAGTTCCTACTATCTCTGATTCGAGCATAACACTGTTGGCTGCACTGATAGGAGAGAAACTCCAAAGTCTTCCAGAATAATCTGTACAGACTTCAGTAAGGCATTCAACAAGGTTCCTCATGGCAGTCTGGTCAGCAAGGTTAGATCACATGGAACACACGTAGAACTGGCCATTTGGATACAGAACTGGCTCGAATGTAAAAGACAGATTGTGGTGGTGGTGGTGGTGGTGGTGGTGGTGGTGGAAGGTTGCTTTTCAGACTGTGACCAGCGATGCACCACAAGGACTGGCGCTGGGTCCACTGCTTTTCGTCATTTATATAAATGATTTCGATGTGAACATGGAGATATGGTTAGTAAGTTTGCAGATGACACTAAAATTGGAGGTGTAGTGGACAGTGAAGAAGGTTACCTCCGAGAGCAACGGGATCTTGATCAGATGAGCCAATGGGCCGAAGAGTGGCAGGTGGAGTTTAATTCAGATAAATGTGAGGTGCTGCATTTTGGAAAGGTAAAGCAGGGCAGGACTGACAGGACCTGGCGAGTGTTGCGAAACAAAGAGATCTAGGAGTTCAAATTCATAGCAAAGTGGAGTCACAGGTAGATAGGTTAACGAAGAAGGCATTTGGTATGCTGGTCTTTATTAGTCAGTGCATTGAATATAGGAGTTGGGAGTCATGTTGTGGCTGTACAGGACATTGGTTAGGACAGTTTTGGAACACTGTGTGCATTTCTGGTCTCCCTACTAATAAGAAGGATGTTGTGAAACTTGAAAGGGTTCAGAAAAGAACTTTAAGGATGTTGCCAGGGATGGAGGGTTTGAGCTAAAGGGAGAGGCTGAATAGCCTCAGACTGTTTTCACATGGAGCATTGGAGGCTGAAGGGCAGGGATAGGATAAACAGACAAGGTCTTTTCTCCGGGCTTGGGGAGTCCAAAACTAGAGGTTTAAGGTGAGATGGGAAATATTTAAAAGAGACCTAAGGGGCAACTTTTTCCACACAGAAGGTGGTGCACATATGGAATGAGCTGCCAGAGGAAGGAATGAAGACTGGTACAATGATAACATTTAGAAGGCATCAGAATGGGTATGTGAATAGGAAAGGTTTAAAGAGATATGGGCCAAATGCAGGCAAATGAGACTAGAATTTTATAGGAGATCTGATCAGCATGGACGAGTTAGATCGAAGGGTCCGTTTCTGTGTTGTACATCTCTATGACTCTACGACTCTAACTATCTCAAAATTCTATTACAGATCTCTTTACAATACACTTTCTTAAATTGCATAACTTCAGAACCTTGAAAGTCCCCGTTACATGAGGCGTCATTGATGACTGAATAGTAAATTTATTATAGTCCCAGAGGACCACAGGGCTGCTCTCTCATTAGAGACGGAAAACTGGTGGTGGTTTAATCCGAGGGTCACTACACCTCAGGCAAGCGGTGAGGTTGAGAAGGAGGGATCTTCCTGGTAACCTCAGCCAGTGCAGGAACTGAATCCACGCTGTTGGCATCACTCTGAATTGCAAATCAGCTGTTAGGTAGTTCTTGCACTAGTACAACCACAACCACAGATTTCAGGCCATTTTTCAGACTACTTCTCTGTGCCGTATGAGCCTAAGGACAACAGCAGGTATTTTAATATCAAAATGTACAAAAGCAACTATCTATGCCCAAAATGCACAACTATCATTTCTGTTTCCTCTTATTCCAAATTGTCCTGTATGAAGAGAGCGAATGTAGCCTGGATAATATCTTGTAAATTAAAAGATTTGCATGTGATGCTATAACTGCAGTTATAGTTGGGTGATTCCTACAAAAGTGACTAACCACATGAATAGTTAATCATGTAGTCAACCTGTTCGGATATGTTCACACCTCTGCAGCAGGTGAGACTTGAAGCTGGACCTTCTGACCTAGAGATAAAGACACTGTCACTGTGCCACAAGACAGTATGTTGGTTAATTGCTGGACCACAGTATTTTATTCTTCTTTGTCTTCATTCAGTTCTTCTTAAAGAGGTTGTGCTACTGGGAGTAAACAAGGTGTGTGCAACATTTCACCACTGACTAAATGGAACAAATTTATTGAGCTTAATGACTTTTTTTTTTGTGCTATAGTCAGTAGCAGTGTATGTTGGATGCCAAAAAAAAACAAGATTAATATAGAGAAACCAGAACAAATACTGACATTTGGTATCCAACGTACAAGCAACAAACTCACAGCAGGTAAAGAAATCTTCAGGCTTACTTCTTTGGCCTAAATTTTACAGTCAGTAAAAAAATGGTGGTGCCAACTGTGGATCTCAAGGGAAGCTACCTACAAATACCTAAGGATCTCTGTAACATGGATTTCACCTTGCTTAATTCAAGATTGAATCTGGCACCAATTCAATGGGATCGCCAGGAATCCAAAATTGGGGATGTCATCAAGTATAATAAAAAGCCAATTTTGCTGATGCATTTCATAGACAGCAACCAACAACGTACAACAAACACAGAATCTCTTTACTTTCAACTTCAAGCTTTCCGTAAATAAATTATTAGAAATAATCAGTGAAATAAATTATTAGAACATACACATTTCCCTCGATTGCAGTCTGAGCAGGGCAAAATCACTGAGTGTTATTTCTGGATTAAACTGTATTTAACTATACATGCGGACTCCAGCAGTTGCTTTTGGTTTCAGAGCATATGTGACAATGTACATTGATAATTTTACCATCAATACTAATGTAAAAATAGGGCCAATAGGCTTTGCTAAGCTCTTATACTTAACAAGACATTTAAGTTCTATTTGCTTACCCGAGTGCATGTGCTCTCAAAAGAAAAGTTATAGTCGATTTGAAGACAAAATCAAAGCAGACATCAACAGCTCATTATTGATTCGAGTAAAGTTTCAAACCCTACAAAGAAAGAAAGAGGAGAAACTTATTCAATATTGACATTTTGAGGTCAACATGATTTACTTCCAGTGAAAGTGTTACTAACAACTAGAAGTTGGGTTTACATTGCGTCTTCAAAATAGGATAGAAGTTCCAAGATGCAGAGATGAACAAACTAAAAGTTAAGCAAGATTACCAAAAATACATTCGAAGAGGTAGCTTCAAAGAACAATCTTAAGGATGGAGAAGTTCAGGGAGCTAACATCAGAGTGTGGGTTCAAGACAGATGAAGGCACTGCTGCCAATAACTTGGGAAGGGAGAGGGTGAGCGAAAGTCCACAGCCTGAACAGTTGTGGGGGATATTAATTTAGTCAAGCAAATTTGCAGAGATAGCAGTTAAAAGGCCAGGACATTGGAGGCATTGGGGAACTGAAAGCCACTAGAAGCAAGGACGAAGATAACAGATGAGCAGGATTTAATGCAAGGTCAGATATGGGCAGCAGGTCTTTTGGATCATCTGAAGTTTTCACAAAGCAAATATCAAGAGGCATGGGATGACAGGGTGGCCAGGAAAGTCAGAGGTGGCAAAGGCAAGGAAGAGGGTTTCACTAGTAGATGGCCAAGAATTGTGAGTGCAATATCGCATAGGTGGACAGGCTATTGAATTAATACAGACAGTAACAATGCAACACTAATTGCAGTATTCCTAAAATAAAAACAGAACATGATAGAAATACAAAGAAGCTTGAAACATCTAAAAGGAGAAAACAGATTAGCATTTTGAGTGTCAGTTTTTAGAATAGAAACCTCTAGGGTCTCTACCTTACTAGGAAATCAGGAATTACAGCATCCAATTTGCTGTCAAAGTGCAAACACTGTAAACAGAGTTGACAGCAACAAAATTTCTTACAGCAAACTAATTACTCATTATGTTGATCTCTACTGAATGCATAGAGAATTTCATTATAGAGCATGGAGAAGGAGTAGAGATAGTGAATCAATATAATCTATACAGATTTTAAACAGCCCAAATCCAAAAGGAAAATATCTGCTTCTAAGATTTTTTTAAAAAGCTGCTGTGCATATATTTCCTGGTGTAATTCAAATATTAACTTCAAAACAGGCAAGGAAACACACAAGGGAAGATAAGCCAACTGTCACACTATTCTGTCTCACCAAAATGGAGACAGCGTGCATAACATGAAGTGATACATGATTACCATGTGTTCTACTTGCAAAAAAAAAAGACATAATGAAAAGTAAAATATATAAACACACATTGAACTACCGAGCCTGTGCTCCTCTCTCTCTGTTTATTTTATTGTTTATGTTCCCTGCAGATCCAACAGAAGAACAGTGTGTTTCTCCTAGACATTGAGAAATCTATTCCCAGGCCAAAAAATACATAGTTCCTGCCAGTTTAACGCCTGCCAGCAGTGATTCACTATGGAGTTCAATAACCCATGAATGTAACTTTAACTAAGTTCAAAGCTCTCTCAAAATCCAGTTGTCTATACTGAACATAACTGCACATGCCAGTCTGCACGTACAGTAGTGTACTCCCCTACTTAGAAACTGCAGAGTTTAAAAATAAAACTGCAAGTACAAAAGCTGACTACCAGACCAAAAAAACCTTTAAATGTGAAATAATATTAATTTATTTTGTTGACCAATTCTATAAAATAAAGATCTACCAACATGTTGAAACTGTAAAAGTAATTGTTGAACTTCATATCCAAACGTACCTTAAAAGGAAACTAACTAGAATTTGCAGATTAACCAACATAAGAAACCTCAGCAGACCCAATCCCTTCAGTGACATTCCCATGTACTTTTCAGCAGGTGTCATAAGGCAAAGATCAGAATTGAGAACTCTGGCTGAATTTTCCCCTCCCAAGTCTAAAGCAATGGTAGAACACCTGTTTCTATTCTTCCCAAGAATTTGAGCCTAGAAACCTTCAAGCCCATACGTTCATTTCTACAGTACACAGTACCATGAGTTCTTATTCAGGGAATTCCTAGTCTGATTTATTACTAACATGGTGGGCACTTCAATGCCTCCCCAAGTCTTGAAGTGAAATATTTAAGTCACAGGGAACTACAATTTTAATAGCTTGTCACAGAGCTTGTTTACATTACCAATTGTGACTTAATGACACCGTAAGTATTATCTGCATGATAACGAATTTTAGCTATGTTGATTTACTGCTAGAAACTCTAGTAACGGTTCCACTTCAGCTCCTTTCCAATTTCAGATTTGAAAATGTATATTCATACAAATTTTACACTGTCAATGAGTCAAGAGCTAAGAATTTAAACTAGTCCCCAGCCAATTTATGAAAATACATACATGTTTTTGTAGCTTTCACTGTGGTCGTTTGGGGGTTTGAGTAGAGTATCGAAATGTAAATCCAAGTTCTCAACAGAATAATTTAGGCTCTCACTTCTAAACAGAATCCATGTTGGAAACTGAAAAACAGCTTCAAGCAAATTTGAAAATATAAAAGAACTACAGTATTACTAGTTCGGCATTTTGGCACCATTGCAGTATGGGAAATGTAGCAATAAAGTAAATTGTACATAATTGTGATGTGACACAAGTGATGCACATTAGCTTAGATGTCTCCCAATGCTACCAGCACCAAACCTGGAATAATTTTCACATAGGTGCTGCACAGTTAAGATTGTTCACTGACTATAGAAAAAAACCTACATTGGTACTACCACGTGATTTTTTTTTTACAGCTTAGATGGATACATTACAGAAAGTACAGCTAACAACCACTGTACCTCATTGAAAATATTTACCATCTAACTAATATGCAGTTGTTCAATAATTCTGTAATGCATTTCAAATTACATTATGAACATTTAGTAATCTAATTTGTTCTCTGTAAACTCTGAATTCAATAACATTACCTTTGACAAAATTAGAAAACAGGAGAGGCAGATTTTCCTGGTCCTGTACCTTGATCTACAGGATCCACTGGCTGTAACAAATTTAGGAAAATGAAGTAAGGAATACATATAGCCACAGCATGGCTATCTTAATTCTTTACCTCCACTCATTCTTAATTTAAATGGATAGAAAGCCAGTGGTGTTCCCTTGAGGCCACATTCTCTTCTCCACCTAACTTTCCTGTATGTATTGCACCCAGATGGTGGAGTAGCTCCTCCACAAATGCAAAGAAAGTGCCTAATTTTCTTCCACTTATTACCCCTTTCCATTTACAATCAGAGATTGGATTACGGGAGATAAATAAATGCTTTAATACAAAGGAATTTCAAAACAATCTTAAGAGATTGTGCTTTTTTTATACCATTAAAGCTCTCTGTCCTGTTTCCTTACTATATTGAGTGTATTAAGCCTGCACAGGATTTGTTTGAAAATACCGTTCTCAGTCTTTTACTAAATGTTCCCTTTAGTTCCTATTTGGAATGCTTCCATATGAAAACTCTTCCCAAACTAGTCACACTAGTTTTTGACCATATTCTTCATCAGGAAACTTTACTGAATTTAAAGATGTTTGTAATGAACTACAAGATTCATTGCAAGTTTATTTTTGATCCATGTCTATTTGGCCTATACCAGACAAAAAAAGAATCTGAAGGCATGTGGTTTTGCAGCATTGGCTGAGCATACCAGCAGCTGCTTCCATCAGCAATGTTGACAGCATTCCAGCAAAGTCACAAACATGATCTTCATGAAGATAAACACACACTAATCAATGATGTACTCTATTTTCTGTCTGTTTCTGGAAAATATCTTCATTCCCTGTCCACTGCCACTTCTGCCCCTGCATCTCCCCAAGCCACAGGACAACCAAGCAAAGTAATGCAGGCGAAAACATGTGCAGTTTTTAAAGGTAAAGCAAAATATTGGGATTGAAAAGTTAAGATGTGAGAGATATCAGGTGAATCACTTATTCTTATCCTGAATACTTCTTGCTCTAATATAATGGGCCAAGCACATTTTGTCAATGACCTTGGAAATGTCACTCTAGATGCTCAGCAGCGGAGTAGTTACCCTGAATCAAACTGCTAGAATGTTATAACACACATCCAGGGCAGATGACTTGAACCTTGGCCTCCTGGCCCAGAGATAGGGACAGTACCAGTGCACCACAACAGAAAATCAGAGGTTCAATGTGTAAGGTCCAAAAGTGCACATTAAACTCTATTTAAAATGTTTTGTGATATAAACTAATTAAGAATAATCTTCCATGCCAACATTTCAAACTATCCCAATGTGTTCTGTCCAGCAACAAGTAGTGAGAAGGCCTGCATCTGCCACATCATGAGACATGAACCCAACCTATCCATTATTCCTTGATGGGCATGTTTCCAAGTTGCCATCCATCTACCCTTGCACAACAGCTACTACACTTTCAAAGTAACTCACTGAGTATAGCAGTAATGTATTTCAATATTATTAGAGGCGATATTAAATATAAGAAGTATTTGCGAGAAAATGTCCATCACAAGGAAACACAGTTGCAGAAAGTATGAGGGAAGAGATCTATAAAATAAACTAAGGGCATAATCAAAAGCTCCAAGACTTTGTCAAACTACAAGAGAAAATGATATCATTTTCTTATATGTCAAACTAATTTACATTTTTTTTCTTAACAGATAACTTATTTCCAGTTCTTAAATAATTGTTCTGGTGAAGTCATTAAATTCATGAAAATTATGTTTAATGAATATGTAAACAGACCATTTAAAACCGTGATCACAAATCGAGGACATGATTTCAAAGTTCACAAATCTCAAGGAAGAGACCAGATAGAAGAATTTCTCACTGCAGCTGGAGATATTTAGAATAAATGTACATTAAAATACAGCTGATGCCACGTCAATCATATGGTGTTACTGTCTCCGTTAAAATGAAGCTGGATGATAAAGAATGAGAGGAAGGATACAATTGACTATCAGGTATTCTGTCAGATCTTTGAGGGGAACTAAGTCAATCAGGTGCAAGTGCTTAATGCATTCTTCTAACCTCCCTTTGTTATTTCAGTATAAGAATTTAACCATTTCAAATACATTAGTCTGATAAAATAGCAGGCAATAGAATTTCAGATGAACATGTTAAGTGTTTGATTACTACTATCAAACTATGCAATTTCAAGACACTAGATTTCAATCTTTTTGAGGCCAAGACAATGTCATCTGTCAAATAAATCAGAATAATAGTGATTGCAATCTTGGATTAATATCTTGGAGTTTTCATCAGAATATCTTTGGGCATTAGAGAAATTTCAAAGCAACTAACTTCCCGGTGATTTTACTCATGGTTGTTGCTGCCTGTCAAGAGCTTAATTAAATGGAAGACAGTCTACATTAGTAAATATTTAAAAAGACATTTAGACATTTTTCTACACTTGCGTTATAATTCTTAAATAGATTTATAACGCAATCCTAAATGTTACAACAGGAGACATCAACAATTTTGGAAGGAAAAGGAGGACCTTCAACCTTCATTTAGAGTTTAAGAACATAACAGAAGGAGCAGGACTAGGCCACTTGAGATCTAAAGCCTGCACCACTATTTAACAAGATTATGGCTAATCTATCCAATGTCTGGACTCCCCTTTCATGCCAGCTCACCGCAGGCCTCAAATCCTCACTATTTCAAAAATCTACTGACCTCCACTAAATACTTTCAGTGATCTAGCCTCCATAATTCTCTGGGGTTGAGAATTCCAGACATTCACTATCCTCTGGGAGAAGAAATTCTTTTACATTAATTACAGAATAAGGGAACATGCATTTATAACTACGTCCACTAATTCGAGACTGCCCCACAAGTGGAAAAAGCTTCACAACATTTATCGTATCAAGCTCCCCCCTTAGAATCTTCTTCAGAAGAGTCATATAGACTTTAAATATTAACCGTTTCTCTCTCCTCAAATGCTGACAAACCAATGAGTTTCTCCAGCACTTATTCTTTTATTCCCATTGACCATTCTTCAGAATTGGCCTCAAAATGTGAACTGTTTTCTCTCCACAGATGCTGCCAGGATTTCCAGCATTCACAGTTCTTTGTTTTGTTTTACTCACTCACTTTAAACCTATTTAGCTATCCTCGATAGGAATTAGCTCAGTGAATCACTTCTGCATCACCTCCAATGCCTGTACATTCTCTCTTAAATATGGGGACAAAAACTGTCACAGTATTCTAAGTATGGCCATTCTAACACCATCTACAGCTGTAACAAGACTTCCCTATTTTTAAACTCTAACCTCCAGCAAAAAGGCCAAAATTCCATTTGCCTTCCCAATTACTTGCTGCATCTGCATGCTAACTTCTTGTGTTTCAAACACAATACCACCCAGATCCTTCTGTGCTGCACTATTTGGAATCTCTCGCCATTCAAGTAATCATCTGCCTTTTGAATCTTCCTACCAAAGTACATGACCTCACATTTTGCTACATTAAACTCCATCTACCAAATTATTGCAATATGCCCTCCCACCTATTTCTGTATCGCCAGCAAATTTGGATATATTACCAATCCTCCAATTTATTAACATAGACAGCAAATAATTGAGGCCCTATAACTGATCTTTGTGGCACTCCACGACTTCTGACTTTCTAACCTGAAAAAGACCAATTAATCCTAATTTTCTACTTTCTGCACCTTTGTATTTTACACAGACAATGCTGTACATCTACTGGTTCTCCTTTATCAACTCTTCTAGTTACATTCTCAAAGAACTCCAGCAAATTTGTCAACTACAATTTCCCTTTCACAAAACCATGTTGACCCTGTTTGTTTGCATCTAGCTTTGCTAAACTTCCTGCTATTTTTTCCCCAATGACGTAAGTTAGTCTAACTGGCATATAGTTTCCTGGTTTCTGTCTCCTCCCTTCTTGAACAGGTGAAATCACATTAGTGGTTTTCCAATCCACTGGAACCCTCCCAGAAGCTGGTGAGTTCTGGAATATTTTGCCCATTATTTCTGCAGCCACTTCTGATAAAACCTTTGGTTGGAGGCCATCAGGTCCCAGCAACTTGTCTGCCTTAGGTCCCAATACTTCATTGCTCATGACAATGCTACAAGATTTTTCCTCTCATTAGCACCTTGTGTGTTTATTACTTTGGGGATCTTTGTAGCATCAATGAAGATTGATGCAAAATACTGATTTAAATAATTTGCCATTTCTTTGTTCACCTTTATTAATTCCCAATTGCATACTCTAAGCCTCCCATATATTTTAGCTACTGTCTTTTTATATGCCCGTAGAAGCTCTGTTTCTTTTACCTTTCTTGTCAATGTACTTTCATAATCATTTCTTCCCCCTTTATTAGCCCTTTAGTCATCCACTGTTTTTTCTAAAAGTCCCAATTCTCTGGCCTATCACTAGTTTTCGTATGCCTTGGATTTTGATTGGATACACTCCTTGACCACCTTTGTTAACCACAGGTTATTCATCCTTTTCACGGAGTCCTTCTTTCAGACTGGGCTGCCATATTATGAAATATCTGCTTAAAGGTCAGCCACCACTCATACCCCTTGATCCGTTTTTCCAGACGCTTTAGACAACTCTTTCTTTATACCTCTGTAATTGCCCTTATTTAAGTTGAGGACAAAAACTTCACCATGATCACAGACATGACATTTTGGCCCATTGTGCTAATGCCAATTCTTCAAGAGGTGCCTTGTATCCCATTTTTTCTAAATCTTCTTATAGTCTACCATTTCATGAATCTGCATTCGAGTGATCTTATCATCTCTGCTCAATAGTCAGTGGTGAGTAATAAGTGTTGAAAATAATTCTTCTAATGTTCCCCCTTTATTTTACTAACAATAATCTTCAACCTATGATCAGTTTGGCCTGAGGCTTTATAGAAGAGTAAACAGGACAGACAGTCTAGTTATATAAACAGAGCGGTAAAACCACCGAGAGACACACAATTACAAGCATTCATTACTTGAAATTGGTTTAAAACTATAGTAGGAGTTAGAGTAGTTCATAAATGAAATGTTGCTGCATTACTGATTGAACAGAAAATGAATGTGTTTGTGTACCATAGAGTCACAATCCCTGTGGAATGGTGAAACCTAATCAGCCCCTTTACTGGGCCTCGCTTCCATGTAGCGAACAAGCTTCTGAAACTAAGAGGCAGTCCACTCGATGAAGCAGTTTGACGATCAGATAATTGTTGGAATGGTCCTTACAATAGTGATGATGTTGTAGCATGAAGAGGGAGGTTGCAAGGGGTGCTAGGTAATGGCAGCCACTGATCATCCCTGGCCAGCATTTGGTGGGGATGGGAAGGAGAGGAACATACCTTAATGAAAGCAAATATTGTGGATGCTTGAAATCTAACTGAATTGCCTTTGGATACTTAGCACACTTGGTCATACAAGTACAAGAAGAATATTTTTAAAAATTATCTAAATCCCATACATACTCAAGTATTTAACATTCCTCTGAACATCCATTTTTAAACTAAAGGGCTTGTGAAAAATTAATATGTATAATCATCTGTCACCCCTTCACAGGAAATACTAACTATAAATGTAAAACTAAAATGACAATTAATTTCCGTGGCCAGAATCTTTTAGGATTCTGAGCCATGTGGGCCATGTGAGGTATGTGGCAGAATTTTGCATGACATCTGGTAAGGCATCTCAATGTCAGGAGCATTTCACTCCATCCTGTATGCTGTTGACAAGCAATGTGGCGAGTTTCTTGCAATGTGATTGTGATCAGATAACCTGTTTTACTGCAGTTAGTTGAGGAAACGTTAGCCAGTAACTGGGATAGCTGCTGTTTTTCAATAAATTAGCATGGGTTTTTGTTTGTTCTTTAGGATGTAGGTTTCACTAGCTGGGCCAGCATTTGTTGCCCATCCCTAATCAATCTCAAGGTGGTGGTTGTAAGCTGCCTTCTTGAATAACTACAGATCATGTGGTGTGGACACACACACACAATGCTGTCAGGAAGGAATCTCAGTATTTTGAGCCATCACCAGTGAAGGGGGCAACAATGTTGTGTCAAATCAGCATGCTGCATGGTTTAGGAAGGAACTTGCAGGTGATGACATTTCCATGCACCTCGTGCCCTCATCCTTCGACATGAAAGTCGTAAGTTTTAAGGTGCTGCCAAAGGAGTCTTGTTGAGTTACAACAATGCATCTTGTGATGACACCATGTACTGATGCTGGAGTAAGAGAATGTTTAAGGTGGTGGATGGAATATGAATCAACTGGTTCATAACTTGTAGAATGTCAAGCTTCGAGTGTCGTTGAAGCCACAGTCACCCAGGCAAGCAAACGGTACTCTATTAAACTTCTTATTGTAAATGTGAACTCTCATATCTTGCCAAGGAGAACAGAAAAGCAGAGCATTATTTGACGGGAGAGTGCTAGCAGAATTCTACAGTCCAGAATGATCTGGGTGTCTTGATGAATGAGTCATAAAAAGTAGGTATACAGGTGGAGCAAGTAATTGAGATGACAAATGGAACGTTTACATGTATTGCAAAGTGAAGTGTTGCTTCAAGTGTACAGGGACTAAGATAGTCCATCTATGGCGTATTATGTAGAGTTTTGGTCTCCTTACTTACAAAGGATATAACTGCATTAGAAGCAATTCACAGAAGGTTCATTCTTCTGATTCTTGGACAGAGATGGTATCTGATGAGGGAAGGTTGAACCAGTAGTCATTGGAGTTTAGAAAAGAGAGAGGTAATCTTATTGAAACATACAAGATCCAGAGGGGGTTTAATGTGTGGATGCCTCCCCTTGGGTGGGGATTTCCAGAACAAAGGAACATGGTTTAAAAATAAAGGGGTCTCCCATTTAAAGTGAAGATTAGGACAAATTTATTTCTCCAAAGGCTGTTAAGCTGGAATTCCCTCCCCCTGAGAACACTGGAGACTGAATCACTGAACACATTCAAAGCTGTTAGATTGGTTCTTGATCAACAATATTTGAGGGTGATGGACAGAAAAGTGGAGTTGAGGCCACAATCAGGTCAGCCATGATC
>NC_063361.1:27856884-27872605 GCF_021869965.1 Rhincodon typus | reverse complement strand
GCCCAATAGGGGACAGGCAATTCTGGACATGCTGATGTGCAATAGGGCAGACTTGATTAGAGAGTTCAAGGGCAAAGAATCCCTAAGGGGCAATGACCATAATATGACAGAATTCACCCTGCAGTTTGAGAGGGAGAAGACTGAATAAGATGTAGTGGCACTATAATTGAGAAAAGGTAACTATGAAGACATTGAGGGAAGAGCTGGCCAGAGTTGACTAAAAGGGAAGCCTAGCACAGACCATGGTGCAGCAGCAATGGCAGAAGTTCCTGGGCGTAAATCGAGGGGCACAGCAGAAATACATCCCAACAAAGAAGAAACATATTAAGAGGAGGACAAGGCAACCACAGCTGACAAAGGAAATCAGGGACAGAATAAAAGCAAAAGAAAAATCATAAAATGTGGTGGAGATTAGCGGGAAGGGAAGCCAGAGTATTGGGGAGCCTTTAAAAAACCAGCAAAGGACAACCAAAAATGCAATAAGGGGACAGCAGATAAAATAGGAGGGTAGGCTAATTAGTAATATAAAAGAAGTTTGCGAGAATTTTTTTAGATTTCTGTAAGGTAACAGAGAGGCAAGAGTGGACAGTAGACTGCTGGAAAATGAGGGTGGAGAAGTAGCAATGGGCAACACAGGAACAGCAGAGGAACTGAACGGATGCTTTGCATTAGTCTTCATGGTGGAAGACACCAGCAGCATGCTGAGGACAGAGGTGTGTGTAGCTGCCATTGCTAAGGAGAAGGTGCAGGGGAAACTGAAAGGCCTGAAGGTGGATAAATCACACAGACAGGACAAGCTACAACTCAGGGTTCTGAACAAGAGAGCCGAGGAGACGGTGGAGGATTTGGTGGTGATCTTTCAGGATTCACTGGAGTCAGGGAGGGTCCCAGAGGACTGGCTAATGCAACACCCCTATTTAAGAAAGGAGGAAGGCAGAAAATAAGAAATTATAGGCTGGTTACACTGGCCTCAGCCTTTGGTACGACTTTAGAGTACATTATTACGGATGAGACTGTGGAGTATTTGGAAGTGCACTGTAAAATACAGCGGAGTCAGCATGGCTTCATCAAGGGAATGTCATGTCTGACGAATCTGTTAGAATTCTTTGAGAAGGTAATGAGTAAGTTAGACAAAGAAGAGGCCATGAACATGATCCATTTAAATTTCCAGAAGGCCTTTCACAAGGTACCTCACAAGAAGCTGTTAAATAAGATAAGAGTCCACGGGGTCAGGGGCAAGGTACTGGCAGGGATAGAGGATTAGCTGACTGGCAGAAGAGAGAGTGTGGAGATAAAAAGGGTCTTTATGAGGTTGGCAGCAGGTGGCCCCACAGGGGCCAGTGTTGGGAGCTCAACTATTTAGGTTATACATAAAAGATCTGGACGAAGAACTGAAGGCATTGTTGCTACGTTCACAGAAGACACAAAGATAGGCGGAGGGACAGGAAGTGATGAGGTGGGAGGTTGCAGAATAACTTGAACAGTTTAGGAGAATGGGTAAAGTAGTGGTAGGTGGAATATAATTCAGGATAAGTGTGAGGTTATGCACTTTGGTAGGAAAAACAGAGGTTTAGAATATTTTTTGTAAATGGGAAAAGGCTTCAGAAATCTGAAGCACAAAGGGACTTAGGCGTCCACGTTCAGGATTTTCTTCAGGTTAACATGCAGGTTTGGATGGCAGTTAGCAAGGCAAATGCATTGTTAGTGTTCATTCTGAGAGGACTCAAATACAAGAGCAGCTGAAGCTGTACAAGGCTCTGGTCAGACTGTATTTGGAATACTGACAGCAGTTTTGGGCCCCATATCTAAGGATGGATGTGTTGGTCTTGGAAGGGGTCTAGTGGAGCTTCACAAGAATTATTCTGGGGCTGCAGAGTTTGTCATATGAGAAGCAGTTGAGGACACTGAGCCTGTACTTGATGGAATTTAGAAGGATGAGGAGAGATCTCATTGAAACTTACAGAATGCCGAGAGGCCTGGATAGAGTGGACGTGGAGATGATGTTTCCACTAGTAGCAGAGACTAGGACCCAAGAGCACTGCCTCAGATTGAAGGGATGACCCTTTAGAACTGAGATGAGGAGGAATTCCTTCAGCCACAGGGTGGTGAATCTGTGGAACTCATTGTCACAAAGGGCTGAGTGTATTTAAGACAAAGATAGATAGGTTCTTGATTAGTAAGGGGATCAAAAGTTACGGAGAGAAGGCAAGATAATGGGGTTGAGAAACATATCAGCCATGATCGAATGGTGGAGCAGACTCGATGGCTGAATGGTCTAATTCTGTTCCTATTTTATGGCCTAACAACACAGATAAGTGGCTTAGCCATGTCACACTACCAACTAAATGGTCCAAATAGCCAAAACTTTTGTTTTTGTTTCCCATTAGCTTTATATTTCTACTTGTTTACAGTTGTAATTTAGAACTTAGTGAATGGAACAAAAAGCTTCACTACATGCTTATTTATCATTGTAAAGTGATCTGAGATCAATGAGAATAACAGATGTCATCAGGAATGCACGTAACTAAATTTCAATATTGATTAACAATGGTATCACCAATATTCTAATATTCTACCCTCTTTTTCCTGTTTTAACACTCTTTACATCATTTCAACAAATCACACATTATTTGAGACATGCCAGAAGGAGCCAGCATAAAGTGTTTAAAAACAACACACACAGCCAGAATACAATGCGAAGGTGCATGTGACACGGCAAGTGCATAATGCTGAGGCATTCAGTTTTCTTTTCATGTCCGATCAAGGAATCACTTTTTCACACTGCTTTTAGGTCTGCATCTAGCTAAGTCAATACCTACTCAAGATAAGACCAGTCCAATTTTAAATGCTGGAGATCAGTTCACAAAGTATTTGTTCTATGCAAGCATCAAAAACTCATTGCAGATGTGAAATTTCAGCTGTAAAAACGTCCAAGCCGAAAACTTTAAAATTGGACTGTCTAGTTAAAACCACATGGATGCCCAACCTACTAACACTTCTCATCTCAAGTAAAACAAAATTTCAACCAAAAATATTGTTTCCATTATGAATCTGGTATGTGAAATACAATCATGTAAAATATAGCACAGTGCACCATGATCAAATTAAAAGCTCCAAAGTCATAAATCTCTGCACGTGGAAAAAGCAAGCACTAGGGTTGTCTTTACTCAGGAGACTCCTCCTCAAGCTGATCACTCTCAGTAACGCTGAACAATGGCTGTCTCCATGTCTTCATGAAATGGAGAACTGCTGCCATAGGCTATAGACAAAACCATTTGTCTGCCTCACCGCTGATCCAGCAGGACATTCCTGATCTCAGAGGTTAACTGAGGTAAGAGATTCATTGGATGTACTGATAAATAGCTGATTAATGGAGTCGAGTATCTCATTCCAATGACAACACATGGTTATTAAATAAAAGCAGACTAAAGGCAGTCTTGCTGCACTGTAATCAAGTCCAACACTGTCCTTAATTTGCGCACAAATATTTTTCGAATTTATTTTAGGACAGTGAATCTAATCTAACTGAAATCCATCAATACCAATACCAAATCCATCAAAACTTGGGCTGTGGATTAAGTAAAGCATTTTCCTGAACAATAAAATTTCATTCTACTTTAGAGATAGTAGGAACTGCCGATGCTGGAGTCGGAGATTACAAGGTGTAGCATGGGATAAACAGAAAATTCTGAAGAAGGTCCAGACCCGAAACGTCAGCTTTCCTGCTCCTCTGATGCTGCCTGGCCTGCTGTGTTCATCCAGCGCTACACCTTGCTATTTCATGCTACTTTAGGTGTCTTACATGTCATGCTATTGGGGACATTCAAGGAAAGCATCCTAAACAGAAGAAATTAATAACCGAATGGTCAGAATGTGTTCAAGCACAGATCTACAATGATTACATGTTATAATTCCTTAATCATGGTTTCTAATACTTAACAGTAAAAGATTTATTGAAAATAATTGCTACAAATGTAATACAGTTGAAACTCTAACCCTTGATAGCAATGAAAATTAAGTAGACAAAGTATGTGCATGTTTGGAGCAGCAATTTGTTTAATTAATAACCCCAAAGAGCCAACAAAATGATAGCTTTCCAACTACTTCAGCTATAAATTACATTCAATCAAGGGAAATGTTGAAATAAGAGACTATAGCAGGGATCTATGGTAAGCTGGAAGGAGCAATATATGTCAAATACTACAAAAGTTGGCCTTCAGAGAAACCTCAGCCGGAGGTTTCTGGCTTGTTCTACAAACACTTTAGATCAAAACAAAGCGGTCGTGCACAACTGGCAGGTGTTCTACAGTTTTGGTGTATCATTTAATTAACCTACAGCCACACTCAAAAAGCACATATGGGTACTTACGATTACTTTTAAATGCACTTTAGATGAAACTAAAATAAACCTGTTTACTGGTTACAATGCAAACATTGAGTGACTTCCAGACATATTCCATGTACATTTCAACATTTAGAATGAATGAAGGACACAACAATTACTAAACAAAGAATAAGTTTAGAAGCAAGCAGTTTGAAAGTCATAGTCTTAAGGAAAAACCTCCCAATCTACTGAAGGCAGCAAAAAGGGGAGATAATTTAGCGAGATTTTTTGAAAAAGGGTCCCAACCCAAAACATCAGCTTTCCTGTTCCTCTGATGCTGCCTGGCCTGCTGTGTTCCTCCAGCTCCACACTTTGCTATCTCTAAATAATTTAGCGAGTTTGCTCTGAAGAGAAACTCGTTGACTCAAAGTTCAAGAAGTGGAAGTGCTGGTGTTGGACTGGGGTGGACAAGGAGCAGCGCTCTGAAGGCTTGTGATTTCAAATAAACCTGTTGAACTATAACCTGGTTTTGTGTGACTTCTATCAAAGTTCAAAGGTACCTTTCTTTTATTTTATATTTTCTAATCAACCTGTTCAATGATGTTATTACGACCTCTGGAGCTGGTGGCACATGAACCCAGGCCTAACGCTCAGAAACAGGGACACTACCACTGCACTTCAAGAGCCCTATGAGCAACATTCTTGATTACCAAGCAATTAAAGCCCTTAAATGATCAATTAGACCCTTCAGTGATCAACTGTAAGCTATTTACGGGCCTGAACCTACCATCTCTCTGATAACCTGGGTGGGCGGGAGCTACAACTGCCTCTATTTGGGGACAGTTAGAGGTATAGATTTGACAAGGGTGTGGCCTCAAAGTTAAACTGGGCAGACTTTAAGACCCAGAATCTAGTATCCTCTGATTAACCAGTAGCTTCTGGTAATCCAGGTCACCAGTATTGAGGTCTGCAATAAGGCCTGTTCTTGCCTGTCAACTCCTACTGAGATAATTGATGGGTGATCGAGTGAATTATCCCATAGGTGGGAACAAATAGTTACCATCTACCACCCTCATCTCAAAATTTATCAGAAAATAAAGCTTTTAGTTTTGATGTGGTCAGTGTTACTTTCTGGCTCTTTATCAAATTGACAGTGATTCCAGCCAAAGGATAAACCAGAATTCCACAGGGCACTGATATTGCAATAGTTGAGTCCTTACTCTGGACAAGAGCATAAACCAGAATTCCAGATATTTATATATGTGGCTCAGTGATTAGCACTGCTGCCACACAGCAGCAGGGACCTGGGTTCGATTCCACACTTGGGCAACAGTCTGTGTGGAGTTTGCATGTTCTCTCCATATCTGTGTGGAGTTTGAACATTCTCCCTGTGTCTGCATGGGTTTCCATTGGGTACTCTGTTTCCTCCCACAGTCCCAAAGATGTGCAGGTTAAGTGGATTGGCCAAGCTAAATTGCCCATATTGTCCAGAGATGTGTGGGTTAGGTGGGTTAGCCGGGTTAGCCATGGGAATGCAGGATTACAGAGATAAATTATCTAGAGATAGCAAAGTGTGGAGCTGGAGGAACACAGCAGGCCAGGCAGCATCACAGGAACAGGAAAAGCTGACGTTTTGGGTTGGGACCCTTCTTCAGAAAATCTCGCTAAATTATCTCCCCTTTTTGCTGCCTTCAGGAGGTTGGGAGGTTTTTCCTTAAGACTATGACTTTCAAACTGCTTGCTTCTAAACTTATTCTTTGTTTAGTAATTGTTGTGTCCTTCATTCATTCCAAATGTTGAAATGTACATGGAATATGTATGGAAGTCACTCAATGTTTGCATTGTAACCAGTAAACAGGTTTATTTTAGTTTCATCTAAAGTGCATTTAAAAGTAATCGTAAGTACCCATTCAGAGGGTCAGTGTGGACTCGTTGGGCCGAAAAGCCTGCTTCCACGCTGCAGGGATTTTATGATATCCAAAGGGAGGAGGCCGTACAGAAAAAAATTAGTTGTTTTTATACTGATTTAGATGTATGTTGGAGTGTGCTTGTCAAAGTAAATTAGTTGGTCTTCCTGAGAATAATACATGGAAGTGAGGGCTCCTAACACAACTCCTCTCATAATGTAAAAACTGCTTATAATTTCAAACTAAAGACAACTGTTTTAAACAACTTGTGTACCTAAAACACGAAGTACACTAACAAACCGACATCACCAAGCACAAGTAGAACAATGAATAATTACAAAGCACTTAGAATAAACAGAGACAGGTCAGGGAAAAGGACTTATTTTTCAAATTGCTAATTTACACATGTTGGCAGATGTTATATATTGCAATAACCAAGATGTTTGAGACCAGGTCATGTGCTGAGCTCCAGTTGCAAAGTTACACTAACTTAACTGAAAAGTGGAATTGAAAATTAAGACAGTGCAAGAAACCAAAACCAGGGTCCATAAGTACAATATAAAAGCAAACTGCTGTATATTTTGGAAATCTGAAAAAAGTGCATGCTGGAAACACTCAGTAGGTCTAGCAGCATACGTGGAGGGAGAAATAGAGTTCACATTTCGATTTAGTGTAGCTTCATCAGAGCTAACAGCAGGTCATGAGTTGAAATGGTAGCTCTGTCCTCTAATAAATCCTACAGGGAACACAGGGGAAATGTCTTTAGCCAGGGAATCGTTAGAATGTTAAACCAGGAGTAGCTGCAGTGAATAGCACAGATGCACTTCACAGGAAGGGCTAGATGAGTAAATTAAGTGTAAATGAATACAAAGCTTATATTGATGGTTATGGGGAGGCACTGTGAACCATTAGCATAAGGCATAAACATAAATCTGTTGGATAAAATGGCCCTCGCTCATTTTTGTGCTGTATACTTTAGACAATACTGTCCAAAGTAATTAACTTTACATTTTTTCCCATTTTTAAACATACTAGAGAGGTATTGATGAATACCTTGCACTTAAACCAAAAATCACCTGCAGAGATAGTGACTGCTCAGTTTAGTGCTTAAACATTTTGTCCTTTTTAACAGATATAGTTTTCAAATTCAGATACTCTTGATGGAAGCAAGCCATAGCCCCTTCAAGTTCCCTTCGTTGGGTGCAGAATAGCTTTGCTGTAACACTGCATATAATTACAGAAAGCAATGTCCTGAGAGTTACCAATGAGCAGAAACTTAACCGGACCAGCTGTATAAATACATTGGCAGATTAAAGGCTTTAAATTCCGCAGAATGCAAGTCACCATCTGTCTCCTAAAGACTGTTCATCATCTATAAGGCACAAATCAGGAGTTCATTTGCCTGGATAAGTGCAGTTCCAATAACATTCAAGAACAAAGCATCTGCTTGATCAGCACCCATCCACCACTTACAACATTCACACCCTCCAGCACTGGCTCACAATATACAATGTACACTGCAGCAACTCACCAAGGCTCCTTTAACGACTCTTTCTAAACCTCTTATCTTCATCAGCAAGATCAAGGACAGCTGATGCAAGAGTACACAATCACTCAAGTTCCCCTCCAAATTGCTCCAATCTTACGTGACACAATTTCAATACGCTTTCAGAGTCACCGAGTCAGAAACCTGAAACTCTCTTCCAAAGAGCACGTGGGTATAGATCTTTATTGCAATGGGGGTGAAACATAAAAGTGGGGAAGACTTACTACAATGCAAAGGGCATCAGTGAGGCCACACCTAGAGTACTGCATACATCTCTGGTCTCTTTGCTAAAGGAGGAATGCACCCGAACTGGAGGAAACTTAGAAAGCATTCACTGGGCTGACTTCTGCGATGAAGTGGTTGTCTTATGAGAAAAGTTGAAGCAAGTTGGGCCTATGCTCACTGGAATTTAAAATAACGAGAAGTCATCTTACTGAAATACAAGATTCTGTAGGATTTGACAGGATAGGTGCTGAGAGGATGTTTCCCTTCGTGTGGGAATCTAGAGCTACAGATTACGGCTTCAGAATAAGGAGTATCTCCGTTAAAAACAGAGATAAGATGGAACCTCTTCTCAGAGAGTCATTAATCTTTAGAATTCTCTACCCAAGAGGTCAGTGGCTGGGTCACTGAACATATTTAAAGAAAGTAGGCAGGAGTGTGATGTTAAAGCCACAATGAGATCAGTCACAATCTTACTAACTGACGGAGGAGGTTCGAGAAGTCAAATGACGTGAGCCTGCTCCTACTTCTTATGGTCTTCAATGGACTGCAATGGTTCAAGAAGATGGCTCACCACCACTTTTTCGAAGTCAATTTTGAATGGGTAACAAGTGATGTTCTTACCAAAAATGCTCATATTCCAAGAAAACCCCTCAGCAGCAAATTTATGGCTTGATTTTAACATGACTTCGATTTAGTGCCTAAAGAAAAAGGCTATCACTACAAGAAAAAGAGCGATTAGCTCTCAGCCTCCTGAAAATTTCAAGACATGTTGCAATGCATATTGATGAATGTTTATTGTCTCTGATCAGGGACATCAGAACTGATTAAATAAAAACAAGTATCTAGTTAATATTAACAAATAATATCACACTCAGTTATCACTGAAAAGCCCAAATGCCACATTTCCATTTTTACTCATGACAACTTCTTACTAATTGCAACCATTCTGAGGAAAGCTTAGTAAAGATGTTTGTAATTAAACAAATTTTATTTTTCAAAGGATTTTACAGGAGTAAACAATTCACACATGATATTTTATTAGCAAAATTTTTCCTTCATCGTATTGCAATGAACTGGCCTCTAGAACAGAGACATTCTCCATTCAGACATTTATTTCAGTGGATTGGACCAAAGTGATTAGTTTAAGACTGAAAAGGTTACATCATAGGTTAATAACGCTGCTAAAAAAAACCAAAGTGCAGAATTTAAAAACTTAAGTTATATTAAACAAGTTATGAACTTAAATTAGACGTGGTCCAGTGGTATTGTCGCTGGACTGATAATCCAGAGACCCAGGTAATGTTCTAGGGATCTGGATTCGAATCCTGCCACGGCAGCTGGTGGAATTTGAATTCAACAAATATCTGGAATTACAAGTCTAATGATGACCATGAATCCATTCCTGGTTGTTGGAAAACCCCATCTGGTTCAGTAATGTCCTTTAGGGAAAGAAATTGCCATCCTTACCTCGTCTGGCCTACATGCGATTCCAGACCCACAGCAATGTGGTTGACTCATAACTACCCTCTGGGCAATTAGGGATGGGCAATAAATGTTGGCCTAGCCAGCGATGCCCCCATCGCACGAATAAATAACTTTGGTTAGACATATTTTAGCATACTATGCACAGTACTAAGCGTAGGATTTATAGGCACTGGAAAAGTTGAAACAAAAGACTAACAAGAACCATAGAGTCACATAACACAGAAACAGGCCCTTTGGTCCACCATGTCTATGCCAACCAAGAAACACCAAACTACGCTAATCCCATTTACCTGCACTTGGTCCATAGCCTACTATGCCCTGGCATTTTAAGTACTCATCCAGATACTTCTTAAAATGTGATAGTACATGCCTCCACCACCCTCTCATGCAGCATGTTCCATGTTTCTATTACACTTTGGGTGAATTTTTTTTTCCTCAGACCTCCTCTTAACAAACTTGCTCCTCACCTTAAACTTATGCCCTCTGGTCTTAGACACATCTGCCACGGGGATGAGATTCTCATGATCTTCTGCATCGTTGCCTCTCATAATTTTGTATACCTCAATCAGATACCCTCTCAGCCTTCTCTATTCCAGCCTATCCGGTTCCTTCCCATAACTGAATTTTTTCATCCCGGACAACATCCAGGTGAATCTTTTCTGCACTCTCTCCAATAAAATAACATCCTTCCTATAGTGTGGAGACCAGAACTGCACACTGCACACAGTATTCTATCTGCAGCCTAAACAATGTTTAATAAAGTTATAACAAGACTTCCTTGCTCCTATACTCTGTACCTCGGCTAATGAAGGCAAGCATCCCCTAGGTCTTCTTCATCACCCTGTCTACCTGTGCTAACATCTTCAGGGATTTATGGACTTGTACACCTTTGTTCCTCAATACACTCTTGGGCCTACCATTCATTGTATAAATGTTTCCCTTATTAGCCCTCACAAAATGCATCCCCTCGCACTTATCAGGACTAAATTCCATCTGTCACAGCTCTGTTTAATTAACCAGCTGATCAACATCAGATTGTAGCCTGAGACCATCCTACTCCCTAACAACAACACCCCAATTTTCGTGGCATCCGCAAACTTACTAATTAAACCTTCTATATTCACATCCAAGTTATTAATGTAGAAAAGATTGAACTGGCTAAGTTCTGAAAGAATGTGTTCAGGCAATTATCGAGATGATGTTTTCACTTGTGGGGGAGATAAAAGTTAGGGGCACAAATATAGGAGAGCCATTAATAAATCCATTGAGAGTTGGGCAGAAACTCTTTGCCCAGAGACTGTTTAGAATGCGGAACTCACTGCCACATGTAGTAATTGAGGAGAAGCTAAACACATGGTAGAAAGGAATAGAAAGTTATGCTAATAGAGTTAGAATGAAGAGGGGTAGGAGGAGGATCACATGAAGCATAAAGAGTGGCGTGGACCAGTTATTCCAAATGGCCTGCTTCTCCACTATATAGGCGGTGTAATTATACAATACAGCTGGAGCTCTATAATCGGAAGACATTTCACTTGCTTCCTCCAATTGCTTGCGCACATAATCATTACACAAAGGGCACTAATAGCCATAAAGACTTTCTAATTGAAACATTTGTGGAGAGCTTAAGAACAAATTAACCAAAATGTTTTTTTTAATTTAATTGCTCACATCCTGGAAAATGATTTTCAGTCAAGGTCAGAAAAAAAAAGACAAACTTCGTTTATACAGTGCTTTCTATATTTTCAAGATGTTTCATGTTATTTTTGAGGTTCAGATACTGCTGGTAAATGGTCAAAAGTTGCAATCAATTTACACACAGCAAAGTTCCACAAATAGCATGAGATATAACTGAAATGTTAAAGGCATTTGTGTCAGCAACTGCTCAGATTAAAGCATTTGCACTTCTGGATCACAAGGTTCTGGATTTAAGTTCTATTCTGGGGCTTGAACACAGTTTAAGGCTGATATTTCAATGCAATATTTTGGGAGAGGTGCAGTCTTTCAGACGAGATAGTAAAAGCCCATCTTTGAGGCCTCATTTCCTGATTGGCTGGATATAAAGACTCCCTAGCGTTATTTCAAAGAACTGCAAATTATTCTGTGTCCTGGCCAATATCCGACACTTCTAATCAACTTCACAAAGTAGTTTATCTAATCATTATCACACTGCCAGTTGTTGGAGTTATCTGCTTGCATATTGGCTGCCATGTAGTTTACATTATAACAGTGACAATGCTTCAAAAAGTACTTAAAACATCCAATGATCATGAAAACGTTACATAAAATTTAGTTCTTTCCTTTTCTCTATTTACTGGTAGTGAGCAGAATACTGGCCAGGTCACTGGCATGAAAGTTTTTAAGTCTACCCAACATATGAGCAGTGAGACATGAAACCATGGTCTCCAGGATCAGAGGTAGGGACAGCCAGGTAATTGCTCTACAAGTGCATACTTTTAAAGTGGTACACTGTAGGAAATCCAGCAGTGAACATGAGCCCAGCAACATTTCAGAAACACCAATTAAAGAGATCATCATACATTGATTGAGGAATAAATAGTGGCCAAGATATCAGAAAGAACTCTCTTCAATAATGCCTTGGAATATCATATGCCCACCTCAAATTAAACTACTTGCCTGTAGTTGGGCCTTGGGCCCTCCAATTTTGCCGTATGATATCTGCACACAATCACTGCAACAAATCATCACATCAATGGGTTTTCATTTTCCTTGATTCCCATTTCGTGGCTGGTCTTAGTTCTCAATTGTATACTATTTTGTTGTATGAAAACACCTTAATTTTTAATTGAATAACGGGACTGAATTCACCTAAACTGGTTTTGCAGTCACTTTACATCATGAATAATGCAGAATAACACACAAATCCATAATTAGCATAATTTTGCTGAGTAGATGCGATCGTATGAGAATATTGTCAGGAATTAAGAATCTTAACTATGAAAAAATGGTGGATAGTTAGGGTCACTGGCTTTGGAACAGAGGAGGCTGACGGGAAATTTAACTGAGGTGGAAAAATTTACCAGCAACCCAAATGAAGCGGTTAGGAAGGAGCTATTTCAGTTAGCCAGGGGATGACAAGTAGGGATTTAAAGTGGTTGGTGGAAGCATCAGTGTAGATGTGAGCGGATACATTCTTCACCAAGAGGTACTGTAATCTACAGGGTCACAGACCAAGAGCTGGAAGGCAAAACTCTTTTTCAACCAGTGCACACATGACAGTCTCCTTCTGCACTATAAATTTTTCCTTGTTTCCATGAACTGGTGAATATAAAGCCAACCAAATCTGAATAGCGTGCTCTGCCCCATAAAATGCAGCAGTTGTACTATAAAATGGAGAGGCACCCCTAAAAGAGCAACAAATCAGAATACTGATACCTAACTTGTAACTTTTTAAGCCAATCTAGTACTCGGCAGTAAATAGAAGCCACACTGGTCTTTTAAAAGGTAAACTGAAAAGAAAAATGTTACAGAGAATCAGGTTATGGTCAACATGCAAACCAGATTCTTCAGATCAGTTTTAATAAGTGAAGACTAGGAATCTGGATTTGAACAGGTCATTCAGGTTCAGGAATCTATAAAAGAAGTACACTTGAATAAAACACATGGTAAGAAAACACACAGGAATGAAATGTTTTATAAGGCATATAGGCCAAATGGAGCATACAAGCGTTCTTAAAGAAATGAATGAAGCAAACCCATGGTCGCTATTTTTCAGAGTATTTTACATATTGGAGTTAGGACAGAAGAACGCAAAATGTTATCATGACATTCAAACAAAAGAACGAATGGTACCCATAATACAGCTTTGATTTGGATATTAAAAATCTTATAAATTTTGGAACTCTGAAATAAAAGCATAAAATGATAGCCCAGCAAAAGATATAACTCAATGTTTTGACTTCAGAGTTTGAGGGGTTTTCCATGATTAGCATACTGTTGCATGATCTTCTTACAGATGCTAACAGGCCTGCAGCATATTTCTGCCATTTTCAATTTTAATTTTGGTCCAACAGCTGTTGTATGGAAATGTTTCAGTGCACCAGATGCAATCAGTGTTCATCCAAAGAGCTCATAGGCATTGACTTGAAAGCAATAATGAAGCCTTGTTTCTGAACTTGGATGGGTTATTTTTTCAGCTTCACTGAAGTGCAGGGGAAGCAATGGCATATTGGTGGGTTGATTTTTTTAAAATTGAAAGTCTAATCATGACCATGAAACCATTATCGACCATCATTAAAAACCCATCTGATTCAGAAGGTCCTTACTGGGTCCGGCCTAGATGTGACTCCTGATGTACAGCAGTGGGTTTAACTTTTAAATGAACTCTGAAATAGCCTAACAATTCACTCAATTGTAAAAAAAAACTAACTACTAAAATGTCTCAAAAAAAAAATGGCATTGACCGAAGCATCTCAAACAATGGCAAACTCAGCCACGTGGACCCTATAAAGTCCTCCTTACTAATAGCTCGGAATTTGTGCTAAAATTAGGAAGGCTGTCTCACAGACCTACTCAGGGAATTGTACTTCACAGACATGTCTCAGGCAACACCACAACCACCCCTGGGTCTAACCTGGGTAAGAGGTGGGGGCATTCGGGAGCTACACTGGAAGTTCTCAACATTGACTCCAGGTCCCATTAAGTTTCTAATTTCGGGTCAAATTTGGTTCTCCTGCTGTCTAACACACAGACCCCCTCCCACAGTGAGGCTGTAACAGAGGACTGTTTGCATGCCAAGTTGTGTTAGGAGCCAGTGAAAGGCAGAGCTAGACGATTCCACAGCAAATGGATCAGATCTAGACTCTGCAGTCCTGCCATAGCCAGTCACGAATAGTGAAGGACAATTAAACTACACACTGGAAAAGGAGGCTCCACAAATACTGCCACCCTTAATGATCCAGGAACCAGCCACAAGTCCATAATCTATTTCAGTCTCCTCCAAAAGTCCCCAGCATCGCAGATGCCCCAAAACATAGACTCTCCTGCTCCTCGGATGCTGTCTGACCTGCTGTGCTTTTCTGGCTCCACATGTATTGACTCTAGCTTCCAGTATCTGCAGTCCTTACTGTCTCCCAGCTTTAAGCCAATTTAATTTATTCTAAGTGAAATCAAGCAACAGCTGAAGACACTGGATATTGTAAAGGCTACAGGCCCTGACAACAGTACTGAAGACATACGCTCCAGAACTTGCCATTCTGCTAGCCAAGGTCTCCCAACGGGACGGCACGGTTGCTCAGTGGTCAGCACTGCCGCCTCACAGCGCCAGGGACCTGGATTTAATTCCAGCCTCGGGCAACTATCTGTGTAGAGTTTACACATTCTCCCCGTGTCTACATGGGTTTCCTCCGTGTGCTCTGTTTCCTCCCACAGTCCAAAGATGTGCAGGTTAGGTGGATTGGCCATGCTAAATTGCCCATAGTGTCTGGGGATTTGTAGGTTAGGTGGATTTGCCCTGGGAAATGTAAGGTTACAGGGACTGGCAGGGGGAGTTTGGTGAGTCTGGGTTGGATGCACTTCAGAAATTCGGTGTGGACTTGTTGGGCTGAAAGGTCGGTTTCCACACTGTAGGGATTCTCTAATAAAAAACGCAAACACAACATTGTTTATCTGACTAACAATGTGGCAAATTGCCCATATGCATCTCGTACAGAAAAATCGGAACAAAATCTACCAAACTAAATACCACCCTATCAGTCTACTCTCAATCATCTGTATAATAATGAATGGTGTTATCAACAGTGCTATCAAACAACATTTGCCTAGCAATGTGCTTAATGATGCTCAGCTTGGGTTCTACCAGGGCCACTCAGCTCCTAATCTCATAACAGCCTTGGTTCAAACATGGGTAAAAGAGCTCAGCAAACTAGTAGGAAGGTTTACGGAATGTTAGCATTCTTTGTGGTAAGAGGATTTGAGTACAGGAGCAGCGAAGTCTTCCTTCAATTGTATAAGAGCTTGGTTAGGCTTCGCCTCGAGTCACAGTGAGCAGTTTTGATCTCCTTAACTCAGTCAAGAAATTAACGCAACAGAGGGAATGCTCCCAAGTTTCACTAGACTTGTTCCCCAGATGGCAGGACTGTCCTATCAGGAGAGACTGGATAAACCAGGCATGTATTCTCTACAGGTTAGAAGAAAGGGACAAAAACAAAGTTGCTGGAGAAGCTCAGCAGGTCTGGCAGCATCTGTGAAGGAAAAAACCGAGTTAACGTTTCGGGT
>NC_063361.1:27831608-27856484 GCF_021869965.1 Rhincodon typus | reverse complement strand
AGCCTTTCTGCTCCTATGATGCTGCTTGGCCTGCTGGGTTCATCCAGCCCTGCACCTTGTCGAGTGAGATCTATTACCTTGTTCCTGCCTTCCCTAGCATATTCATCAGGATGGGCACTGCCCTGTCAACTGGTCAAATGCCTTGGTTCCAGACCAATTTCCTCCCTTCAGCAACCCTGGGAACTGATAAGAGAAAGGTGGTAGTAGTACCCGAGATAATAATGGCAAGCGCCTTCAGGTGACTGCATTAATGGAAGTGCATCTCCCACTGCCAACGCAATATCTACCATACATCCCTAAACAATCTAGTATTTCCCTGGCCCCTTTACCACCTTGAGCCCCAGAATGCTGTTAATCTGGTAAAATACTTACCTGATACATTAACCTCTACCCACCTGGTGTCCTACCCTTCTGGTACCCGAACCTCACATTTGCCTTAGAATCATAGAATCATAGAATCCCTACAGTATGCAAACAGGCCATTCGGCCCAACAAGTCCACACCGCCCCTCCGAAGAGCATCCCACCCAGATTCATCCCCCTATCCCTGTATTTCCCCATATCTAACCCACCTAACCTAAACATCCCTGGGCACTATGGGCAATTTAGCATGGCCAATCCACCTACCCTGTACATCTTTGAACTGTGGGAGGAAACCGGAGCACCTGGAGAAAGCCCACGCAGACACGGGGAGAATGTGCAAACTCCACACAGACAGTCGCCCAAGGCTGGAATCGAACTCGGGTCCCTGGCACTGTGCGGCAGCAGTGCTAACCACTGAGCCACCGTGCCACTCAAGACTCGAAAAATATCTTCCAATTCCCGAAAAAATTTTTCCAAATTTGTTGTTGTATCACTACTATTGGACCAACACCACAACCATTCAGACAAGACTCTTCAAGGACCTTGACGTCTGTGCTGATACCAAGATGTTTGTCCATAAGGCAGTCATCTTTCTGATATTTCTACATGGCTCAGAAACTAGGTCTACATATAGACACCGCCTTAAGGCCTTTGATAAGTACCATCAACACCTTTTGAGAAGGATTCTCCACATTAACTGGGGGAAACAGGCATATTTTTAACATCAGCATCCTTGAAGCAGTTAACAGCACCAGCAGAGAACATGTTCATCCAAAGCCAATTCCGATGGCTGGCCATGTGCTTAGGATACCCGAGTTTGGAGTTTCTTTTTAGTCATTCATGGGACGAGGTCGTCACTGGCTAGGATTGCCCATCCCTAACTGCCCAGAGGGCAGTTAAGAATCAACCACATTGCTGCGGGTCTGGAGTCACATGTAGGCCAGACCAGACCAGGTAAGGATAGCAGAACATAGTTACCCTTTCTCAATAGCTCTCTAAGTGGCTGTCTGTGATGCTGGACATTTAAATTAGAGAAAACTGACTGCTGCGGAAAATGGTGAGGTTTGTCTTCCCCTGGCTATCATGCACTACCACGGGACCTGTCAGATTCAAAGTATGACTCTGCACTTTTGAAGGAGACCTGATCAAAATCTCCCATGTGGAGAACTCCCTTAACGATAAAAAGGAGGAACAGAATGGCAATCTGAAAACGATTGGCTCTCCTCAGAAAATCTGGTCTAATACAACATCTTTGTTGCAGACACCATGATAGCTTGCAGCTCTCTCCTCAGTAAGCTAGGGGCCAATCATCACAGAGTGACTGGCACATAGCTGCACTGCAGCTTTGGGATTTAGTTCAACCTCCAAACGCATCATACTTAGGGCAACAAAAAAAAACTGTGGTTGCCTTTTGAAGAAACAGCACATGGGTAAAAGCTACTTACTTGTTTCTCTTGTCTCAGGGTATGAAGTAAGTACTATGACACTGTAAGACATTGAGCACGAGGGACAATTGCTAAACAGCTACAAAATGTTTAACTGCATAGCTACCGACAACAATTTGTTTATTACATCTTGACTGCAAAAAGCAGTCACTACAATACAAAAGTTTTGGGTACCTTTTATCACTAACACCTGATGTTGGCAACCATAGGGTGGAAAAGTCACACCATCAGTGTTGCCCATCACTATCAAGGTTTTCCATCAGAAGTGGCACTGAATACACTTGTCCATGTTCAAACGTAAGATTATTTTCTATCATTCATGCTCTAATACTGGATATTTTTGACTATTTTTGCCATTGAACACAGGGGGCTTTAAGCATAAGGATTGCCACATCTTGTGCAGGTGATTGCACTACACAACAAATATTTTTTTTTCAACAATGTTCTGGCATGTGTGCCCTAAGCCATATTACACCACTCCACCCTGTTCCATCACCTCCTGGTTCCACCTTTCCTCCCAATTTATGAAGCAGCAGCATTTAAACAAAATAGCAAATTGAAGTATTTGTACAATACAATATGAAATGAGATGTCGCCATGTTAGACATTTGGTCACTGGCTTTCTGGCACAGGTTGGCACGTATCCAAACTTATACAGCTCGTTGTTTGTTGGGGGTGGGGAGTAAAGAGTCGAAGTGAAACAAAGCATTTAACTGCTGGAGTGTCTGAAACAAACCAAATAAGCAGATCAGGACTTGAGCATCAGTCAGTATTTCACTGGACACAACCATATAAAAAGAACTCTTGTAGAAAAACAGGCAATTAAAGCCACAAATGATGCTTTTTTTAAATGCTTTTTGCTTAGAATCGATATGAGAATTTGGAAAAACTGTTGAAAATATATACATGCATTTCTTCTTAACATCCCGTGTCATTACATATTTTTAAAACGTTACAGTGCTGCAATTTTTGCCTCCAGCATTACATCTGGTCTGTCTCTTCAGCTCCCTTCCACCTGACAGGCAGCTTAAATCGTTTATGTTCAAATGAATAACTTGGATTTCAGTCTCCCTTTCTCACATACCAGTGCTGCAAATAAATAAATCAAGAGGGGAATCAGTGTCCCGATTTTATTCCTCAGCAGCACTTTTTCTCTTGGAACACCAGTCAATTTTAATGGTGCCAAGTAAGTAATAGACTTTCCACAACTTTAGAAATTAACTTAAACCATGCCCTGCTGAAAAAGTGAGTGGGTGGTGTAATTTGCTATTACTTTAACATCTCTCCCACTGACAGAAGGAAGACCTAAACTGCAGCTTGTTTTCTTTTTGGCAGCATCCTGCTCAGCAAGCTAGAGAAGCAAAACTGCAGAAAGGCACTTGTTTTTTTCTCTATGCACAAAGTAGCACTGTTCTTCTGTGTGACATGTCCAGTTAGCCAACAAGCTAGGAACCGAGCCATTTTAGAGGCCATGGAATATTATATATGGTTATAGGTATATCTGTCAAACACCCCTCACCCTATGTTAACGAGCACACCTTCACATTTAATGCTGTGAGGGGGTCGTAAATTCTTAAACCAAAGTAAAATAGTAGAATCACAAATTCTACAAAAGGAAACACACTTGTTCCAAATGTCAGCAAAAGTACCACCCTTTCAAGATATTGCAGATTGTAATGTATGCTTTGAATGACTGTCAAAGCAGGCATGTCAACATCAGGAGCCAAATGCACAATTATTCAGTCACCATGGCTCCTCTCAAATTAAGATAAATTCCAGGGCTCGGAAAGCGAAATTAAAAATTTATACCAAGGGCCGAATCAAAATATTTGAATCAGTAGCTCATTGTTCTAGAGTTTCACCCATTTAGTCTTTCAGTGTGACAGATATATCTATTGATCCTCTCCTCCCCAAATTCTCTTCTTTTCTTCTCAATTGGCCAAAGCAGCTGTTTATCTTTCAGTCGTCAGCCTGCTGGCAGTTACTATCACGAAAAACGGTGGCACTTTTTTCCACTTTATGTTACTAACACCATGGTATCTTTGTACAGCCACGGAAGGAGCTTGGAAGGATTATGTAAGATGAGGAAGAAACCCTTTGATCAGAATTGTGGTTCTCTGGAATTTTTTTTTAAAAGCCTAGAGGGCCATGTATGTTAATAATTGTATATACTCAAAATAGAAACAAATAGATTTTTGGATACTAACAGAATTAAGGGATGCAGGAACAGGTCAGAGTGTGCAGTTAAGATAGAAAATTAGCCATGATCGCACTGAATGGTAGTGAAGACTCAAAGAGCCGAATGGCTTGCTCCTAATCCTCTTTTGCATCAGCATTAATTCTATCAATTGTGTGCTCTGCCTGAAGGTAAGAATTTGACTCATTGTTTGCTGCAGCTTCATCCTGAGCTATTTTCTTGGTAGTTTATGTTAGTGGTCGTTTGCCACTTCCTTGTACTGTCAGTGGGAGGACATGGAGACAGGTCTCAGGCAAGAAAAGGAAATGAACTCATGTTGTTGATGTTATTTTTAACTGCTGAGTTATACAGTTATACAGCATGAAAAAAGACCCTTCGGTCCAATTCATCCATCTTAATCTAGTCCCATTTGCCAACATTTGGCCCACATCCCTCTAAACCCTTCTATTCAAGTACCCATCTAGATGCCTTTTAAATGTTGCAATTGTACCAGCTCCCACCACTTCGTGTGGCAGCTCATTCCATACACGCACTACCTTCTGCATGAAAATGTTACCACTTAGGGGGCTTTTAAATCATTCTCCTCTCACCATAAAGCTATCCCCACTAATTTTGGACTCCCCTACCCTGGGAAAAAGACCTTGGCTATTCATCCTGTCCATGCCCCTCATTATTTCTAAACCTCTATAAGATCACCACTCAGCCTCCAATGCTCCAGGACAAATAGCCCCAGCCTACTCGGTCTCTCACTATAGCTCAAACTCTCTAACCCCTGTAAATCCTTGTAAATCTTTTCTGAGCCCTTTCAAGTTTAACATCTTTCCTATAAGCAAGGAGATCAGTATTGAATGCAATATTCCAAAAGTGGCCTAACCACGGTCCTGTAGAGCCACAACATGACATCCAACTCCTACGCTCAATGCATTAGCCAATAAAGGCGAGTGTACCAAATGCTTTCTTCACTACCCTGTCTACTTGTGACTCCACTTTCAAGGAACAATGCACCTAGCCAAATAAGCTAACTGTGCCCCAACGCCCCCCCGTTATCAGCATTAACATCTGGTGCTAAATATTTCATCCTAGTTATATACAACACAGTAAACCTCAATAATTTCTCTCAACATTGTCTTGACCTACTTAAATTTTTGTGCCATACTTATATTCCCAAAATAGTATTGATGCAAAGTGCTCCTAATTATGTATAGTTTGCAAATGGGCCTATAGAGACAACCTAGTTAAATAACTGCCTGGCATTGAAAATATTAACATCTTCAAGTTCTATAATACGTTCATCAGAAACATCCAAAATATTTATAATGAAACAGTACAACTGCAAAATACACTCCACAATAGCCACGACCCGAGTCTCAAGGAATCAGACACCTTGAACAAACAAGATAATGGACAAAATCATCTGGGCTCAGAGGTAGGAGGGGAACCTATTTTGGTAAAATGGTGGAATGCCAGAAACTACCTCCAGTAGAGTTCAGATGGATGGGAAGGCCAAAATTTTATCATTTTGTCAGTAAGTCCCTTAAGTGGTCAACTAATGACCTATGATCCCTTGATCTACGCTAACTTGTGCACAGTCAAGGGTGGCCACCAAGAGACATCAGTTCTGACAATATTGCCACCTTCTTAACGGTGTATGCATGTTGGACAAAGTGAAAAGGGTATAACATTCTAAAAAGCAAAATCAAAACTGTTAACTAATCTAAAACTGAACATTGCAATGAATATTATCAGCCAGATGAAGTGATACCTAAACATTCACTCAAAACTAGATGCCAAGAAAAAATCTGTCTGGACTAGGATGTGAAAGCAGTAACCAGCAATCAGTAACACTACCTGGATATCATCACTAAAATGGCTGCTGAAGGCTGACATTGAGCACAAAAGATGCCGGGTCGAACTGCTGAAATATAAAATAAATAATCCACAAGCCACTCAGTGGCAGAAAATTAGTTCAACATGACTGCTGTCATTTTTTTTTCAAATTTGCCATAAAGATCATTTTACTAGTTGAGCTTTCATTTTAGCATTTTTATTTTATCAATGTGAATTATGAGCAGTGGCATGCATCAGCTTTCTTCAGCATGAGAAATGAGAACTGAAACATTTTGTTGCTAAAAATGTACCAAAGCAATCAAGTTTCTTTGCTATAGTTCATGACACACATGTTTTCTTGGACTAACTAGCTTTGATCTGCAATAATGGCATTCTGCTAACTGAGAGCCTCTAAGATAGATAAAATGGCAGAAAACAGGCACTATGACCTTTCAATTTATTCCCCTCGTCTGGTATGCTCAAAACTGATATTATTTGCAGCATCAGACCACAGATTATTTTCCACCCTGAGAAATGGTACACGCAGAACACCCCTGAATAGCATACACACACAGTTGCACCACCAATACATTAAATCAATGGTTGCCCAAGACACTTTAGCCACAAGTGAACCCGCACCCGCCTATCCACCTTCACACACCCACATCCACACCATCTCACAGATCACAATATCTCATAATATTGCAAACCCTCCTGGATTAACTTCCTGGACATTGTGAGCAACTCAGGAGAAACTCATTTTCTTTGAACACTTGTATCTATTAGTTATAAGAATACTGGAGATGGGTTATCGAGGTTGTTTGGCTAGACAGGGTGCGTGAGGATGGGAGATAATACAACGAACCCTCAGAAAGCAGTCCCACCAGAGCTGGCAGCCTACTATCCTATCAGAGTATTTTCTCTGTAACCTAACCAGTAAAGGCCTCCCCAGCCTCATTTCTCTAACCAACAAACTCTGCACTGCTACTCCTGGTTAGACTATGCAAAATTTGAGAGACCATAAGACATAGGTTCTTCAGCCCATCAATGAGATCATGGCTGATCTGAAAACCCTCAACTCCATTTTTCTGCCTTTTCCCCATAACCCTTGATTTTCTTAACTAATTAAAAATCTATATGTCTCAGCTTTGAATTTAGTTAATGACCCAGTGTTAACAGCCCTCTGTGATAAAGAATTCCACGTATTCATTACCCCATGAAAAAAAAAATTCTCCTCTCCTCTGCCCTCTGGTCCTAGACTCTCCCTCAAGGGGGGACAATCTCTCAGAATCTACCCTGTCAGGTCCCTTATGAATCTTCTGTATCAATGAGGTGTCCTCTCATTTTTCTAAATTCCAATGAATACAAATCCAAGCTACTGAAGCTCTCCCTCGTAAAAATATTCCTTCACACCTGCTATCAACCAAGAGAACCTCCTCTAAATTGCCACCATTGTGATAAGGGAACCAAAATTGTTCACATAATTCTAGGTGATCTGATTAGCAAGATTAGTATCAGCAAGTTCTCCCTATTTGGAATACTCAATTTTCATTGAAATAAAGGTCAACAGTCCATTTGTCTCCCCTATTACCCACTGAACTTGGGTGCTAGATATTGGTGCCTCCATGTATGAGAACACCCAAATTCCTCTGTGCTGCAGCTTTCTGCAGTCTTACCACATTTAAGTAATATTCAACTCCTCTACTCTTCCGGCCACAGTGCAGGACCTCACATTTTCCCACATTATATTCCATCTTCCAAGTTTTTGCTCACTCATTTAACCCATCCATATCCTTCTGTACAAAAACCAAAGTTGCTGGGAAAGCTCAGGTCTGACAGCATTGCAAAGAAAAACATCAGAGTTAACGTTTCGGGTCTGGTGACCTTTCCTCAGAACAGTTGAGGAATGGTCACCGGGCCAAAACGTTAACTCTGATTTTCTTCCTCACAAATGCTACCAGACCTGCTGAGCTTTCCCAGCAATTTTTGTTTTTGTTCCTGATTTACAGCATCCACAGTTCTTTCGGATTTTCATATCCTTCTGTAGTTTCTTTTCGTCACCCTCACTCTGTGCCCACTCAGCTATTTCTGTGTCACCCACAACCTGGTGACAATACATTCACTTCCCTCACTCATGTCGTTTATTTTGTAAATAATTGTAGTGCCAGCATGGATTCCTATGGCACTCCATTAGTAACAGGTTGTCATCCTGAAAATGCTCCTTTATCCCAACTCTGCCTTCTGCTTATTTAAAAATTCACTCATAGAATATGGCTATCACTGGTTAGGCCATCAGTTCTTACCCATCCCTTCACAGTAAACTTCAAAAGAGGGAGGGAGACGGGGTCTGGAGTCAGAATTGCTAGTCCAGTGACCTTATCACAATATCACCATCTCCCCACTAAAGTTAGCCAATCCTTTATTCATGCTAATACCCAACCTTAATACCAAGTGTACTTATCTCTCAACTGCCTCCAATGCCAGTATTTATTTCCTTAAATAAGAGACCCAAACTCGTGGAGTCAGAGTCCTACAACATGGAGACAGGCTCTTTGGCTCAAATGGGTCCATGCCAATCAAAATATCCATCCATGCTAACCCCATTTCCCTGCACTTGACCCACATCCATCCAAACCTTTTCTGTCCATGTATGTGTCCAAATGTCTTTTAAGTGTTGTTAATGAACCCTCATCAACCACTTCCACTGGCAGCTCATTCCAAATGTATACCACCCTCTGTGCAAAAAAGCTGCCCCTCAGGTCCCATGTATTTTTTTCTCCTCTTACTTAAACTGATGCCCTCAAGTCCTCGATTCCCCAACCCTGGGAAAAAGACTGAGTGCATTTACCCAATCCACACCTCTCATGATATTATACACTTTTATAAGATCCCCCCCTCAGTCTCCTACGCTCTAAAGAAAAATGTTCTAGCTTGTCCAACCTCTCCCTATAACTCAGTCCCTTGAGTCCTGGCAACATCCTTGTAAACTTCTTCTGCACATTTCCAGTTTATAACATCCTTCCTATAGCAAGGTGACCAAAACTGAACACAGTACTCCAAGCGCGGCATCAACACTATCCTGTACAACTGCAACATAACTTCCCAACTTCTATACTCAGTGCCCTGACTGATGAAGGCCAGTGTGCCAAAAACCTTCTTCACTATCTACCTGTCTACTTGTGACTTCACTTTCAGAGAACAGTGCACCTGAACTCCAAGGTCCCTCTGTTCCACTACGTTCCTTAAGGCTTATCATTCACCATGAAACTCCTACCTTGATTTGACTTTTCAAAACGCAACACCTCACACTTATCTATATTAAACTCCATTTGCCATTTCTCATCCCACTTCCCCAGCTGATCAAGATCCTGCTGCAATTTCAAATAACCTTCCTCACTGTCCACAATACCGCCTATTTTAGTGTCATTCGCAAACTTACTGTTCATGCCTTGAACATTCTCATCTAAATCATTCATATAGATAATAAACAGCAAAGGACCCAGCACCGGCCCGAGGCACACCACTAGCCACAGACCTCCAATCCCACAAGCATCCTTCCACTATTACTCCCTGCTACCTACCATCAAGCCAATTGTGTAACCAATCTGCCTGCTCTCCATGGATTCCATGCGATCTAAACTTCTAGGGCAGCCTACCATGTGGAACCTTATCAAAGGCCTTACTGAAATCCATATCGACTACATCTACCACCCTGCCCTCATCAACTTTCCTGGTTACTTCAAAGAACTCTAACGAATTTGTGATGCATGATTTTCCATGCACAAAGCCATGCTGACTACTCCCAATCAAACCTGGGAGATAGTAAGAGCTGCAGATGCTGGAGCCAGAGATAACACAGTGAGGAGCTGGAGGAACACAGCACGCCAGGCAGCATCAGAGGAGCAGGAAAGTTGACATTTTGGGTTGGGACCCTTCTTTCTGTTTCGTTGTTGTTCCTTCTGATGCTGTCTGGCCTGCTGTGTTTCTCCAGCTCCCCACTGTGTTATCCCAACCAAACCCTGTCTTTCTAAATGTATGTATATCTTATCCCCCAGAACCTTCTCAAGTAACTTACTTACCACAGATGTTAAGCTTACTGGTCTATAATTCCCAGGTTTTTCTTTGCAGCCCTTCTTGAACAAGGACAAAACATTCACTACCCTCCAGTCTTCCAGGACCTTACCCGTGGCTAACAATGATGCAAATATATCAGCCAGGACCCCTGCAATTTCTTTTCTGGGCTCTTGCAGTGTTCTTGGATATATCTGATCAGGGTCAGGAGATTTATCCACCTTCATACTTTCTAATACTTCCAACACCTTCTCTACTGTGAAATGGACTGACTCTAAGATATCGACACTAACTTCCCAAAGTTCTCAAGTCTTCACATCTTCCTCCACAGTAAATACAGAGGAGAAATATTCATTGAGGACCTCACCCATCTCGTGCAGTTCCACACATACATGTCCACTTTGGTTCTTGTGGGGTCCTATTCTCTCTCTAGTTATTTATTTTTTCTTTAATATACTTACAGAATCTCTTTGGATTCACCCTAATCTTCTCAGCCAAAGCTATCTTGTGGCCCCTTTTTGCTCTCCTGTTTTCCTTCTTCAGTAAACTCCCGTATCCCCCATATACCTTCAGGGATTCCCTTGATCCCTGCTGCCTGTTCCTGGGCTACGCCTCCTTCATTTTTCTGGCTAAAGTTTGAATATCTCTTGTCATCCCGGGTTCCCTACTCCTGCCAACCTTGCCCTTCACCCTCACAGGAACATATAGTCTTTGAGCTCTAGCTATCACGCTTTTAAAGGCCTCCCACTTGCCTGAGGTCCCTTTGCCTGCAAACAAACTACTCCAATCAACCCCTGTAAGCTCCTGTCTAATTCCATCAAAATTAGACTTGCCCCAAATTGGAACTTGAACCTGTGGACCAGTTTTGTCCTTTCTCCATAGCTATTTTAAAATTAATAAATTTATGGTCACTGGTTCTAAAGTGCATCCCCACTGACACCTCAGTCACCTGTAGTGTCCTATTTCCCAAGAGTAGGTCAAGTTTGCCCTACCGAAGTAGGACCCTCTATGTACTGCTTGAGAAAACTTTCCTGAACACATTTAACAAATTCCACCCCATCTAAGCCCTTAACACTATGGAGGTCCTAGTCTATGTTAATAAAATTAAAATCCCCTATTATGACAACATTATTTCCCCTGCAAGACTCCGCAATCTCCCTGCGTATTTGTTCCTCTAATTCCCGTTGACTGTTTGGAGGCTTATAGCACAACCCCAATAGCATCACCACCCGCTTCTTATTTCTTAGCTCCACCCACAAAACCTCACTGGATGATCCCTCAGTTGTTTCATCGCTGACTAATGCTGTGATACTCCCCTTAATCGAAAATGCAACTCCCCCTCTCCTCGTTCCTCCACCTCTGTCCTGCCTAAAGCACCTGTACCCTGGCACATTAAGCTGCCAGTCCTGTCCCTCCCTTAGCGACGTTTCTGTAAAGGCTATAACATCCCAGTCCCACATATCTATCCACACCTTGAGTTCATCGGCCTTACCGGTCAGCCCTCTTGCATTGAAATAGATGCAATTTAATCCAACAGGCATTCCTTGCTCCCTGTCCTGTTCCAGCCTGACCAGTCTCTTGAATTTGCTATTTCTGATTATTGTAGCTCCTTCCAGCCTCACACTTGCCTCCTTGCTGTTGAGGATCCCACACCCCCTGCCAACCTAGTTTAAACCTTCGCAGCACTAGCAAGTTGACCTGCTAGGATATTGGTCCCCCTCCAGCTCAGGTTCAAGCCATCGTTCTTGAATGGGTCACCTCTGCCCCAGAAAAGATCCCAATGATCCAGGAATCTGAATCCCTGCCCCCTGCACCAATTCTTTAGACACGCATTCATCTGCCATATTCTCCTGTTCTTACCCTCACTAGTTCGTGGCACTGGAAGTAATCTGGAGATTACCTCCGTCAAGGTCCTGGATTTTAACTTTTTTCCTAGCTCTCTATTATCACTATTTCGGCCTATGTCATCCCTATTGCTACCTATGTGCAAGTTGGCACAAAAGACAATGACTTCTGGCTGCTCGCCCTCCCGCTTGAGAGCATTCTACAGCTGCTCTGAGACATCCTGGACCCTGGCACACAAGATTCCTGTCTGCAGCCACAGAATCTCTGGTCTGTCCCCCTAACTATCAAGTCTCCTATCACTAGGGTCCTGTTTATCTTTACCCTTTCCCACTAAGTGCCAGAGCCAGTCATAGTGCCACTGACCTGGCTACTCCTGCTTTCCCCTGAACGGTCATCCCCCCAACAATATGGTACACTTGTTTTTGAGGAGAATGGCCACAGGAGATTCCTGCACTCTCTGCCTACTTCCTTTGCCTTTCCTGGTGGTCACCCAGCTACTCTCTGCCTGCACCTTAGGTGTGACCACCTCACTAAAACTCTTAACTATGATGCTCTCAACATTATTGCTCACGGTATTCTCATATGGTCTACATTTTCACAAGATTTCCCTATACTCTAAGCCAACAGTCTATTTACTTTCACTATTATTCAATGAACTTGCATGCCAGCTATTAGTGCTTCATGCACAAGTACTCCAAATCCCTTTGTACTGCAGCTTTCTGCAGTCTTTCTCAAATTAAATAATATTCATCTCCTCTATTCTTCCTGCCAAAGTGTATAACTTCACATTTTCCCACATTATATTCCATCTGCCAAGTTTTTGTCCACACAGTGAACCTGTCTATATTCCTCTGAAGACTGTGCACCATCCTCACCACTTGCCTTCCCATCTATTTTTGTGTTATCCACAAACTTGGTTAAAGTACTTGCATTTTCCTCATCCAGTTTATTAATATATAAATGTAAATAATTATGGCCCCAGCACTGATCCTTGTGGTACTAGTTACTCCCTTTATCCAACACTTTGTCTTCTATAAGTTAACCAGTTCTCTACCCATGCTTCCCATACAACTTCCAACATTCTGGGATTCTCGTCTTATTAAGTAGCCTTGAGTATGGTACGTTCTTGAAAATCTTTGGAAATCCAAATATATTACATCTACTGGTTACCTTGTATCTTCCTACTTGTTATTTCAAAGAAATCTAATAAATTTGTCAGAAATGATTTCCTCTTCATGAAGCCCATGCTGACTCTGCTCGATTATATTATTAATTTCCAAATACTACACTATTACATCCTTTATAATAGGCTCTAACAGAGTGAATGAGAGAGAGTTTAACAGAAGAAAAATCTTTTTTTATACACACGATTAATGCTCGTGTGAGTCTTATCTGAGAAACACATTGCCAAAGACTATGGCAAGATGAAAAATTCAGAGCACCCTCAATGATATAACTTAATGTTAGTCCCTTTCACAGCAAAACTACAAATTCCATTTTCAGCTCCCATTCACACGACAATTCCTCTTTAGCTGAAATCCTGGTACCACCAAAAGCCTATGTACAGCAAACATATAAAACCATACTAAGATATATGATACAGATTTACCAGGATTATGTCATTGAAGAGGAAAGACTCAAGATACTGCAATTTAAAACTAATCCCACTATCCTGCCTTCTCCCTAAAGCCCTGCAATTATTTCCAACGAACAAGAGGCAATACAGTTGGCTCTTTAAAACTTAAGTTTTAAAGAGGATAAAAAGAGAATAACCATTTACTTTTCTTTGGGAGGCTGTAGACAAGAATGGGCAATTTAAAGTTGTCCTTAAGAACGTGGGAAAAGATTTTTTTTTGAAAATCCTTTACAAGAATTGTTGCTAAAGCACTGAATGCTGGTGACACAAGAAGCAGATGAACATTGCGTGCTATCAGGAAAGTGTGGATAAATAGCTGAAACACTTGAAAATACAGGGCTTTAGGGAGAAGGCAGGATAGTGGGATTAGTTTTAAATTGATCTAAAGTCATAGCCTGGGCCAAATGGTCTCCTGCCATTCTTTAAATCTCCACAGTCCTATGTCAGCTGGAATGGAATGTCTGCAATTGGTTCAGACCAGGTGAAAACATATGGAAATGGGAAAGGCAAGAATACCAGGCAGTTGAAATTTGATTACCAATAATGAGACAAAAGCTGGAAGTGTACTACACAGTACAGGAATAATAGGGCTTTTGAGGGACTTGACAAATAGATTAGTTAAGTGTCTCAAAAGCCCCATTAGTCTTCATTGCCTAATGTAGCATAACCCTGGCAAAGTAAAAACAGTGCTCCATTAACACAAATACTGCATTAAAGAATTGTTCTCGTGACTAATTTATTGCCCATCAAATGTTGGATTCAGTACATTTATGTAGTCCTAAAAACAAAACAAAACACATATTGGTGGCCTTTTAGGGCCCAAATGGCACAGCAATAGTGCCCCAACCTCTTGTTCAAACCTGGGCTCAATTCCCACCTGCTCCAGAGGTGTGTAATAACATCTCAGAACAGGTTAATAAAGAAAAATATCAACGTGAACATTCATATTAATGGTTCCATGCAAGTCAGGATTAACATTTGTAAAATAGTTGGTAAAAAGACCCTTATGAAGTGGTAGTGCCCCTATCTCTGAGCTGGGAGACCAGGATTCAAGTCCTAACTACTCCAGAGGTGTATAAAAATATCGCTGAACAGGATGATTAAAAAAAGTCTACAGATGGCCTTTTAGGGCTCTTGTGGTGCAGTGGTAGTGCCCCTCCTGCTGAACCAAGAGAGCCAGGTTCAGGTCCCACATGTTTTTGAGGTCATTGAGTCATACAGAACAGAAATAGACCCTTCGATCCAACTCATCTACGCTGACCGGACGTCCCAATCTGACCTAGTCTCATTTGCCAGTTACTGGCCCGTATCCCTCCAAACCCTTCTTATTCATATATGCATAAATGTAGTAATTGTATCCATCTCCACCACTTCCTCTGGCAGCTCGTTCCATACACGTACCACTCTCTGCATGACCAAATTATCCCTCAGGTCCCTTTTAAATCTTTCCCCTCTCACGTTAAACACACGTCCTCTAGTTTAGACTCCCTCACCCTCGGAAAAAGACCTTGGCTATTCACTCTATCCATGCCCCTCTTGAAACAAAGAAAAACCCATCCCAAAGATCAGAAAAGAGCCAGTTAGATCAGAAGGTTAAAGATTCCTATCCAGTTATCTTGCCTACAGCAGCTAAACAGTTATAACACCACACTATCAACTCAATGATCATGCATTTAAATTAGAGAGTCTGAGTGTTTTACAACACAGAAAGAGGCCCTTTTGCCAATGGTGTCCATGCTGGTCATCAAGCACTACTTTAGTCCCATTTTTCAGCACTTGGTCCTCAGACTTGCAAAATATGGTGCTTCAAGTGATCATCTAAATACTTCTTAAATGTTGTTATAATTCCCACCTCTTACACACTTTCAAGGAGTGAGTTTCAGGTGTCCATTATCCTCTCGGTGAAAAAATTCTTCCTAAGACCCCTCTTAAACCTCCTGCCCTTCACCCTAAATTTATGCCCTCTGATTAATGATCTCTCTACAAAAGGGCAAGGTTTCTTCTTATTTACCCTACCTCTGCCCCACATAATTCTGTCCACCTCAATCATGTTCTCCTTAGCCTTCTCTGCTCTAATGAAAACTCCAGCCCATCTAGTCTCTTTTCATAACTGAAATGCTCCAGCCAAGACAACATTCTGAACCTCCTCTGCATTTTCTGTAGTGCAATCACAGCCTTCCTATCGTAAGGATTCTCTTAAGGTTAACATGCAGCTTCAGCTGGCAGTTAGGAAAGCAAATGCAATGTTAGTGTTCAATTTGAGGAGGCTAGAATATAAGAGCAGGGATGTACTGCTCAGGCTGTATAAGGCTTTGATCAGAGTGCATTTGGAATAACGTGAGCAGTTTTGGGCCCCATATCTAACAAAGGATGTACTGGTGTTGGAGGGGATCCAGAGGAGGTTTACAAGCAGGAATGAAGGGCTTGCCATATTAGGAGCCTTTAAGGACTCTGAGTGTGTACTTGATACAGTTTAGAAGTATGAGGGGCAATCTCATTGAAACTTACAGAATACTGAATGACCTGGATAGAGTGGAAGTGAAGATAATGTTTCCAGTAGCAGGAGAGACAAGGATACAAGGGCACAGCCACACAGTGAAGGGGCAACCTTCAGAACTGTGATGAGAAGAAATTTCTTCAGCCAGAGAGTGGCGAATCTGTGGAAATCGTTGCCATGGAAAGCTGTGGAGGCCAAGTCATTGAGCATCTTTAAAACAAAGGTACAGTAGATAGATTTTTGATTAGTAAGGGCAAAGGGGAGAAGTTAGGCGAGTGGGGTTGAGAATCATAATCAGCCATGATCAAAAAGTGGAGCTGAATCGATGGGCCGAACATGCTAATTCTGTCCCTATATCTTATGATCTAAATGAGTGTGCCACTCAGTCGTGCAAAATTCAAAAATGGAAAATAAATTCCAACTGACGGTCATTGCATATCAAGAAGGAACAAAGGCAATAGCTGCCTGTTAATACTGCAAAGTTTTCATCAACAATTTTTTCTTTTTTTCATGGTATGTGGCCACAGCTGGCAAGACAAACCTTTAGTGGCAATCCCCAATTGTCCTTCAATTGGTTTGATGTGGTTTGCTGGATCATTTCAGAGAACAGTTAAGAGTCAACCACATTTTTCTGGGTCTGATGTTACATGTAGGCTGCACCAGGTGGGGACAGCAGATTTCCTTCCCTAAAGAATATTGGTGAAACAGCTGGCTTTTTAACAACTGGAGTGATTATCCATCATCATAAAATGGCCCCATCTCATGCATCGGTGAGGACTGAGGCATCACCTGACTGTGATAGGTTGCAGGAAGCATCTGTGACTGATGTGTAATTGATATTTGCCCTTTCACCTCTGTCAAAGGAATGATGCACGTCTTCATCCTAACACCAAAATGGCCAGCAATACACACATAGATGTGATACGAGTTGAACACAACAGTATGTTCCTGCACATACTTGCCTGTTACTCCAGATGGTGAAAGTATTAAAGATAAACGGAGTCTTTTACAACAATGAAACTATCATCAATTGTTATTTGGCAATGGTCACCATTACTGAAATTCACTTTATATTCAATGTTTATTCATTGAATTTAAATTCCAGCGATTGCCCTGGTGGAATGTGAGCTAATGTCCACAGAGCCTAGACCTCTGATTAACATTCAGTGACAGTATCACTATGCCACTGTAATAACTAAGTTGAGAGATTCATCTCAAAGTCTGGTCGAGGAACAGTTTGATGTAGTCACACTCTCAGAATCATATCTACGAGTCAAAATGCTGGACTTCTTCAGCACAATCCTTCAGAATGTCCTGTCCCAAGCAGGAACTGCCTCGAGCATATGAGATGCTCCTTGGAATCCTGACAAATTGCCTCCAGAACCAAGAATTCAGTCAAATTTCACTTGATTGGATCTCTTGAGGGGAGGATGAGCTGGCCAGACCTTCAAAGACTGAATTAACTATGAGACTGGGTCAAGTGTTGATCTTGTAACTACCAACATACTCATTATTTTTTGTTCAGGTGTAAAACTTAATGTGGTTTTCTGTATCATAGACCACGTAAATATACCACAAATAGTCAAGTTCTTGCAAGACAGCTATCTTGAAGTTCATTTACAAGGCTAACTACTTACAAGGCAACAGGAACACATACTTAACTACGTGCGACATTTCAATATAGTACAAAGACTTGTCATATGACTACCTTAAAAGGGACAAACCAGTCAGGTCTGTAATCTGTGCCAGAATACAACATCACTTTTCCTCTTTTTAAGGACAGGAACCACTTTTCTCTGATAAACACGTACAGGGATGCGTACAGATATATTCTGTCTACAGATTCAGGTAATAGCTTGGTGGATGTACAACATGACCACATTTAGTCCTTATACAGCATCATGGATCCAGTGATGCAGATTCACTCTGCGCTGTGCTATCTGTATGCATTGATGGATGCATCTCATTTATTGTGAATGTGTAGTTGTTGTCTGGCATGGTATCTTCAGGGACTCAGTCATCATCCTGTGTGATGAGTGGTTGATGAATTGCAGTTTGGATACATCAACCATTTTACCGCAGGACTTAACCATTGCTCATTACAACATCATGTGACTGAGGCTCGACACAATGATCTAGTACTTTTCCATGAACCAATGTGTTTGAGTGTGTTTCAACTCACATGCTTTGTCCTGGTTCAAAGTCTGATAATTCTCTGCATGCGCATTGATTACGCTCTTGCACAATATTCTACTTTCTTTCCATTGATGTCTCGTGCACTGTTTGGATGGTATGAGTGTGGGAGGGAAGAAATGTTTGGATGTTTCCCAAACATGGCAGCTGCTGAACACCTAGAGGAGTAGTACATAGATTTAACATAGCTGTCCAAAATTATTGGAAAATCACTTTACATGTAATGATCATGGATTTTATGATAAAAGCAATGTGTTCTGCACAACCTTTATTCTGAGGGTAAGTGAGAAGAAGTAAAATGTTCAACATCCCCATTTCCTCCAAAACTTAGTTCACCCTTCTATGTACTGCAGACCACTGTGGGATACAAATTGTTGAGACATACTGAATATAGCAGTTAATGTATAAATAGCTATTGCACTAGTGGTCTCTTTGATTTGATGTAGTAACGGGTATTTGGTGAAATAGTCAGTAACTAGAGAATGTAATTCTGCTCTTGGATGTGGAAAATATAAGTTACAATCTTTCACAATGGCTCAAAACGAATCTTATATAAAAGGAAAGGTTTTCTCAAAGCACATAAGCGTTACAGCATGTGAGACCATTTGGTGCAAAGTGCATGCATTGGCTCTCCAAATGAGCATTGTGGTTTAGTGACATTCTTATCCTCTTTCCCCATACCAAGGCACATTGTTTCTATAAACTGTTGATTAGCATTGGTATCTTTCACATAACTTGACTGGATGATCGATGCCTTTATCAATGCTGAACCAATATACAGATTCACAAACCAATCTCTTTGCTTATTCTGCACCCCTATGACCTACACGTGTAAAATATGGCATGTCTTGAGAGAGTCTCCAGAATTACAATTCATTTTCCTTTGAAAATTACATGCTTAGAGAATCCTAATTGGTCTCTGAACAACCAGAATGAACGTATTACCTCAAGACTTGTTGCATGTGTTCAGGCCATCGGAAAATGATTATCTTTTTGAGCTGTTGTGGCTGATCATCATCCAATGGGATTTGCCGAATCTGCTGTTTGGCTGTAACCCCAAAATGTATAAAATTGATGCTAAAAGCCTATCTTTCAGTTCAGTTTCAATAATATTCATTGAAAGCAATGCTTTTGTTCTGAGCAGGGTTTGCAAGTCAGCCAAAAGATAGCTATTTAGGAACTTAGTTTGCACTGCACTCCTAAATCGTACCCTTGAATCTTCACAAGTAGACATTGTAGTAATGGAGGCACACTTGTCAGAGGTATTCACGATTTGCAATGGATCATGGTCAGCATGAACAATAAAATTCTTGTGAAATAGGTACATTTGAAAACTTTGCATCCTTGTCTTTCTTTCAGTATTGGAGCAGTTAGCCTGAACTGTCATAAGGACATTAGAGCTAAATCCAGTAGGTGTTAGCCTGTAGCAGACAGACTTCCAGACTTTTCTCTGATTATTCTACTTCGAACATGGTGAGCTTTGTGGGATCATAACATTGAAATACGTATTTACTGGATGATAAAGCATTATTGAAAGATCAAAAAATACACTTGTAATATTCCTGCAATACATATGGAGCACATATGGAGAGAAGATCTCAAAAGGGAAGAAACCTTGGTCACAAGGTTGAGTGTATCACAGGTTAAACTATAGGCAGCTTTGTCTTGCGTTGTGGACTTCTGTAAATCTTCTACTTTGGTCGGATTAGGTCAAATACCAGTTGATGAGTAGATTGAATAAATGAAATTGATTTTACTCATGTTGATTTGACACTTACTATTGTTAAAAACAAGATCATATCTTCTTACTACTGTCATCCTCACATTTTCTTCTTCCAAGAACTGCAATGTCAATTGTGAAACAGTGACATCCTGGTAAATTCTCAATGATACTAACCATCTGTTGTTAGAATATACCCTGGCTGATAGACAATCCAAATGGGAATTTGAGGAAACTGAATGTACCAAAAGGTGTTCTAAAAGTCATCAGTTCTTATGACTCTGAAGAACGATGTATGGACCAATATCTATTCTTGGTACTGAGCTTGGTAAAATACTTGCCACCTGAGAATTTAGGATGAAGATTGTGCAGGGTTGTAATACTGTGTACACATCTTTTTAGCGTATTGTTCAGTTACCTCAGATATAAACATACAGGTACAGTACCATTTTTTTAATCAAGTGCAAGTAAGAGAATTACACTAATTAGTACGACGAGTGACTTTACAGATGATGTTGCCCAGTACCATGGAATACAGTTTCAGTTTGAGCTTTTCTTAAATGTAAGCTGCATTTAGAGGGAGTGTCAATAGTAGATTAGGCATCAACTTTCAGATGTAACATTGTATCGGCTTTAAAGTTGCCAATAGTATCACACCTGGTCACATCACATCTGGTTAAAGGTTAGCCAAGTGATGGATTAATTTGATGTTGCACACTAGAATCGTTCACTTTGCAACTTTGTCACCTTGCAGATCATAACAACATGCAGCTCCATGAATACTGTAAACCATAACAGGTGGTCTATCTCAGCAATGTTAGATATTTCAGGAGTCAATCCTGAGGAGCTATAATTGCATTTAAGGCAGATAATGCTAATGCATGGGATGTCAGATCTGTTGTAAGCAGTTAGCTTAACTTGAGTAGACTGCAACGCAATGTGCTGGCTTCCTGAGTATTTTTCACGTAAAATGCATAAAGAGATAATTCTTGCAATTCCACCAATGTCAATCTTGGTATAAAGTGCATGTTGTCCATTCATTTTGGAGTGTTTCAATTTAACAAAGGCAAAGGCTTCAGTTTTTCTGGAGGCATCCTCACTGCATATTAAGTGGCCATGTGAAATTTGCAAGCTATAATGTTGCAGTTACCTCTTGGACTGGTTGACGTTTTTGCTTGCCATGAATGGAACTTGCTTCGCATTATTCTTTGCTTTGTCCTTCTTTGCGTGCTGCTGAGGAGCATTTTGGGATTCTGACTGGGCTTCCTACCCATTCAAACCTAAAGATCTCTTTTAGAACATAGATCGCATACGTCACAAAACATTAGACACTGTCTTGGTTGGGAGTTCACAGGTTTGAAAAGCGTTGTCAGAAGATCTTTGGTGAGTTACTACAGTGCATCTTGCAGATGGAACATACAGCTGTCAGTGCGTATCAGTGGTAGAGGAAGTGAATGTTGAAGATGGTAGCTGGGGTATGAAACAAGTGGGCTGCTTTGTCTGCGGTATTAAGCTTCTGGAGTGTTGTTGGAACTGCACCCATCCAAGAAAGTGAAAAGTATTCGAACACACTCCTGACTCGTGCCTTGCAGATGGTGAACGGACACTGGAGAGATAAGTGGTGAATTATTCGCTGCAGAATTCCAAGTCTCTGACCTGTTCTTATAGCCTCAAAACTGACAGGGCTGGGCTAAGTTCAGTTTCTGGTCAATGGTAACTCCAGATTGTTGATAATGAAGCATTCAGCGATTGCAATGCCATTGAATGTCAATCAGATTCTCTCTCATTGACATGGAGATTCCTCAATTTTGAATATCATTGATGAAACTGTTGAACACGTTTGGGCCGAAAACACTACCCTGAGGAACTCCTGGGACTGAGATAATTCATCTACCTACTTTTCTGCTAGGTATCACTAGCCAATGCAGCATTTCCCACCTCCTCCCGCCTCGATTCCCATTGACTCCAGTTTTACTAGGGATTCTTGATGCCATATTCAGTCAAACGCTACCTTGATATCAAGGTCACTCATGTTTACCTCACCTTTAGACTTGAGCTCTTTTGTCCTTGTTTAGCCCAAGGCTGAACTGAGATCAGGAGCCGAGTGGCATAGGTGGAAGTAGAACTGAGCAACAATGAGCAGGTTATTGCCCAGTAGGTCCTATTTGATAGCACTGTAAATGACCCATTCAATCACTTTGCTGATGATCAACAATAGATTTAGGAGGCAGTAACTGGCCAGGTTGAATTTGTCCTGGCTTTTGAGTACAGGACATATCTGGACAATTATTGCCAGGTGGATGCTAGCATTGGAGCTGTACTGGAATAGCGTGGTTAGGGGTACATCTAAATCTGGAGCATGTCTTCAATAATATGGCCAGAATGTTGTCAGGGCTCAATCTTTGCAGTATCCAGGTCCTTGAGCTGTTTCTTGATAATACATGAAACGAATCCGTGGCTAAAGACAAGCACTTGTGATGCTGGGGACCTCAGGAAGAGGCCAAGATGGATTATCCTCTCTGCTTATAGCAGAAGATGCCTGCAAATGCTTCAGCTCTGTCTTCTGCGCCGACATCCTTGACTGCTCCATCATAAGCATGAAGGTAACTGTGAAGCCTCTCCCTCTGATAATTGTTTACTTATCCATCCACCATTCAGGATTTGTGTGACATAACTCTGATCTTAATGATCTGATCTGCTCTGATCTGAGCTTAACTCTGATCTAATGGTTACAGGATGGTCACAACTGGGAGTTAAATATCCAAGGGTACCAGACTATTCGGGAGGACAGACAAGAAGGTAAGGGAGGTGGTGTAGCCCTGATATTCAAGGACGCCATCAGGGCGGTGCTGAGAGATGATATAGGCTCTATGGAGAATGAGGTTGAATCCATTTGGGTGGAAATTAGAAATTCTAAGAGGAAAAAGTCACTGATAGGCGTAGTCTATAGGCCACCAAATAATAACATCACATTGGGGCGGGCAATAAACAAAGAAATAACTAATGCCTGTAAAAATGGTACGGCAATTATCATGGGGGATTTTAACCTACATGTAGATTGGTCGAACCAGCTCGGTCAGGGTAGCCTTGAGGAGGAGTTCATTGAGTGTATCCGTGATAGTTTTCTTGAACAGTATGTAATGGAACCAACGCGGGAGCAAGCTATCCTAGACCTGGTCCTGTGTAATGAGACAGGAATAATTAATGACCTCATAGTTAGGGATCCTCTTGGAAGGAGTGATCACAGTATGGTTGAATTTAGAATACAGATGGAGAGTGTGAAGATAAAATCCAGTACAAGGGTCCTGTGCTTGAACAAGGGGAACTACAATAGAATGAGGGAGGACTTGGCTAAAGTAAACTGGATACAAAGACTTTACGGTGGGACAGCTGACGAGCAGTGGAGGACTTTCAAAGCAATCTTTCAAAGTGCTCAGCAAAAGTATATTCCAATGAAAAGGAAGGACTGTAAGAAAAGGGGTAATCTGCCATGGGTGTCTAAAGAAATAAGGGAGGCTATCAAATTGAAAGAGAAGGTATACAAAGTGGCCAAAAACAGCATGAAACTAGAAGATTGGGAAAACTTTAAAGGTCAACAGAAAGCCACAAAAAAAGCTATAAGGAAAAGTAAGATAGAACATGAGAAAAAACTAGCACAGAATATAAAGACAGATAGGAAAAGTTTCTATAAATATATAAAATGAAAAAGAGTGGCTAAAGTAAACGTTGGCCCTTTAGAGCATGAGAAGGGGAATTTAGTTATGGGATATGATGAAATGGCCGAGGCATTGACCACGTATTTTGTATCGGTCTTCACAGTGGAGGACACTAATAACATGCCAGTAATAGACAAAGAGACGAAGGTAGGTGAGGACCTGGAAACAATCATAATTACGGAAGAGGTAGTGTTGGGCAAGCTAATGGAGCTAAGGATTGATAAGTCTCCTGGCCCTGATGGAATGCATCCCAGGGTACTAAAAGAGATGGCAGGAGAAATAGCAGGTGCACTGGCGGTAATTTTCCAAAATTCGCTGGACTCTGGGGTAGTCCCAGCAGATTGGAAAACAGCAAATGTGACGCCACTGTTTAAAAGGGGAAGTAGACAAAAGATGGGAATTATAGACCAGTTAGCTTAACCTCTGTAGTGGGGAAGATGCTTGAGTCTATTATCAAGGAAGAAATAGCAAGGCATCTTGATAGAAATTGTCCCGTTGGGCAGACGCAGCATGGGTTCTTATAGAAACATATAAAATTATGAAGGGAATAGATAGGATAGAAGTAGAGAGGATGTTTCCACTAGCAGGTGAAGCTAGGACAAGAGGGCATAGCCTCAAGATTAGAGGGAGCAGATTTAGGACTGAACTGAGAAGGAATTTCTTCACCCAGAGGGTTGTTAATCTATGGAATTCCTTGCCCAGTGAAGTAGTTGACGCTACTTCAGTAAACGCTTTTAAAAAAAAGGTAGATTTTTTTTGAACAATAAAGGAATTAAGGGATACGGTGAGAACGCGGGTAAGAGGATCTGAGTCCATGAAAAGATCAGTCATGATCTTATTGAATGGCAGAGCAGGCTCGAAGGGCCAGACGGCCTACTCCTGCTCCTAGTTCTTGTGTTCTTGTATTCTAATGGTTGTGGAATCCCTTAGCTCTGTCCATCCCATGCAGTTTCCAACGTTTGGCATGCAAGTGTGTGGCTTTTATACCTAATGCCGCATGCTCATCGGCAGATAGATGCACCAGTTCACAAATACTGGGAGAAGGAAGCTACGTGGTGAGCGAGATCTGTCTTTGGTGTAACCTCATGAGCATACACTGAAACCGATATTCATTTCAAGCCCACCGACTCCCACAGCTACCTAGAATACTCCTCCTCCCACCCACCTTCCTGCAAAAATGCTATGCCCTATTCCCAATTCCTTCGCCTCCGCCGCATCTGCTCCCAGGATGAGGCATTCCACTCCCGTACATCTCAGTTGTCCTCGTTTTTCAAGGACCGTAACTTCCCCTCCTCGGTGGTCGAGAACGCCCTCAACCGTGTCTCCCACATCTCCCGCACCTCATCCCTCACACCCCGTCCACGCAA
>NC_063361.1:27795631-27816608 GCF_021869965.1 Rhincodon typus | reverse complement strand
GCAGGGTCTAGGCCCGAAACATCAGCCTTTCTGCTCCTATGATGCTGCTTGGCCTGCTGTGTTCATCCAGCTCTGCACCTTGTCATCTCGGATTCTCCAGCATCTGCAGTTCCTACTATCTCTAAAAATTCTTATTCCTTTGTGTCAAAGTCTTCAAAGAAAAATAATTTTGTTTAAACTTTAATTTAGTGGTGTACCACATTAGTAGGCCAATAGTGCTTGGATGGGTGAGAAAAAAGGCTTCCAAAATCAATTCCATACACTGTCTCTCTCATTCCCAATCAAACTGCCTAGTCAAAAGCCTAAGCAAAACTAGTATGCTCGAGGTGAAAAGCACGAAGTATTATTGCATAAGATAACACAGTGTGGAGCTGGAGGAATACAGCAGGCCAGGCAGCATCAGAGGTGCTGCTCCTCCAGTTTGCGGTTGGGGTTGTTGTGACACCATCCCACTTACCTTCCCCAGCCCCACCCCTCCTCCCTATTTATTTCCCAGCTCCCTCCCTGTCCACATTTCTGAAGAAGAGTCCCAACCCAAAACGTCAACTTTCCTGCTCCTCTAATGCTGCCTGGCCTGCTGTGTTCCTCCAGCTCCACACTGTGTTATCTCTGACTCCAGCATCTGCAGTTCTTACTATTTCTGAGTGAATTATTATTGCTTACTAGGTCAAATACAGCTGTTATCAATCCCAGATCATTTTCTTCACTAGGACTACGTACATCCACCTCTAAGGCACCATCCCCCCTCCTTCTACCAGCCTATCGATTGCTGACTCAACTATTCCAATGTTCCCCTGGCTGCCCTCCCTTCTTACATCTCTATAAACCTAAGCTTATCCAAATGGGCAACAAGCCCCACTCACCCATCTTTATTGTGCTTGTTGACCTACATTGGCTGCCGGCTCAGCAACATCCTAAATTTAAAATTATCATCCTTATGATTTAATCCCTCTATACCCTGATTTTTTTCCTTTGTTTATAATCTCTACCAACCTACGCCACATCCTCACATCATTAACACTAAACTTCCAAATTCTCTGTTCTTCTGACTGTGGCCTCACGTGCATTCTCAATTCTTCAGTCATAAAGCAGTTGTGCCTTTAGTCAAATGGGCCACATGCTGAAATTTCTTTCCTAAACCCCTCCACCTCCATATCTTCCTATATATCTTTCTATAGTGTGACGATACAATGGCTTTAAGAGGCGTATTTTGTCCCTTTTTTTAAATGAAGGGAGGTTGACACAGAAGTGTCCAGTGGTCTGCTACAAGCCAATAGAGTAAATAGCTTGTGAGGCCTTGGGGTTTTTTAAAAAAATTGGAACAATAGAAGCAACCTGAATGGGTGGGTTCAAACTCCCACAGAACCAGGATTTTTAGTTTAGCTTTCAGTGGCAGTTGCTGGGGTCTTTAAGCTGAATATGGAAGCTCTTTCCCTTCTCTCTGTTACAGCTAAAAGCTGGGGTTCTCTTCCTGCTGCTAGAATTGCATATGAGACAATCTATTTTACTGACTTTGCCTTTGCCAAGGGAGTGCTTATGAGATGTTATTATATTGGAACAGTTAATGTCTAGTTTATTATTTTGTTTAGTATTTCCATAGAGTTACAGTTAGTCAATTATTTTCTTTTTATTTTGTCTAGATTTTAAACGGTAGTGTACGAATAAAGCGTGTTTTCCTTCAAGCCTGATAGTTTGACCAATCCAACTACATTCCAAACAGAACACCTGGCATTTGCCTTTAAAATAGAAAACAAGTTAAGGACTAGGCAATCTCCTTGACATGTTTTGAGACAGTCTGATCTGGTCCATAATAATAGGCATTCCTCTTAGCAATACTTCCTTCTGCTCAACGTCCATCACTGACTCATTAATACAACGTGAAGTGCCTTGAGGTATTTCTCTATGTTAATGCTGAGATATCAATAGAAGTGGTTTTTGATTTAGAATTCACAAATATATTGTCTGGCATATTCATTCCACACACAATAGTTTTAAAATTATAGTCAAGAACAATAAATATTCATATAGTACACACAAGGTTGTAACTCTTTCTGTATCTTACTCCTAAAAGATTAACAAAGTTCTTGCATCACAAAATAGATGTTGCTTTTGATCAGGAAATGGTCCTTCATCATGCAGAAACCTTCAATGGTAAGTGCATCAAAAAGCATCACTTAGTCTCATAGTCACTTAGTTTTATTCAACGTGCAGCCAAGCCATAAAAAAAATTGGAACAGCCCAGTTTTGATTCTCAGTTGGCTGGTCTGGAACAAGTTAGTGTCAGAACTACAACCGTTTATAACCAGCCTTGGCATCCCTGCAAAAGGGAGGAGAAAATCAGTTTGGGTTTTGGTCCTGATTTTGATCAAGTGAATAATGCTAGAAAGAGTAGTCAGCTGATGAAGCAAGGATAAAATTTAGACAATATCTATCCCCATTGTAAACTAACCTAGCAGAACTCATTATCAATTAAGTATTATCACTTACTTTCAAAATAAAGGGTATCCAGTCAACAATGTCCTCAGAACTAAAGGAAGGAAAACTACTGCCAGAGAAAATCATCAAAGAATATTGGCATTCTCAGTTGTAAATGGCACAGAAAACTAAATAATGGCATACATAAAGTTCAGAGAACAGTGTAGGAAATAGAAGAAAGCTTCCATCCTGAAACAGATGCCAGTTTTCAAACAATTCAATTCACTCCACATGATATCAAGAAATGGCTGAAGACATTGAACATCTTTGCAATGCCTAAGGGCCTTTGCAATATTCTGGCAATAGTGCTTAAGACTTGTTCTCCAAAACTAGTTGCACCTCTAGCCAAGCTGTTCCAGCACAACTACAAAACCAACATGTAGCCAACAATTGGAAAATTGCCAAAACATGCCTTGTACTCAAAACGCAGAACAGACTTCACCTGGCCAATTACCACCTTAGCAGTCTTCTCTCAAAGTGATGGAAAGCATAACTGGCAATGCTATCAAGCAGTACTTGCTCAACAATAACCTGACACTTACTTCAGGTACCACTAGCGTTATTCAGCTCCTGGCATCATTTCTGCCTTGGTGCAGACATGGACAAAGGAGTAGAACACCAGATGCGGGACAAGAGTGATTGCCCTACACATCAAGTTATTATTTGACAGAGAGTATGACATCAAGGAGCCATAGCGACACTAGAATCACCAGGAGTCAGGGAAAGTCTCTCCAGTGGTTGGAGTCATACCAAGCTCAATAGAAAGATACGGTTATAGTTGTTGGAGGTCAACTGTACCAAATCCAGAGTGATAATGCAAGAGTTCCTCAGGGTAGTGTCCTAGGCCCAACCATCTTCAACTGCTTTATTAATAATCTTTCCTCTATCATAAAGTGAAAACGTTTAGTACCAATTCACAGCCAATGAAACACCCTGTGCTCATATACAACAACACCTAGACAACATCCAGGCATGCACTGATAAGCAATAAGTAACAATACACCAGTGCCAGTCAACAACCATTTCCTATAGGACAGGATATAATCATCACCTTGACTTTCAGTGTGATTACCATTGCTGAATCCCTCACTATCAGCATCCTAGGAGTTACGATTGACCAGAAACTAAACTCGACCAGCCGTACAAATACTGTGGCTACAACAGCAGGTTAAAGACTGGAAATCTAAAGCACATGACTCTCCTCCTGTTGCCCAATATGGTGGAAGTCAAGAGTGTGATGGCATACTCTCCACTTGCCTGGATAGAAGCAACTCTAATAAAACTCAAGAAGTTTGACACCATCCAAAACGCCCGTTTGACCAGCACCTCCATGACCAACTTCCACATTTACTCCCTTCACCACCAACACACAAACGCAGAGGTACTCTCTACAAGATGTACTGCAGTAACTCATCAAGGTTCTTTTGACAGCAATTTCCAAACTCTCAACCTCTATCGCCTGGAAGAGGAAAGCAGTAGATGCATTCAAACACTACCATTTCCAAGTTCCATTCCAAGCCCCACACTATCCTGATTTTGAAGTATATTGCCATTCCTCCACTGACAGTGGATTGAAATCCTGGAACTCCCTTCACAACAGCACTATGGGTGTAATTACACATCTAGGATTGCAGCAGTTCAAGAATTCGGCCCACTGTGGCTTACTCAACAAAGATTAGGGATGGGCAGAAATGCTGGCCTAGTTAGCTGTGCCCATATTCTGTGAATGAATATAAAAGAAAAACATCTAACATTGTGGGATTCAGACATTTCATCGTCTTAAAATTCAGGTGGCAGTCATAAACTGCTTTTACTACTTATGTTATATCTGAATCTGGTCTCAGAATTTTGAATGATTGGAATATTTCCTGAAAATTAAACACTAACCATTTAATCATTAAGCACAACCAAGTGATATTTATAGTGACGGCTGCCTATAGAAATAAAAATGATCTAGAAATGCAATAAAACAGTCCTGTGTATTCCATTACATAATTAGCAAAACATAAATCAACTTGAGGGTTTATAATCTCATTTCAAGATTCAAATGGCAGTTATAAAGAACGAACAGAACCTCTTGATAAGTTTAATGTATTGTAATGACTGCTAGTTATACATTATTCTGCTTACAATTGCTTGTTTTTCCATTTTCAATATATATTAAAATATTACATATACGTACACAGTGCACTGTCTTACTGGAGTGTAAATTGTAACCCTGTGGAAGAAATTGCTATTGCATAACTTCTGTTCACTGTTGGCTTCAGCCAAGTTTATCACTGGAGAAACACAATAATACAGGCTTAAAGAAAGTGACATATCATTTGTCTTAAAACTGTAACAAAAAAAAAAAGAACCTCCAGACCTCACTGGTCCTGTACACATAAGGTTGGAGCCGCACTATCATAATTTAATACAGAATCTGAAAGCACTGGCACAGCATGACAGCTCTTGCCTAATGAGGCCTTTAATTTATTGCGACTACAATGCCCGCTCTGTGTGGATGTGTGTCTGATATGTAAGCAGAACCACAGCTGCTCCAAACTACCTCCAAGAATGGAATGATTTTGGAGCCAATCCCATGTACATTTTAGTAGTGACTTGTGATAAAGGGATCAAAAGTCATCGCAAGTTTGAATATTTGGTTATTTTGTTGCACACAAGTTGATTATTCAGTGTATACATTTAGTTTTAAGACTCTCATCACTGATACATAAGCTACAAACTGATTCGACCAATTTTCTTCAATGGTTTCAGCTCATCTGTACAGTGGCATCGAGTTGAAATCAGTTCAGCTATACTTAAGTTCAAGAAAATTAATAATTCCCAGGTGAGCTATAATAAAGCCAGAATACATCATGGCAAAAAAAAATCTACTTTCCATCTAGGCAAATGGCAGATTGCTATCCACATTTGGTCCATTTTCAATTCCTTGTCAACTTAAAAGCACAGTTATTCCTTCCTATCTAAACCTTCATCTGCTTGTTTCTCTGCTTTCTTCACAGTTCTAATCATTTGACCATAAGTAGTAGGAGCAGTTAGGCCAATCCGCCCATCTAGGCTAGTGCACCATTCAATGAGATTGTGGCTCAACCGAAAATCCTTATTTCCACTTTCCTGCCTTTTCCCTATAACCCCTGATTCACTTATTGATTCAAGATCTATCAGAACCTTGAATATTCTCAGAAGACTAGCCTCAACAGCCCTCATAATTCCACAGATACACTAGCCTCAGAGAGAAAATTTCTCCTCATCTGTGTTTTAAATACGCAACCCTTTATTCTGAGATTCTGCCGTCTGGTCTGAGACTCACCCCACAACCTTTCTGCATCTAACCATTCAAGTCCCTATAAATCTTGCATGTTTCAATAAGGTCGTCCCTCATTCTTCTAAATTCCAGTGAGTATACTCCCAACTTAGTCAACTTCTTCTCCTAAGACAGTTCCTACGTACCTGGTATCACCCCAGTGAACCTTCACTGTCAACTTCTAATGCCAGGATATCATACCTTAGACAAGGGGCCCAAAACTGTTCACAGTTTTCTACCTGTGTTCTGGCCAGTTCCTTATACAGTTTCAGCGAAACCTCCCAACTTTTATACAGTCATACAGCACGGAAACAGACCCTTTGGTGCACCAGTACATGCCGACCATAATCCCAAACTAAACTATTTCCAACTGCCTACTCCCAGCCCATTTCCCTCCAAACCTTTCCTATTCACATTTCCATCCAAATGGCTTTTAAACCTTGTAATTGTACTTGCATTCACCACTTCATCAGGAAGTTCATTCCACACGCGAACCACCCTCTGTGGAAAATTTGCCTCATGTCTTTTTTAAATCTGTCTCTTCTCACCTTAAAAATGTGCTCCCAAGTCTTGAAATTCCCCATCTTCGGGAAAAGACAACTACCATCAACTCTATAACTCTCATTATTTTATAAGCTTCTCTCAGCCTCCTACACTCCAGTCAAAAAAGTCCCAGCCTTTCCTAATAACTTAAACCTTACTCCATTCCATTTGAAATAAAGGCTGATATTTCATTTGCCTTTCCTGTTACCTGCTGAATTTGAACATTAGATTTTTGCATCTTATGCACGAGTCTCCCAAATACTCTGTGCTTCAGCTTTCTGCAGCCTTTCCCCATTCAAATAATATTCAATTCCATTACTTTTTCTGCCAAAGTGTATAACACCACATTTTCCCACTTAAATTCCACCTGACAAGTTTTGGCCCCCTTGTCTATTTATAGACTCTTAGTGCCATTGTTACTAATTGCCTTCCCAGCAATTTTCTGGCTACAGTGTCCTCGTTTTCTTCATCCTTATCATTAATATATATATTGTAAATAATCATGGCCCCGGCACTGATCCCTGTGGCACTCCACTAGGTATAGATTAGCATCCTGAAAATGCCCTTCAATGTGTTGTGACTAGTTGCTTTCAGTATATTTGTTTTCTTAAGTTAAAGATTACAGAGCAGAGTTTGAAAAATGAAAAGTTTATCAGCTAGTACTTCTGATAACTTATTTATATCTCAACAACTTTTGATAATTAGAAGGAAGCCTCAGTCAAAAATTACAAAAGAGACAAAAAAGAATTTTGGTTTCTGCTATTTGAACCATACAGGAAAGCTTTATTCTTGCGTTTTCAGTTATTTACTCTTAACACATTGCAACACTAAAAAATGTCATGTAATTCTTCTGTGAAGAATCATGTGATGAATGCATTTTATAACAAGCATCAGCGGATATGAAATATTTTGGTGTTTTCAAGTCTTGATTAATTTCTAGACTTTTATTCCCCTCTTATTAGATGGTGGACGTGTTCTACATGGACTTCAGTGAGGCATTCGACAAGATTCTGCATGTTAGGCTGGTTAACAAGGTTACATCACATGAGATACAGGAAAAACTGGGTATGTGGAAACATAACTGGTTCAAATATAGAAGACAGAGGGTGGTGGTGAAGGGTTGCTTTTCAGACTGAAGACCTGTGACCAGCCGTGTGCCACAAGGATCAGTGCTGGGTCCACTGTATTTTTTTGTCATTTATATAAATGATTGGGATGTGAATATAAGAGGTACACAGTTAGTAAGTTTGCAGATGACACTAAAATTGGTGGTGTAGCGGACAGCAAAGAAGATTATCTCAGAGTACAACAGGACTTTGATCAAATGGGCCAATGAGCTGAGGAGTGGCAAATGGAGTTTAATTTAGATAAATGAGGGGCCTGCATTTTGGAAAGGCAAACCAGGGAGGGACTTATACACTTAATGGTAAGGTCCTAGGGAGTGCTGTCGAACAAAGAAATCTAAAAGTGCAGGTTCATAGTTCATTGAAAGTGGAGTCACAGGTAGACAGGGTAGAGAAGGCGTTTGGTATGCTTGCCTTTATTGGTCAGTGCACTGACTATAAGAGTGGGAGGTCATGTTGCGGTTGTACAGGACATTGGTTAGGCCACTTTTGGAATACTGTGTTCAATTCTGGTCTCCCTGCTATAAGAAAGATGGTGTGAAACTTGAAAGAGTGCAGAAAAGAATTACAAAGATGTTGCTGGGATTGGAGGGTTTGAGCTTTGGAGAGGCTAAATAGGCTGGGGCTTTTTTCCTTGGAGCATTGGAGGCTGAGGGGTGACCTTATAGAGGTTCATAAAATTGTGAAGGACATAGATAGGGTGAATAGTCATGGTCTTTTCCCCGGGGTGGGGGGGGGTCCAAAACTAGAGGGCATAGGTTTAAGGTGAGAGGGGGAAAGCTTTAAAAAGGGACTTAATGGGCCACTTATTCATGCAGATAATCATAGAATCCCTAGTGTGGAAGCAGGCCATTTGGCCCATTGAGTCCACACTAACTCTACAAAGAGCATCCCACCCAGACCCACGCCCCTACCCTGTCCTTGTAACCATATCCCATGGCTAAGCCACCTAACCTACACATCCCTGAACATTATGGGACAATTTAGCATGGCCAATTCACCTAACCTGCACATCTTTGGACTGTGGGAGGAAACCGAAACAGTCATGGGGAGAATGTGCAAACTCCACACAGACAGTCACCAAAAGGTAGAATCAAACCTGTATTCCTGGTGCTGTGAGGCAGCAGTGCTAACCACCTAGGCATCGTACTACTCTGAGGTAGTGCGTGTATGGAATGAGCTGCCAGAGGAAGTAGTAGAGGCGGGTACAATTACAACATTTGAAAGGCATCAGGATGGGGATATGAATGGGAAGCATTTAGAGGGAAATGGTACTAGATTATTTTAGAGATATGTTGGATTGAAGGGTCTGTTTCCATGTTGTACATCTCTATGGCTCTATGACTTTGCTAATGGTACAAATGTAGTTCACTCCCATGAAACAAAGGCACCCAATCCAATTTGCCTGATGTGTTAACAAAAAGTATAACAAAGAATTACAAATGAACAAGTTGCTTTGGAAGGATTTATAATTTAGCATCAACTTTTTAAACTAGAATAAAAGCTCTCTGATCTCAAATCTAAGCCGGAGATAATTGTGCATCCATGCTTTTCATTGTTCAACCACTGGCAGCCATACTGTCAGCTGCCTCGGCCCCAAGCTCTGGAATTTCCTCTTTAAACCAGCCTCATTTGCAACCACCCTCAGATCTTCTGAGATGTTTTTGAACACCAACTCTTTGATCAAATCACCTGTTCTAACAACATCCTGTAGAGCCTTATGTCAAATTCTGTTTGCAACCGTCTCTGTGAAATAGCTTGGAACATTTTACCATGTCAAAGCGGCTATATAAATGTGAGATATTACTACTATAACATACGTTAGCACATTGGTTTGAAATTTCCTTCTTCATTATGTTAACAGAAATATTTGCTTGCTTGAAATAATGACATTCTACTCTGTTAAAATAGCAATGGAAAGGATTTTATATAATTATATTCTATTCTTATACAGTGCAATGCCAGTTTTACAGATGGTTACGTTAGCCAGTAACAACAGTTAGTTACACCTTATACCATGTACATAACTAAACAATTAATGAGAATGCGGTAAAATTTTAGAGAATTAACACAGAACTGGCCCTATTGAGTTTATCCAAAATTACTCTCATCATTGTTTTTGTTCTCCTGTGGCAAGAAAATTCATTGTCAAGAAGCTGGAATACATCTTGGGGACCCAGTGTCGGCAAATACAATTTCAAGACACAGATGAGATGTAAACTAAAGAACATTCCACCTAGTTAATACAGTGTGCCTTTAAGCCAACTTCAGAATATTATACTGTACAACATTCATGATGACTTGCCCCACACGAATTATCATCGCCCTATCTCTGAGCAAGCCAATTCACTGCCTAGTTCCACAGAAATATGCAATTTTAGGCAGTACTCTCAGGCCTGTTGGTGAATCGATACTAACAAACACACAAGACCCATACGACATGAGCTTTTGAGGTAAAAGCACAGTATGCTAAACCCACACCCAAAAGAATGTTCACGTCTGAAGCAGCTGCCCCTGCACATGATCATTATTTCTATAAGAATTCTAAAACACAAGATTCACGCCTCCATTCCCCACTATGGTAAATGCTCATTCTGTGCTTGTCTTGAGTCAAGTACCATATGGAGATCTAGGCTATTTCCTGCAAGAAGCAAAAGAACGTTAGGCAATAGGTTCCCCAAACTTCACCCACTTCTAAAAGGTAGCAACAGAGGGCCACCAGCAGACTTGTCTAATATCGTCTGCATGTGTGTGAAGGGCCTAAAGAAGTCGAGAAGAATTTGCTTTTAAAATTTTCAAGGTTAATAAGTGAAAATACAAATATCACTTATAAATACCATATGTCTGTCATTAGCTACAGATTGTAACATCTTGTAATATTACATTTTAGATTCCCAGGTAGGATGAAAAGAACAGGGACTTGCTCTTAGTGTGGTTGACTATCGAAGTTACTAAGAGAGGCATCACTTCAATTTTTGAATTGGACATTTCAACATTAAAAAAACAGACAAAGCAAGTGCCAAACGTCCAAATTCTCCCCATATGCACTGGACAGCCGTGATCCATAGATTAACAATTCCTTCAGCTGGAGCAGTCTAACGACAGGTGTTTGTCACACAGTATAGTTTTTGCTCTATCAATATGCAACAGCACCTTGGCAAACTAACTGCAGCTGTGGAAAAGTGCCATCCAAGGATAACTGCACTAATAAACAATTTGAGTTATTCTTCATACATCTGTACATGGATTATAAAGTAATGTTATACCATGAATGTGGCAGAACAGAGGGCTGTTCTCAAGTTAGCACTGCACCACAGTGACAGAAATCTGATTCAAGCTTCTTAACACGAAACCAATGATCACAGTAACATGCCTCTACCCAAAGACTCCTTAGTTAAAAAGCAAAACCACCATCTCTGAACTGTATGGAAACCTTTTTTTTTTTTTAAATTTTACCAGCAACTTCGGACAATGTTTCCATGAGTACTAGCTGCTCCCAGTAAACTGATCACTAATTGTCCTCAGTGCAAGTCATGGCAGTTGAGTGTTGGAAAACTATGGGTAAATACAGCCTAACCTGGTTCTTCCCTGCACTCCATATCCACATATTTTCTAAAGTAGTAACTGGATCAGGCTTGGACAGCACTTCTCAGTTTTGCTGACCCTTGCCCCATACCCGAATTCAAGGCTAATTTCAATGTCCATTTCGGTAATGATTGAGATCAGCTAATTCACCACAAACAAAGCAGCCATCAAACTTCATACCTTTCTGATCAATGTGGCTCAATTGCGCATTATCGAGCATTCTTATCAAATGAACTATCAAAACCAATAAATTTGACAAGTGCAAGCATCCACATAAAAATACTAATTTTATTCCAAGTTTTAAACACACAGTATGATCAAAAAAGCAAATTCTCCTTTCATTGACATTCAGACTTCAATCATCCAGAATATTGTTGTAATATTACTACAAAGTGAAATTGTGTACACTATTCTAAAAACCCAAATAGCCAATCTTCACGTTTATGCTTAAATAGGCAATTGCACTCACATATAATTTTGGACTGTGTTTAACATTCTGAAACTGGTTTACTAACTGCATTGTGGATGGACTGCAGCAATTCAAACTAGCAGATCGCCAACACCTGTTCAAGGGAAATTAAGGGCGAGCAATAAATGCGGGCCTTACCAGTAACAATCATCCTTCAAAATAAGAAAATGAATGCATTTACAGCAAGCAATTAGGAAGAAAAATAACACGTTACAATAAAGGAGAAGGGAACTGGAATACTGCACAAAAAACATGGAAATCTTCTATAATTCAGTGAGACCCCACCTGGAGTACTACACGTCTCAGAAAGGCTATATTTGCCTTGGAGGAAGACAATGAAGATTCACTAGACTGGTTCCGTGGCATGGTTGGGGGGATGTGGAACCAACACGGTGGCTCAGTGGTTAGCACTGCTGCCTCACAGCGCCAGGGACCCAGATTCGATTCCAGCCTAGGGCACCTGTCTGTGTGGAGTTTGCACATTCTCCCTGTCTGCGTGGGTTTCCTCCAGATGCTCCAGTTTCCTCCCACAGTCCAAAGATGCACAGGTTAAGTCGACTGGCCATGCTAACTTGCCCAAGTATCTGGGGTGGGAAATGCAGGCATAAGGTAGGTAGTGGGTCTGGGTGGGATCCTCTTTGGAGGGTTGTTGTAGACTCGGTGGGCTGAATGGCCTGTTTCCACGCTGTAGGAACTCTATGATAGGATTGCCCAACGTGAGGCTGTGTAAATTGGGTCTATACTTTCCAGAGTTTAGAAGAAAAAGAAGTAATCTAATTTAACCATACAAGATTCTGAAGGATTTGAGAAATAGTCCCCGAGCGATTGCTTCCCTGGTTAGAGAATCTAGAATACGGGGACATAGTTTCAGTTTAAGAAGTCAACCCGTTAGGACTGAGATGAAGAGAAACTACTTGATGAAGAAACCTGCAAATCTTTGGTATTCTCTGTTCCATAGAACTGTCATGTTAGTTCACTAAATACCTTCAAGGTTGGGATAGAATGATTTTTGATTACATGGGGAACTAAGGACATGGGGAATAAGAGGGAAAGTGGAGTGAGGCAAAGTTTAGCTTTGATCATACTGAAGTTAAGCGCTAGATTCTATCCAAAGAGAACTGGCTCATTAAACAGAGAGAATATCTCATCTGCAATCAGTCCTTGGATTTCATTCTTTTATACAAGGCTGTCACTGCAAAGTCTCTCATTTACAAAAGAAATGCCAAATCCACCAAAAAAAAGCATGCAAGTCTCTTAACAAAATTAACAATGATTTATGACACTGGTATTTTGGCCTTGGATGACAATGTCTCTTTATCTAGAGTTTACTGAGTCTTATGAAATTCTGGCAAGTCTTTAAAAAGCATGTCCTTGAATAATAGTTAGAAGTGTTTTCAATTAGTGTGAGAACAGACACTGGTCAAAATCCAGTGACAAATCTGAAACTCTGATAAATTCTGAGCCAGGGTCCAGTAGGAGCATCCACCTAAATGATTCATGTGTTGTTAATGCATACCGAGTGTCTGGTCGAAGCAGTAAAAAAGGTTATACGGGATGTTGCTGTAAAAGCCCACCGATCCAAAAACATCCTTCACATTCAACATCTTTCCTGGGGAAAACAACAAAAATATATCGATGTACCCTTCAAAAGAGGGAAAAAAAAATTTCCAGTTGATTTGTACAGTAGTTTCTTTTAAAGCAGTACAAGATAAGCCCTAAAGATGCTATGCCCTGATTAGTTACCATTTTAAAAAAAACTATTTCCAATAAATGGTGAGGTATAACTGATCCTTTTTGCAGGAAGTGAAATTATTCTCTCTCTGTACTGGGTTCAAATGCTTAACAGTAACATGGAGAAATTAAAACCCTATTTTTTTAGCGCTGCTTGCAAAGGCAGAGGTTTAGCATGAAACAGTTGATAACACTTGTTTGAAAGGGAAAGCATCACTAAGCAGATTACTTTCAACCAAATGACGTTGCTTTTTTTTTAGTAACTACAGCAACCTGACATTTTACTTGAAAAGTGCATTTAACACTTACTACAGTAATTAATATATATTAAATTAGCATCCTTTATTTCCTTTCATTGCTTTTCTGAAATTCCACTGTACATGGCACAGTGATGCAATTCAAAGCTGAAGTACTATATGACTTCACAGAGTTCAATAGAAATATTCTCTAATTCCACTCTAATAGCATGATCTCAATACAAGGAATAACACATTTTATTTTGAAGAAACAATAACATACTGGTAGCCATTAAAGAAGATTTGGCCATGTACCATTCATCAAAATCAATATTGTACATATTCTTTCTCAAGTCACATTCTGGTCACACCCCACCCTGGTACTCACTGACCTTCATCGAGTCTCAGTTCACCAAATCTCAAACTTAAAATTGCCTGCTTCATACTTAAACTCATTCACCAACAGTTTCCATAACCTCGCAAAGTCTACTGAGAAACGGACACCACTGATTTTACGTTCTTTTTTATTCCCTGCATCCTTTACTTCAGCAGATAGTTTACTCCCCCAAAATTACCTCTCACTGAAAATGTAATTAGAAGACATGCCATCAGAGGGAGTGGATATCACATTGTCCTCGAATCACTTACTGATGAATCTTTCTCTGCCTAACAGCATCTCAAGACCATACTGCACAAACGCTTACCCAAGTTTCTGATCTCACTGCTACTCAAACGAATATGTACAAGTTATTGATGCAGGTACATCGCTAATAATGTAACTTTTTGTGGTGTCTCCCCTCAGGGCATGTATTCATCCTTATTGTTACAGAGACAGAGGTTAAGGTATGATTTACCCTCCCATCCACTTATGGCATGATAGAACAATGATTTATACAGATTCAAACTCAGCCAAATCATTTGGAAAAATATGAACACTCCAATGGCAGTTCAATAAAAGTAAGAATGTAATGGCGCTACTGTGTAAGAAAGGTGTATAGTTGCAAGCCATGTCCAAATACAGCAAGATCTGGATAACATTCAGACTTGGACCAACATGTGATGTCAATGTTACAGCTACACAAGTGACAAGCAATGACCAGTTCCAACAAAAGAGAATATAAACTTGTGCCCTTGACATTCAACAAAATTACTATCACTGAGTTCCCAACCACCAACATTCTACAGGTTAGCACTGATCAAAAACTTAAATGACTCAGCCATATAAATAATATGACTACATGAGCAGGCCAGAGATGAGAGTTCTGTGGCAAATCACTCCAAACTGACTACCTTCAACCACTTTCCACAAGAAACAAAACACAAGTTAATAATGTGATGAATCATGTGATGAAATACTCTCCACTTGCCTGGATATCTGCAGCTTCAACAATGCTGAAGAAGCTCAGCACCATCAGGTCAAAGAAGCTTGATTTGCAACCCATCCATTACCTTAAACATTCATTACCCCCACACCTGTGTACACTGGCAGCAGTGTGTATCATCAACAAGCTACCACAGCAACTTGCCAAGCCTCCTTTGACATCATCTAGATGGACAGGACATCAGGTTTATGGGGACAACACAGTCTTCAAGTTCCCTGCCAAAGCAAATAACATCCTGACTTGGAAATATATCGTCATTTCTTCATTGTGGGTGCACCCTACATGATGCATAGCCTTGCCAGCAATGCTGACATCTTACACAGCAAGCTAACAAGCAGGTTGATCTTCACTCACACACCATCACACTAGACTTATCAACTATTTTGAGAGAGGAAGGAGGAAAAAGGAGAAGAAGAAGTGGGTTAAAATAGAGAGAATTCCAAAAAAGACTTCAAGTACCACTCATACTGTGTAAATGTTAAAATAAGCATTCCCTTAAGGAAGAGAAAATGCTACAGACACACAGAAAACATAAAACATTCAAAGAATATCTTACAGTCTTGCTAGAACCAAAGTAGAAACGGCTGTGTACTAAGGAAGAGGAATTTTGAAGGATGTTGGACATAAACAATTACTCCCCACTTGCCCGGATGGATGCAGCTCCAAACACTCAAGAAGCTTGACATCATCCAGGGCAAAGAAGCCTGCTTGATTGGCACTACATTCACAAGCATTTACTCCCTCCACCAGAGCAGCAGTGTGTACTATTTGCAAGATGCAGTGCAGAAATTCACCAAAGATCCCCAGACAGCACCTTTCAAACCAAAGGTGACTTCCATCTCGAAGGACAAGACAGCATATACACGGGAACACCACCACCTTCAAGTTCCATTCCAAGCTATTCACCATCCTGGCTTGGAAATATATCATCATTCCTTCACTGTCGCTGGGTCAAAATCCTGGAATTCTCTCTAATGGCATTGTGGGTCAACCCACAGCAGGTGGACTGCAATGGTTCAAGAAGTCACCTCATTACCACCTTCTCAAGGGCAACTAGCAACAGGCAATAAATGCTCACCCAGCCAGAGATGCCCACATCCCACAAAAATGAATATAAAAAGAAATTATTTGATACCTTCCTGCATAGTGAGTGGTTTTCCATGCAGCATTAGATCCATTCCAAGTAACCCACATTAAGCCTTATGTAAAGGGAAATAAAACAAAGAACCCAGACTGCTTTATGCTCTATAACTGCAAAATTTGAAACAAAAATAGAAATTGCTGGAAGGATCACTGGACACAACATGTTAACTCCACTTAGTCTCCACAGATGCTACCAAAACTTCCGAGTTCCTCCAGCAATTTCTGGTTTTGTTTCTTATCTAGAGGGGCATGAAAGCAACCTCATTTTGGGGGCAATAACTCATTTTTACTGTTAGCTGAAAAAGAAAGAACAGAAGGAGTTGCATTTCTAGATTGTCTTCCATGTCATGAGGCGGCCCAGGGCACTTTATAATCAATGCAAACCCTGTGTGAATTGCAGTCACGGTTGTATTAAAGAAAACACAATAGTTAACTTGCAGATAGCAAACTGTTTTTTTCTTCATTCAGGGGATGATTGTATCACTTGTAGGCCAACATTTATTGCCCATCCCTAATTGCCTAGAGGCAGTTAAGAGTCAACCACATTGCTGTGGGTCTGGAGTCATATGTAGGCCAAACCAGGTAAAGATGGCAGTTTCCTTCCCTAAAGGACACTGGTGAATTAGATGGGTTTTTTCCGACAATTGACAATGGATTCATGTTCATCATTAGATGTCTATTGAATTCAAACTCCACCATCTGCCACGGCAGAATTCGAACTGGGTCCCCAAGGTATTACCTGGGTCTATGGATTAACAGTCCAGCAATAATACCACTAGGCCATTGCCTCCCCTAAGTTGCTACAAGTAGTAATAGAATAACAACTAGATAGCCTATTTTAGAGATGCATGTGATTTCCACATGACCCACTTATATTACATTCCATCTGATATCAAGGAGACAGGAAATGGCCAGTCTGCAAATGGAACAGATGATCCGCTATTTCCGATTTTATGCCTGGGCAAGAAAAAGAGAAAATTCAACCGTGAACTTCTGTCATTAATCCCAGTTAGGCAAAAGGTATTGGGGTGAAATCAGACATGTGGGAATAACTGCCCTAAAGATTCCACTCTTCCATTCTGTATCCTTGTTAAATTTAAAGCAAATCTCATGCACAGTTAAGGGCTACAATGTACAGAAATGGTTGGCTTTTTTTTGATGAGTGTTAGTTAATTGATCATATTGGCATGCTTTAATACAAGTAATATTGTGAAAAACATAACATACTGTGAAATATTAAGGAAGCATGCAACATTATGGTTAGATGAGCATTCACATAATTCGTGGTGGCACCTGGTCTGCTTATCAAAACTTTTCCTTTATGTTCAAGAGAATCTGAATATATCAATCATTTGCCAAAACAAAGTATTTACTACTCAGTTTGCAGATGTACCCGTATGAGTGGCTGGACACGGGCACAGATCCTCTCATGCACTTAGATCTGCCCGATATTCATTTAGTTCACTTTCTTTATCCTAAGGTTATATTTGTATAGTTTATTTGAGGTAATACAACAGCCTAAAATGTTTTAGAAGAACACTAAGTCAAAATATGAACCAAGTCACTTATTAGTGAGGCAATCACGAGCTATGATCTAGCCATCAGTTTAGGTGTGTTGCTGCCTAGTGGTTGTACTGCTGGACTAACATTCCAAAGATCTGAATGGATGATCCAGAGCAAGTTCAAATCAAAGTACTGACAGCTGGAGAATTCAAACACAATTGAATAAAATCTGAAAGAAGCAGCTTGGATCAATAATGATAACCAGGAAACCACCTGATAACCATAAAACCCATTAGGGTTCACTAATGTCCTTGGGGGCAGGCAATCTGCATCATTATCGGGTCTGGCCTATATACAACTTGAGATACAAAACAGTATGGTTGATGAGGGTTTAACTACTCTCCAAAATGGATGAGCAATCCTGCTAACTGTATTCAACTTAGAGACTCAAGAGCACTTCAAATGGGCAACTCTTACCACATTCCACAAATAAACAAAAAAATTTTAGAACAGAGAGGAAAAAAATTGGAAATAAAGGAGCTTTTTTCTCTCCAGTATAAAAGGTACTCCTTTCACAACATTCACAATGTAAATGAGTAGTTTAGAAATGTCAGGTTTGATTCCCGATTAATTCATTTTTATTGTGAGTTCCATTGCATAGTCTACAGTTTATTGCTTTTGAGAGAGTTAACAGACACTTGTAAAACTTTTAAATTTAAGGTAGATTGAACTCCTATTCCATTTCTTTTTTCTCTCATATTACCTTTGCAAAGTGGAGGACCAGACATCAGGTTAAGGCTAGCAGAGTGAAAACACAAACCACTACTTGAATTGAGACTATGACTAAGTGAATGTGATGGATATTGATTTGACGTCAATCACTTAATTCCCCCACAAATATAAAAAGTAAACCAAATCCATAGAGAGCAACTTCTAAGCAAATGCAGTCCCACAAAGGTTCTCACTATTCACTTAAACACATTAAAGCACTGATGCACTAAAGAACAAAAACAGCTCTACACCAGTACTTACAACAGAGTGCTATGGAAGAGCTTTTTTCAAATTGATCCACGTTCACTAGAGTGGCGTATTCTTGCAGTCAATGGAGCTCTGTATCAGCAGCATGGATTTTTGATCTGCAGGTTTTGTAAACCCTGATTCAATGGAACGTTATCTTTCAGGCCAATAGATGTGAAGATGCAAAAGCAAAGCAGGTCAGACAGCATCCAAGGAGCAGGAAAGTCAAAGTTTTGGGCTGAAACCCTTTGTCAGGAAAGGGAGGGGACTTCAGAAGTAAATAGAGAGAGGGGTTGAGACTGGGAGAAGGGTGGGTGGGATGATGAAGGTGGATGCAGTTCGGGGTGATTGTGATTGGTCAGTGGGAAGGGTGGAGTGGACAGGTGAGTCGGAAGATGGACAGGTTGGGTCAGTTTATGGAGGCCAGTTGCAGGGGGAAGGCTGGACATGGGATAAGGCTGGGGGTGGAGGGATTTTGAAGTTGATGAAGTCAATATTGAGGCCATTGGGCTGTAAGCTCCCAAGGTGAAATATCAGGTGCTGTTCCTCCAGTTTATGTTTGGCCTCACTCTGACAACAGAGGCAGCCAAGGATGGACATGTCTCCAGGGGAGTGGGAGGGGAATTGAAATGGATGGCAACTGGAAAGTTGGGTCGGATGATGTGTGCACAGTGCAGATGCTCGTGAACTGCTCCCCGAGTCTGCGTTTGGTCTCCCTACCTACATTCATGACACAACCCACATTCTCCACCTTTACCAAAACTTTCAATTCCCCTGCCCCCAACACCTCATCTTCACCACGGATGTACAGTCCCTTTACACCTATATCCCCCACACCGAGGGCCTAAAATCCCTCTGCTTCTTCCTCGCCCATAGGCCCAACCAGTCCCCCTTCACTGATACTCTTTCACTTGGCAGAATTAGTCCTCAACCTCCAACAATTTTTCCTTTCATTCCTCCCACTTCCTACAAACCAAAGGGGTGGCCATGGGTACCTGTACGGCCCCGAGCTATGCCTGCTTATTTGTAGGATTTGTGGAACAGTCCCTCTTCCACAACCACCGGCACCATTTGTTACCTCTTTCTCCATTATATTGATGACTGCATCGGTGCTGCCTAGTGCCCCCACAGGGAACTCGAGCAGTTCATCAACTTCACAAACACCTTCCACCCAAGCCTCAAATTCATTTGAACCATTTCTGACACCTTCCTCCCCTTCCTGGACCTCTGTCTCCTCTGGAAACAGACTCACCACTGACATCCATTTCAAACCCAGTGACTCCCACAACCACCTCGGCTACACCTCCTCTCATCCACCCTCCTGCAAAAATGCTATCCCATTCCTCCGCTCGAGACCCCTTAGTCCTCACGTACCACGCCATCAACCTCCAAATCCAAACAATCCTTCCAGATCTGGCAGAGATTCTCCCGCACTTCATCCAACCTGATCTATTGTATCCGTTGCTCTTGATGTGGTCTCCTCTATATCAGGAAGACCAAATGTAGACTCGGGGACTGGTTCACGGAGCATCTGAACTCTGCACACATCAACTTACCCGACCTGGTTGCCATCCATTTCAATTCCCCTCCCACTTCCCTGACGACATGGCCATCCTTGGCCTCCTCCACTGTCAGAGTGAGGCCAAACATAAACTAGAGGAACAACACCTGTTATTTCACCTTGGGAGCTTACACTCCAGTGGCTACAATATTGACTTCACCAGCTTCAAAATCCCTCCACACCCCCAGCCTTATCCCATGTCCAGCCTTACCCCTCCTCCTCGCCTCCCTGACCTGACCGAACCTGTCCATCTTCCTACTCATCTATCCACTCCACCCTTCCCACTCACGACAACCCTTACCTGCTTCCACCTCTCACCATCCCACCTACCTTTATCCCAGCTCCACTGCTGCCCTTTGTTTACTTCTGGGCTCCTCTCCACCTCCAGAGTCCTGAGGAAGGGTTTCGGCCTGAAACGTTGACTTTCCCGCTCCTCAAATGTTGTCTGAACTGCTGTGCTTTTCCACTTCACATCTATTGCCTCTGGCTTCCGGCATCTGCAGTCCTTCCTGTCTCTTGTATCTTTCAGGCCATCGTCCTTAGCTAACCCCATTTATTTTTGAATTGTAACATCCCCAATTCAACCCACACAATCACTATAGGTTATGATTCTGCACGAGGTCAAAGTAATCTCCTCAAACAAGGAGGGCACTAAGACTTTGCAACAGCATAATCCACAAGGTAAGACAGAGAAATCAGGAATTCACGCAATCAGTCTACCCACCTGCTCTGAAAATCAAGATTGACTGTTAAAGGTCCTTGCTGCAACGCCAAGCCAATGATGGCCCAACCAATCAGCAACTTCTTTTCAGGCTATATTAAAACAAAGTCCTTTTTCTAAGATAACAAGGTGTAGAGCTGCATGAACACAGCAGGCCAAGCAGCATCAGAGGGGCAGGAA
>NC_063361.1:27747070-27790631 GCF_021869965.1 Rhincodon typus | reverse complement strand
CTCTACACCTGGTTATCTCAGATTCTCCAGCATCTGCAGTTCCTACTATCTCTGAGAAAGAGAGGAGTTGGGTCCAAGTTTACTTTTTTTAAAAATTAAATAAAGGCAATTATAAAGCAAAGAAAGCAGAGCTGCTAAAATGAATTGGTAACTTAGATTAAAAAGATACGTCAATAGGAGGTGTAGTGACAGATATTTAAGACGATATTTCAGAAATAGATACATTCCAACGCACAGACCTACCATTCTTAGTTAACTAAAAATGCTAAAGATATTGTCAAACTAAAAGAAAAAGCATATTGTCACGCAAAGACAGGTCACGGTCAGTAAATCAGACATAAAATAAGAAACAGCAAAGAATAACCAAAACAAGTGAAAATAAAGAGAGAAAGATAGCCAGAAATATAAAAGTAAGAGTTTCTATAAATATTTAAAGAAGAACAGAGTTAACAAAGGGAGTGTTATCCCTATAGAAAGTGACAATAGAGAATTAATAATATTGTGACAATGGCTAAACCTGGAAGGAAAAAAATATCAGAGAGAAAATGATCAGCTAACTCTCAAAATGGAAAGTAAAATTGCAGGCTACCAGAGCCAGAGGTGATGAGCTCCTCTGCAGAAAACTGGCACAGACATGAAAGGCTGAATGGCTTACTTCTGTGGAGAACCATTCTATAACACTATCTTCAAGAAATGTAGTGAATGAGCCAATCAGTAGGCATCATCCAAAAAGACATCATCTTAGACAATGCAGTGCTCTCTCAGTATTATGAATTATTAACCTAGATTGTATTTCTGTAGACTGGGATTTGAATCCAAGATCTTCTGGCTCAGAAGACAGACTGCCATCACAGAGTCAAAGCTAAGACGCTCCAATACAAACAGAAGATAGCCCGCCAGTTTCAAGAAATGTGTCAACTGGGCTAAACAGAAATACTAACAGGCAAGATGCTTTGAATTTTCCCCACAGCTAAAACAAACTTGTTTTGTATCAGAATAAATCATTTACCTTCCTACACAGCCCATGCCTAACAAATGGCTGATTTCATGGAGTTTTTATTAGCAGAAATAATTTGAATGGTTGGCTGAGATAGACATTTTTATTGCAAGATTGTGTGTTTTGGATGGACTGGGTGCAAATGCAGAACTGGAAATGCAGCCTGGAGAATTGATTTACACCTTGTACTGAATCCCAACAACTTCAACAGCAAACCAAACCGCAGGGGTTCTCTACTTCACATGCAAAACTGGTTACTACTTTAACTCGTAATGTTTTCCATCTGCTTTGCATGTTTAGAAATGTAATATAAATCTAAAATTACAGTCCTGAAACAATAATAAAACTTAATGCACAACTCTACAGATTGCTAGTAGCATTTTACACTGCGAAATGGTCAAGTCAAAGGATTTTTGTGAATCTATTACCCTGTACATTACTTTGCGTTACTTTGGCCACTATTGTCAATTTGAGGGCATTCGCATCGGATTCATAAATCTCAGCAATAACTCTCAAGACTGTAGCAAAGATGTTGAGCTTTAAAGCCAATAACTAACTACTCCTAAAAGTACAATTCATTTCTCTTCCAAAAATGTTATTTTCTGATAAATGAATAGTGGGAGACTTCCCCATCCCCTTCCCTCCTCAAACTGTCAAAATTAGGCCAAGTGAGATTAGGGAATAGAACTGAACTGTGTTACGCCGCCAATCTCCAGCTCTCTCCAGGGACAAACTATCAAAACATGCAAACACAGCAGCAGTACCTGAGTTTCTGAAAATGCAATATAGAACAACTTGGCTTAATATAGTCTTTAACATAGTAAAATGTCGTGAATAATGAGCTATAATTGAGATAATGATCAGAGTTGAAAGGACACACTAGCTATGAACGGCACAGAATCACTGCAATGAACGATATGTAATATAAGTATCACAAGACAAATCAGACCCACTCCCTCAAAGGCTGAAAAATATTACGATCTTTCAGATTCCTTTCATAGCAGCCTTTCCAGCTCCCCTTTAAATCCACACTCACTGAAGCCAGAAAGTACGCACGTTGAATCTTTTTGGGGGCGGGGGAGAGATCAGTCTTGTGTACAAGCTTGAATAACAGAAGACCTTCAGAAACAGCAGTGGACCATTCAGCCTCTTGAGTGTATACTACCAGTCAGATCATGGTTAATAGGCTCCTTTCTGTGATTTCCCTTGTATTTCCAGAAACTGCACTTGTCTGAAAGTCACGATTTTGTTTACCACCAGATTTTCCCAAATTAGTTAAAGTCTGATTAATAAGCAATTTCTTACAGAAAGTTAGAGTTTTCTTAGAAACCAAAGTAATGTGTGCCACAACGTACTTACTCCTTCTTCCTTAAATAGTAACCACACTGAGCAGACCATCAAATCAAACACATGCTGTTATTGCCAGGAAGTGAAGTTAATGAGTAGTTAAGACAAGTTACAGCCTTTAACCTAACAACTAACTAGCGCAACTACAACTGACTACATGGCTTATTTTTGGTGTCAAACTTCTAGCATTCCTATGTCTCAACCTTGGTTTTGTTGCATTCTATGCTGTACTCACAAACCATTGCCTAGGTTTAAACCACTGTACAACAGCAACAGACGGAAACAAAGTAGGCCAATCAGCCCCTTGAGCATGATCCACAATCTAGATTGTTGCTGACCATCTGGCTTGGTGCCATTTTCATGCACAGTTCACACAGTCCTTGATGTCATTACTACTCAGAAATCCATTGATCTCCACCACCAATATATTTAATAAGCTTCCACAGCCTTTGGGATGGAGACTTCCAAAGATTAATTAACCTCTGAATGAAGAATCAAGGACTTCCTATTCCTCCCAGTTCTAAATGGCTTTCTCTTTTTTCTATGTTCAGTGGTTCTAAGCCCCTGGTTATTTATCTATTTTCTTTATTCTTTAATGGGCTGTGGGTGTCACTGGCAAGGCCAGCATTTATTGAACATCTCTACTTATCCTTGAACTGAACAGCCTGCAAGGCCATTTTAGTGGGCAGTTAAGAATCAGCCACATTGATGTGGGTCTGGAATCACATGTAGGCCAGACCAGGTAAGGTTGGCAGATTTCCATCCTTAAAAGGACATTTATGAACCAGATGGGTTTTTACAGCAATTGATGATCATTTCATGGTCACCTATAGACTAGCTTATGTTTTGATAAAAATGAAAGCCTTGATTTGTTGTAAACACAACAAAAATAAAGGTAACATGATTTAAAATGTTCTCTACAAAGTTATTAAACTTTTAAACTCTAATAGTTTGGCATTCCAAACTGCATTACTTCTAAACAGAAAACTGTTGAACCATTTCTACATTTTCTGCAAAATGTTACACATCAAGTATAATTGTCTGTTCACTGCTGGTAAAATATTTAGGGTAAATGATTAAGAAAAGAATAAAATTTTCATTCATTGCTTTTTAAATCTTATTCTCTCACACTCAAGAATTACAGTACTACTGTGTATTTGCATCTTCAGGCTGTGACTGTAGGCAACTATTTGTTCCTATAATGAATATAAGACTAAGTGATGCACACTCAATGCATTATCTTGAAAACAGAAACTAGGTAATTAAATATAGAGTTGGAGATCCAACAGCAGAATATTATGCAAACAATGGAGATTCAATTCCAGAAGAATCAGAAGAACAAACCTACATATAGCACTTTCATGATCTCAGAATACCGTACAGTGCCTCACCACCGCTGCCGTACTGTTGAAATTTAGTCACTGATGTTGAACACTCAAAATAAATTTCTTTATGGAACTATAATATCACTGCTCATAATTCTTGAATCCTCTTGTTCAAGATCATTTACTGCATTCATATACTGAATGCTACTCAAATATGTCACGTTAAGCATTAGGCAATGACCATTTCCAACAAGAGAATTTAGACATATGCCCTAGATATTCAATGCTGTTGACATCACTGAATTCCCCACCATCCACATCATGGAATGACCAGAAACTTAACTGAATCATCTTTATCAATATTATAGATGCAAATAGAGGTCAGAAACTAGAAATTTTGCACCACTCAACTCAACTCCAGGCTTCTCAAAGCTTGGCCAGCATCTAAGAGCATGAGGGAATATCGTCCATTTGCCTGGATGACTGGAGCTCCAACTCTGCCATCTTAACACCATTTGGGACAAAGACGACCTCTTGATCACCTTAAACTTCCACTCCTCACATTCTCACCACACAATAGTGTGTATCACCTACAGCATGCACTGCAGTAATTTGCCAAGGATCCTTCAATAGCACTTTAAAACTTTCAATCATTATCATCCACAACAACAAAGGGAGCAGACACACAATAATATCAATACCTGCTAGCTTCACTCCAAGTCACTCGCCACCCTAACTTGAAACTTATATTGCAACTCCTCCGTTGTTATTGAGTTAAAACTCCTAGAACCCCTCTCTGACAGTAGTTGGTGTACCTATACAGTACCATGGACTGCGAGGTTCAAGAAGCTAGCTCAGCACAATGAATAAATGCTGGTCTTGCCAGGCGATGACCACATCCCATGAATAAAAAAGGCATTCAGATAATAAATCCATATCCGTGATCCTTTTTTTTTTAAAAAAAATGCACTTAATTAGACACTATACTGCATAACTGTGGCACAATGCATTTACTAGTGTTGGAAATCTGAACTAAAAATAGTAAATACTGGGAATACTCTGCAGGTCATGCAGCATATATAGAGAGAAAAAGAACTGATGGTATGTTTGCTTGTGTGCAGCCCTGAACAGAAACAAATACAGAATTTCCTGTTTTTATTTCCCAAAAATACTGCTGTAAATAATTCTAGGCTCCTCTTGTCCAGCATCATTTATTGCATTCAGTTACTTAATCTACATAATAAAAGACTCCCAGATGGGCTCCATTAAATAAGAACTTCTATTAATTTTATTTGGACAAGCAATAAGTCTTTATGCACGACAGCTCCCACGCTTAGCATAAACAGTTTTATGTAAATCTCCAAATGCATTTTGTTAAGACTGAAGGTTTACTAATTTTACACAAAACAATGCAAACCAAACCAGAGATTTGTTGGATTAAAACTACAGAGAGTTAATTCATCTTCTATTGTAGATAAAAACACTCACTCATGGTGATATCGGTATGGTTACATGGGCAGTTGTGACACCAGTAAAAAGCGATAACACGATTCAAATGCAACACAAAGCATTCTAGCGCCACCCAGCCAAAGAACACTCATACTGCAGGGACAACCTTTTAAAAACTTGGGAGCTTAAAAACAAAGAGCATTCTTATTTCCCAGTAGTGCTATGGCAATGACTTGCAATTATATAGCTATCAGATACCTCTAAAGGTTCTTGAGTAGATTTGTAGCTTGGGTTGTGGATGCTGTGGTTGGTTTGCTCGGCGAGAGAATCAACCACAGTATCAGATACCTCAAAAGTACTTTACAACTAAGTGCGCTCAATGTGACAAAATAGGAAATAAGGCAACCAATTTTCTCACAGCAAACTCTCACAAACATCACAACGATAATAATAAAATCTTTCATATAAAAAACCAGACATTGGCAGGGATATCTCCCCTGCAATGCTTCAAAATGGCATCATTAGTTCTTTTCATGTCCCCTTAGAGAGAGCAAACTAGGCCCAAGTTCAGTACCTCATTCAAAAAACAGCATCTCTGGTGGACTGCTGCACTCCATCAGTACTGCACTACATTGTCGGCCCAGACGTTTGTGCTCAAATCCTGCACTTGACTTGAACCTTCATCCTTCTGATTCAAGGAAAGAATACTACCACATTCAGCCCATTGTATTCGTGCTGGCTCTTTGAAAGAACTATTCAACTGATCCCACTCCTCTTTCCCATCAGTCCTTTTCTCTTTTTAAGTACACATCTAATTCCCTTTCAAGTTATCTTTAAATCCGTTTCCATCTCCTTTTCAAACAATGCATTTCAGGTCACAACAACTCATTGTATAAAAGAATTCCCCATCTCCCATTTTACAAAATTTTTTTTTAACTAAACCACATTCTTATTAGGATGTTTTCAAAAGTATATACTAAGAAGCTAATGACAGAAAATAAATAAAGTAATCCGAAAGTCACAACATTTAGTTCAGTATTACCGATTACCCACTTTAAACAGGAACCTCCAACAATATTTATTTCAAGACTTTAACATAATAAAGAGCCCCAAGATGCATTAAAATACAAAATTTTACAATGAACCTCAAAAGAAATACTATGCTGATGACAAAACCTTCATTAAAGATCAGTTTCATAGAATCATAGAATCTCCACAGTGTGGAAACATGCCCTTCGGCCCAATAAGTCCACACCGACCCTTGGAGCATCCCACCCAGACCCATCCCCCTGTAATACCTAATCTACAGACCCCTGAACACTATAGACAATTTAGCTTAGCCAATCCACCTAACCTGCACATCTTTGGACTGTGGGAGGAAACCGGAGCACCCAGAGGAAACCCACGCAGACACGGGGAGAATGTGCAAACTCCACACAGACAGTCACCTGAGGTGGAATTGAACCCGGGTCCCTGGCGCTGTGAGGCAGAAAAGGAGAGGTAGTGATGTTTAGGAACAGAATTCCAGAGTCTGGGAGTTTGCAGGCTGAAGGCACAGCTGCGAATAGCGGCACGATCAAAATCAAGGACACTCTATAAGCCAGAAATGGTGCAAAGTCAATGAGATGCAATACGTCAACATTATTTCACAAGGTTGGAACATCTGGGCAATTTCTGATTTTTCAGGAGCTGATTCTTTCTGGTTATGATAGGACTTTGTTAAAGTCTATTTTCTGCTGATCACATCAGTGTTAAATCAATCTATCAAACATAAATTCAAGAAGAGTGTGATCATAACCTGGGAGGTTCTTAGTTTTTTTGATGCTTCCATTTGGTGTCTCTGTGAACAATTAAGACCAGGAGGCTGGGCATTGTCAGAATGTAAATGACCTGTAGAATGAGCAAGAATAACTCTTTGACCTTCAATATATATGAAAAAATATTTCACTGATATTCCGCCTTAATTTGAACTGGGAACAGAAATCTATATTTCATTAATTTTGCAATGCGCTACAAATGGGGGCTCTAAAACCAGAGGCCAGTCTCAAAATAAGGAGTCAGTCATTTTAGGACTAAGATACGGAGAAATTTCTTCCTGATAAGGGAGGGCAGAATTGAGGTAGAAAATCAACATTAAGTATTAAATGGCAGAGCAGACTCAAAAAGGCTGAATTGCTTGCTTCTGCTTCTATGTTCTTACGGCAGTCTACTCAACCACTATAATCTTGAAAGCTAGTTGCTAACTAAACAATTGTGAGAAAGAACTATGCTACAGTTTTAGCAAGGTGAGGTCCAAGTTTGCTTTCTACACAAAAGTATTTTCTGCATCCTCAATCTTGGTGCAAGAACAATTCTGGTATTTAAAATTCCACGTCATACACACTCTGATTAATATCCCTGTGATAGAATGTCACTGAAATGACTGAAATGATAAATACATCCGTCTATCAACAAAAGTAATATCCAGCTTAATTCATAAAACATGAATTTGTGGTATGTTTGTCTTTGAGTGATGGTACTCAAGACATGTAATACTTATCTAAAACACAACAATACAATGGTTTAGATATCTGTGGCTGGCTGCATTGACAGAGAGGAGTTTCATCAGCTGTGCATTAAGTCATCAACTAGGGTTTCATAACAAGGTGGGAAAGTTAGCAATAGTTATTTCAAATCAATCTTCAATTATCTACAATAAACCCTAGTACAACAGTCAAGATGCATTGTACATTGTGAGGAAAAGCATCCAATTCCTAAAAATCTCCCATCTAAATATTACCAATGAAACATTTGGAACTGTAATGCTATTAGGAAAAAAAAACTGTTATTGTACCACAGAACTTTATATTATATAATTCCGCAATCACTTTACAAGAACTCTATACAAGATGTAACACAATGACAAAATTTGATGTCAGTACAGGACAGTGCTTGGCTTCACTCTCCTCCAATATTCCCATAGCATTCCCATCCCCTCACCCCAAATGCCCTCCAACTACCACCACCAACAGCACCACTCAAAACATGACTAAATTAATTCCAAATTCAAATGGATATGTAGAGTTGTGTAGTCTGCCTCAGTGCGATGGTAAGCTGCTGGCCTCAGTTCACCTCATCTGGAAAAAGGTGAAGAGTCCTGGAGTTGTTATGGCACAGAGGGAAGACCATTGGTCAGTCGAGCCCAAGCCTGATCTCTGTGGAGCAATTCATCAGTCCCTTAGGGTCTTGACCCTCCATCCCCATCACCCTGCAAGCCTGATTTCTTGATACAATTTCCCTCAGAAATGATTTGTCATTTCCTCTCATACCACCCTCGAAGGATGGGATTTCTAATTCACCCAAGATTCAGCAATCTGAAACAGTGCAGACTTCAGGAGAATACTGTTATTTAGCCATAATATGCCTGCAAAACAAATTATGGAAATTATGGATATTTTTTAAATTCACTGACTGAGGACACAATTTGACAGTTGATTAACAATTTCATAAAAAAAACAAGTATCGACTTAAATTCATCTAAATAGGCCAGGATTGGAGTCAGATGTAAAGAACTAAACAATCCAAACATATTTATCCACGCATATAGGTGAGGAATTGTAGAGGCAAATGAGGTTGCTTGCACTTGTGAACAATGGCCAGATTGAGTTTTTGCCTACGTTATACATATATTCAACTATGTTTGCCTAGATCATAATTTGCACTTGAACACTTGTTGACTGAGTGAATTAAGTGAACCCTCCTCTGTCTACAAGCCAGTTAAATTCCCTTGAAATAAATTTTGTTAAACAACATTAATTTTTAAGCACAGCAGTATATTAAATGTTAGTAACCTTCAATACTAGCATTCCCAAGTCTATGGACTCAACTGCCACTTCAAGAGTTCAGCACACAATCTGGCACATAATAATCAGTACCAAATTGTCAGATGAAACATTAAACCATGTCAAAGTTAATTCATCTGTTGTGTGGCACTGACAATTGTCCTTTACACATAATGAAGGCTAAGTAAAAGCAAATGCTTAATCCTTTTTTAATCTAGCATGGTTAAATGCTGGATTGAGCAACTACAACCATTTGAATTCCTGACTAATTTTCAGATGTCCAACACTCGATTTCTGAAACCAATTTAGATGAATATGAGTGAAGTATTAGCAGTCCTGAGCATGTTTTGTAGATGGAATAAGACAGTTCTTGAAATGGTATCACATGTACTAAACAGAACAAATTTTTATTATTACAGCTATAGTGACAGGCTGTCCACTTTGATCCCTACCACAATACCAAATTGAAATGTCTACCATCTACTAACACAGATATTTAGATAAGTAAAATACAAGTAAACAGTGAAAAGCATAAAGCTGCACACTGTTTAAAAATCTGTTCACACACAGGACTACACCACTGCCCTTAAAGACAACAGCAAACAGAATCAGATTACACAATTAAAATTGAATGTGTAGCAACAGGATGTTTCTGAACCTGTTACTCAAAGATTCAAGTCTCCCACCTGGGATTATTTTGGATAGAATTATCAAGAAAACAGCAACATCATTGAATATAGCCTAGCTGCAGCTCCCAGTTTTAGGAAACACTAACTATAAAGGTATAGAAGTAGGAGCCATTCAGCCCGTTGAGTCTGTCCTGCCATTCAATTAAATCATGGCTGATTGTATCATCCTCAACTCCACTTTCCTGCCTTTTGCCCATAACCCTTCATTCTTTCATGGATTAAAAATCTGTCTGTCTCAGTCTTGAATATACTTAGTGACCCAGCCTCAATAACCCTTTGCAGTAAAGAATTCCCACAGATTCACTACCATCTGAGATAAGAAATTCTTTCTCCTCTGTCTTAAATGTGCAACCCCTTACTCAGAGATTATGCCTTCTGGTCAGAGACTCATCCACAAGCATAAACAACCTTTAAGCATCCGGCCTGTTGAGACCCCAATAATCTTGCATAATCAATAATCAATAAGTTCATCTCTCATTCTTCTAAGATTGGGCGAGTAGAGGCCCAACCTACACAAACTCTTTTCACAAGACAGTCCCTCCAAACCTGGAATTAACCTCAAGACCCTTCTCTGGACTGCCTTCAATGCCAGTATATCTTTCCTTAGATAAAGGATCCAAAACTATTCACAGTATTCCTTGTGCTTTGTATAGCTTTAGCAAAACCATCCTACTTTTATACTCGATTCCCTTTGAAATAAAGGCCAATATTCCATTTGCTTTCCCTATTACCTGCTGAACTTGGATGCTAGCTTTTTGAGATTAAGTACTCCCAAATCTCTCCATTTCTTAGTTTTCTGTAGCCTTTCTCCACTTAAGTAATATTCAACTCCTCTATACTTCTTGCCAAAATGCATAACCTCACACTTTCCCAAATTACATTCCATCTGCCAAGTTTTTGCCCACTCGTTCAACTGGCCTATGCCCCTCTGTAAGTTCTCTGTCATCCCCATCACTTGCATGCACACCTACTTTTATGGCATCTGCAAACTTGGCTCTAGTGCATTCCCTTCCTCATCCGAGTCATTAATATATATTGCAAACAATTGTGGCTTCATCACCCTTCCGTGTTGCACTCCACTAGTTACAGGTTGCCGTCTGGAAAATGCCTTCCCCTTATCCCAACTTTCAGTCTGAAATTTAGCCAATCCTCTATCCGTACTAATATACTAACAGCATGGGCTCTTATCTTAGTGAGTAGCCTAATGTGTGGCACCTTATTAAACGTCTTCCAATATATTACATCTATTGCTTCCCCTTTATCCATCCTGCTTCTGCCCTTCTTAAAGAATTCTAGCAAATTTGTCATGCAGGTCTTTACCTTCATGGAACAAGGGTGACTCTGCTTGATTATATGATGGATTTCTAAATACATAGGGCAGAAATTTCAACTATTATACAAAGGTTTATTCCTATAGGTTTCTGAAACTTTTCATCTTATGCTTGATAATTTTCTACATTTAAGCAGATATCATAGAACAGTATGATGAAACGAAAATGGTTAAATAAGGCTACGCTGTTGGATTCTGTTTTGATGACCTTAATAGCATTTCTTGATGACTTTGTCCTGAAGCAAACGGGAGTCTTCAAACCACATCAAAAGCATATTTATTACAATTTTCATGTCTCCTCATCATAGCTAGGGCAGAAAACCAGGGAGAGTGCTTCCCTGGCTTCCCCAGCCAGCAATCAGTGCACGCCTGCAGGAAAGTCAACTTACTTCATTCGTAACATATCTAAAATAGGGTCACCACAACTCAAGGTACCTGCTTTACAGGTTAAGGATTTGTAAACAAGACGGCAAGAGAGACTAATGTGATCTCACCAGCTTAAAATACCAGGAATTCAATATTTTTATTTCAAAGTTTAAAAGAAATTATATTACTGAAAAGCAAAGACATGGCATTTTAGAAAAATCATTGAGTTTCAGATTAGCCTTAACACTCCATTTGATATAAGTATTCAAATTAAAATATGCACAATTAGAAGTCAAGTAAGTTTGTTACAAACGCTATGGGTTTGGGAAATAAAAATAAATCAAGCTTTTCAAACTTGTAAAAAAAAATTTCTTTTTTTTGAAACTTTTCTTTAGATATTTTTAAATAAATGAAGAGTTATCAAATCCACATTAGTCACTGTATGACTAATGAATCAGTAAATAATGAAGTCACATTGGATTCAAAACCTTCTCTTCGTTTCTCTCTCCACAGAAACTACTACTCAGGCCTGCTAAGTTTCTACAACACTTCCTGTATTTTTATTTTAGATCTCCACACATTCAGTGCTTTGCTTTTAGTTTCACAATGTTTTTAAATGAAAGCATCTACTGCCCATCCCAAATGCCCCAAGAGAATCTGGTGGTGAGATGCCTTTACATTTTTTCAGGGGTTTAAGTTAGTTCAGTTAGCTGAACAGCTGATTTCCGATGCAGAGTAGTGCCAACAGTATGGGTTAAATTCTCACACCAGTTAAGACTACTGTGAAGGACTCTCCTTCTCAACCTCTCCCTTCGCCTGAGGCGCGGTGACCCTCAAATTAAACCACCACTAGTCATTTCTCTCTAATGACAGTTTAGCTGCATGGTCTAGTATGAATGTGACAACATTACCTTTATGTACTCTATCAATTCCTTAAAACCCAACATCCTGAACCAAATAGGAGATTATGGCCTACATGGAACTTGGAAAGTCAGTTCTTAGAAAGCAATGGTTGGCACCAAAATTCTCACTGACCTAGCAACATGGGATCACACCTCCAACATAGCAAATAAGTAAATTTATGAACTAAAACAAAACCTCAAAAATATGATGCTGCCCAAGGTCGCACTGGCTATTCAGACTCTGTCTCGGCTCAGATAAGCAGAACATGGGTAAAGTATTGGAAGATTTCTGGCATTGAAAATGAATACACAGCATTGTTCCTTTGAGGGAAGTGGGACCGGGGAGTGGGGTGTAAGACGGTGAATAATAGAGAAGATAAGATGAGAGGACATGCATAAAAATAATGGAATGTTGAACTGCAACTAGCTAACTGAATTAATTCAGATTTGTAAAAAATACTTCAAAGGTCAGCTTCAAAAAGAAAACCTTAAGTTATTGGACAATTTTAAAAACCTGCAGCAAAAAACTGTTTTCTGAAATTAATGTCAATGTCTTAGGGTCTTGTTACAACTCTGATAACACATCTTCAGTTGATCACGTGTTTGAGAATATTTCTATCTGCAATGTGTGTCTATGCATAAGGTTTGTGTCATTGACTGTGTAAAATACAGTACTTCCCACCATTTTCTGTTCTTTAAATACATTTCTCCAGCAAATATGACTTACAATAATCACAAATATCTGAGAACAAATAATTGGTCTTATTAGCTGCATTTCTCTACCTGGCCCTCAGATTCTACAGGCTTTGTTCTGAGATAATTATGGAACATCACTGTAAGATGACACGATACAAGACTAGATACAGAATAAAGGATGCAGTGACGTGATTTAAAAGGCAATAATCTCAAACTGTTCCTGTGGTTATAACCATCATGTAAATGCCTCCAGCTGATTGCTCCATCCGCTTTCTTTTGTATACTAGCATTGCTCATGGCGAGTTAGACAATAGGGGTGTCATCTTCAAAGTGTGAGGGGTAAGTATGTCAGGAAGTAAATGGGTTACTTGCAAAAAGGGCTTGCTGTACATAAGATTTTAATTTGTTACTAGCTTATCTCCTACCCCATTGCTTGCAACATGAGAATGCAATGTTTTAAAACAACAGGGGTATAATCAAACGACATGTGATAGGCAGTGTTTCAGGAAGCTGAATGCAACTCTAACAGGAAAAGCAGATTGTACAAGATTTTTAATTATAAACTCAATAATTATGTAGCTATTCTCTGTAGTGTTCAGAATCCACTTTATTTGCTGGCAACAGAATCAAGAGACACAGTAACAGATAATTTATGTAGTCAGTGTAAGTTCAGGGGAACTTAGAAATCAAGAAATTTAAGGAACAGGAAAATGTTTCACCAAAGAAGTATGTTGTCTATTTTTTGAGAAAATTGATCACATGGCAACTTCTCTCTATATCCAACTCGCCCTGTTTTACCCAACATATTTAATATTCCTCCGAAACTACTTCCTCCAAAGATCTTAGATATTCATCATTGGGATGAATATCAAGTAAATTTTGTACCATGCTAAGATACTTATTACTAGGTTAAAAAAAAATTCAAGCTGCACATACAATTGCTGTTCATTATTTTCAGAAAGTTATGAGCAAGAAGCATATTAAACTTACTTTTCTAAGTTTTTGTTTATGTTATTAACTATGATCACAGTAGGGCACACAATTAACACCAAGCTAAAAAGGGGAAGCAGCTTTCAAAAATATTGGAATTGGAGAACAAATCTATCCAAGGCACACATACTTTCCTAATATGTGTTTCTGAGGAATAACACTAGCACTTACACAGTGAAGTTACAGAGATGTTTCAAAATATTCCACAGAACAAATCAGCGTTAAAGTGAGGTAGGTGGCTGTTCTTATGTCAAAGTTAAATTGATTAAGGTCAACATTGGCAGAGGTCTTGAGGCATAGCCTCTCAACCAAACACTGAATGCAGAGGAGGCAGAACAAAATAGCTCTCAACATTCCTGCCAGTCTTCCTACACCAAGCAGGAAGACATATAAAGAGAAATGAGAAAGCATCTTAGTGAAACACAAAAATTTCACTGCTTGAATGACATACTCAACATCCAACTGCCTGGTGTTCAAACAACAAGCATTTTATTTTTCATTCCACACACTCAGCAAACTCTCCCTAAAAGCCATCTCTTTGATCAAGCTTTCAGTCCACTGTCCTAATATCTATTCGAAGCTGTGTCAAATGCTCCTGCAATGTGCCTCAGGATGTTCCACTTTATTAAAATGTGCTATATAAATGCAAGTTGAAAGTGTAAAGAAGGCACAAACTCCAACATTTCATGCAAATTCTGAACATATTGATATTTTTAAGAATCAAAATCTGCAAACTGAGAACACAGGAACAAGTCCAACCGGAGAAAAATGCCATTTTTCCCGAAGATGTCTAACCCATTTCAGAGATTCAGTGTAATTACTGCTTCATGGATTTCTCATCACACATTCATCTCCTCCAACTGCACCCACATCAACCCACCTGACATACCACCCGATGTATGTTGTTCAACAATGTTTTAAAAAGAACAAAGAACTGTGGAATTTGGAAATCCGAAACAAAAACAGAAATTGCTGGAGAAACTCAACAGGTCTGGCAGCAGCTGTGGAGAAAAAGAAGAGTTAGCATTTCGGGGCCATTGACTCTTCTTCAGAACACAATACTTCTAACTATCCTAAATGAACAAGTTGAATCAGAATCAGCACAGGACGCCCCCATTTGGGTAACCCTAATCTATGTTTGGCTCTCCACAAGAGAAACCTACCTTGTCCCTCTGCCCAATAACTCCAATTTTCAAACAATTACTACATTGTCTTTTATTGCAACAATTTAATCCATGTCCTTAATTTCTGTAAATCTTAAAATACTCCTCTCATTACATATTAATTCAACTAATCGAGGAATAACTTTCCTTACCTGAACACTGTTTCACACATGCCATATCCTGCATTAGGAATTTATATTTACCCTCCTCTCACTCCTATTTTACATACAGCTAAACAGAAAGAGGGCAACTCGAAAGTATCCTTCAACAGCACTTTCCCAGCACCGCAACCTCTTAACACCCAGAACAGAAAGTTTCTCTTCAAGCAACAAAACATCCTGCCTTGGAACTATGTTGCCACTCCTTCACTGCTACTGAGTTAAAATCCTGGAATTGCCTCTCTAAACAGTACCTTGGGTCTACCTACACAGCTTGGATTATTGTGGTATAAGCAGCAGCTCACCTTCAAGAGCAATTAGGGATGGGCAACAAATGGTGATCTTCCCAGTTCGATAGTGTGGAAAGTGGCCATTCACCACCCAACAAGTCTGCACCAACGCTCCGAAGAGCATCCCACCCAGACCCAGCCCATCCCCACATTTATCATGGTTAATCCACCTAACCTGCACACCCCTGGACACAATGGGGCAATTTTGCATGGCCAATCCACCTAATCTGCACACCTTCGGGCTGTGGGAGGAAACTGGAGCACCTGGAGGAAAACCATCCAGACACAGGGAAAATGTGCAAATTCAACACAGTCATCCAAGGCTGGAATCGAACCCATGCCCCTGGCGCTGTGAGGTAGCAATACAAACCACTGAGCCACCATGCTGCCCAGAATATACACAAAAAGCAACAAACACCAATTTCCAATATGACAATCAATCAATCAGTTTGAGATTTGGTAAGTGGTATTCCTATAATCAAAAGCTTTCGATCCCCAAAGAAAGTGCACAATCCCAATCCAGCCCTAATGCAGCGTGCAATATAATCTGTGCCTATTTTCTGACTAGAGGTGCATTTTAATGATGCAACTATGATCCATGTCTGTTAAACATGGAAAAACTGTCTGGAATTAAAACTTAAAAACCCTCTGCTCAAGAAGTCATAGTTTTACAAGCACATTATCACACATTTGGGAGTCTCTAGTTAATATGATTTTCCAGCAGCTGATCAACCAAGCTTCAAAGCACATCTAATCTCAATACTTAATTAATTCACTGAAAATCCAGCAAGAGATCAAGAGTAACATAAGATTACATCATTAAAGTGCATCAACATCCCGATGAGTCACAAAATATTCTAATCACTTCATAAAGAAATAAACCTGTTACAAACCATCATTCAACACCCAAGTCTGCAATGTGAAAATTCCAGTGACATTTGAGGAGCAGGATTTTGTTCCGAAGCATTGCAACTTAAATTAAGGTAGAAAACTGCCAGACGTATGTGATTGTCCCTTTATAAGACTAAATTTGAATATGTGAATCAAAGTTGAGGAAGAAAAATATCACTGATGATAATGCAAAGCTTTTTCTCTGCTGCAAATTGCTGACCATCGGACTACATTAGCTGTGGTGCACTTACACCACCATAGCTGAAACAATGCTGCCCTAACTACTTACTGTTTTACTTTAGGTTTCTACTGCCCGAGAAACTACAACTCTTTAATCACACTTTTCAAAAAAAATCAGCACAAGTAGGCTATTCTGCTATCTCTCACTTTGTTTGAAATGCTTCACCAACTAGAAAAGGACAGTGTCGGGGTGCCTGCAAATCCCTTGTGCTCACCTTGTCCTCACTTTTCATCCCACCAGCCTCCGCATTCAGAGGATCATTCTCCACCACGTCAGAAAACTCCAACAAGACCAAACAAATCTTCCCCTCATTCCCCATTTGCACTTCGCAGGGATCATTCCCTCTGGGACACCCTAGTCTATTCCGCAACCACGAACACCACCCCTCCTCTCCACGGCACCTTCCTATTTAACCGCAGAAGGTGCAACACCTACCCCTTCACCTCCTCCATGCTCACCATCCAAGGGTCTAAACAGTCTTTCCAGGTGAAGCAGTAGTTCACCTGTACCTCCTCCAATATTGTGTATTGTATTCACTGAACCCAATGTGGCCTACTCTCCATTGGAGAAACCAAACACAGACTGAGTGACAGCTTCGTGCAACACCTCTGGTCTGTGCGCAAGCATGACCCCGACCTTCCTGTAGCCGGTTATTTTAACAGTGAAGGTCACCGGACCCGAAACGTTAACTCTGTTTTCTCCTTCACAGATGCTGCCAGACCTGCTGAGCTTTTCCAGCAACTTTGTTTTTGTTCTTGCTTTACAGCATCTGCAGTTCTTTTGGTTTTCTGAAGAAGGGTCTAGACCCAAAACGTCAGCTTTCCTGCTCCTCTGATGCTGCTTGGCCTGCTGTGTTCATCCAGCTCTACACCTTGTTATCTCAGATTCTCCAGCATCTGCAGTTCCTACTATCTCTGAACCTTTTTCTTCCCTTTCCTTTTAGCTTGTTATCATGTCTTCTCTTCCCTCCCACATCCCAGTGGGGACTGTCTGTCCTTTCAAGTCTGGCAGAGACATACCATTGTTCTGCTATTCTCACATTCTAATCTTAACCTGAACTATCAACATCTTTTCTCCATCAGCACCCGATACTCACTACACCCTCCCCCCACCCCACCAAACTACAGCATTCATGCTGTCCCCTCCACACTACACTTCAGCTCTGATGAAGAAGTGTCATCTCGACTTGAAATGTTAGGTTGCTCTCTCTCCATGAATGCTATCTGACTCGTTGAGATCTCCAGCATTTGTTATTTACAATACAGATTCCAGCATCTGCAGTCATATGTTCCTACACCTTCCATGATACTAGCTTTTGAGCTGATGCAGAAGCATCATCTTACTCTGAACGTAACTTTTGTTTCCTCATCCCCAATTTTAGAACCGCCCTGTGATGTTTTGGATATATTTATACTCATCTGATAAAAACATATATGACAACTGTCTCATGTAATATACTTAGCTTTGAATGCTAACATTAGGTTTATTATAGCAGTATCAAAAAGATGATTATGATAAAAGTTGTGACATTCTCACTTCATGTCCAAAACTTTCCCAAATCTGTAACAGCTTTTAATTTTGCTTTCTAACTTGTCCTTATAAGTGTGCCACGAAAGAGATGCACTGGCATAATGCTATTCTTGACGTATTTTTATTTTAACAAGGAAACTGGCACCATGATAGATTCACTTAGCTACACAACTATCCAGTAAAAGAGAGACACCCAAGTCAACATGGTTTGACAAATTGTGCATGGCACTTCTTGATGTGCACCTTCACATTCATCACCGCTGACCGTAAACCAGCACTGATATTTCAAATGAAACCATTTCGTCAGTCCTTAACTTGAAATACTCTTTCCAGATTAGATAATATTTATTAAGTTATTAGGAGCTTCACTTAGTTCAAGGAAACATGGTACAAAGATCTTGCCTGTCGGCTCTCTTTCACCAAAATCCCAGCAGGCAGCGCTGGACATAACTCATTAGAAAGCCCAAAATAACAGACTCAAATGCAAAATCCCTAGAGATCTGCTGGGTTAGAAATAAAATGAACACAGCACAGGCAGCAGAGTGGTTCAATAAGTCAGTGTGTCTTCCGTTCACCCCAGAAGCTGTGTCAAACTGAAGAGAAGAAAGATTTTACTTAACTTTTTAATTTGAGCAGTGCTGACATAATTCCTAAATGATACAAGTCCACAGCACAAACCTGTCCCTGTGTTTCATCTGTCAATGATACTCGCTCCCAGATTTTAATTTGTACAGTAAATTGTGATTTGTGTTTTAGAATTTATATTACCAGAAATACACTTAAACATCACGCATTTAGTATGAAGCACAATGGAGATAAAAACTCAGAATACCTGTAGTGACTCAATGGATAAATGAAGTACTCAGCATGGTGAACAAGCCAGACTTATCAGACAGATCCCAGGATTTAAACACTGTACTGTAGTGAGGGTTTGCCCTTGTGTTAGCTAGTTAGCTACAAATTGTCTCCTGCTGGGGCACCAGACAATGGGGAAATAAATAAACAATTGATTTCGTTTCTCCTTCCACTTCTACACTTGATTTAACGCCTTGTCGGAAAGTCAGCCTCAAACACTTTGCACCACACCCTCTGAACTCTGAGACTTTATGCTCCACTTCTTGGAGTAGGTTTGAACCCACTACCTCTGGCCCCCGAGGTGAAACCGAGCCCCAGTTAACACTGGAGGAGACAAAAGTGAGAGAACTGCTACTTTGAACTTGGTAGTTTGCTATAAACATTGTTTCACGGTGTTTAGACTTGACAGTGTCAGAAACCAAAGCATCTTAAAATGAACTGCATGATATTTTACTGAAGTTATTTAAAGAGCTATTTGCTGACTGATGCAGAATTCAGAGATTCTATCACCACAGCAAAGCTGAGGAAGGTTATCTGAGCAGTGTGTTACGAGGTTCTCACACATACAACTGTTGACAGAGCTCCTTCAACAAATGTACTCCTTCAGCCCTTGTTTTAACCCTTAAGTAAGAAAAACTAGCTTTCCACAGTAATTGAGCATACCATTAAATCAGCCAACACTTCAGTCAATAATAAAAACAGGAAGTTGGTGAGTGAGAAAAAACCCAGCTGAGGAGATCAGAAAGTCACAGCAAGCAGGCTTTGCAGCATTAGCCTATGTAACCCTAGGAAGCAGGAGGAATAAACAATTGACCTCTCTGCCCCTTTGGTTATGTAAATGAGAATTCTACTCTTAAGTAAATTGCAGATCCATCCTGGAAACTGCACTACCATTGACACAAGGTGAGTGAGTGTGGGTGGGGTCGTGGTCAAGAATGGATCAGTCTTCTGTGATGAGTGCACACATTCAGAACGTGTGCTGACACATTTGGAATAACTACTTGAAGCAAGGTGAAGACACCCCAGAATTAGTTCGGGAGGCTAAGCTTTGGTGTGCAGTGTGGATATGGGAACTGGTCGAGAAAGAGGATTTAAAATCAAAGGCAAAACTAATGGTACAGATTGGGGTTCTTCTTTTCATTTCATCAGACAAGTATCAAAAAGCAAACCCTAGAAAAGGCTTACATAACCTAAAACCAACGTTCCTAATTGCTCAAAATCAAGGTCGGAGCTAAGCAACTTAGGAATGTGAAATTTTCCATTTTCTTTCACAATTAACCGTCTATCAAATTCTCAGGAGCACATAGTTTTGAAACAGGCAACTTCTGAGAATGGAATTTCATTACTGTCGTTAACTATATGGGAAGCAAACCAATCACACTGTCATTCAGTGTTAGAGGAATTCTTCACAGTGAATTAACAATTCAGAACACAAAAATTAAGGAAAATCTTTTTATTTAAATATGAATTTTTCTTCAATAGTTTCCAAATTGAAATTTGTCAAGCCTGATTACGATTATATTATTTTCCAGCTATATTTTCATCACCCATCGCAGACAGCAACAGCTGAACCTCTGAATCATACACTTAAATACATTTATAACATTTTAAACAACTTCACAGCAAAATGAAATCCCTTTGTAAATTCTATTCAATGGTTAATGTAGGCAGATGAGAAAGCCTAGTGCAGACCATGTCCATAAACAATGAGCGGGAGATGGCACGTTAAAAAACCTCAATTTGATATTAATTACGTGTATTTTATCAATTCCCCATGGACTCCATGTCAAAGAATGTAGAAGCAGTAATGTTCTGTGTCATAAAGATTACTAGATTGTGACTTTAATTTGATATTTTGAAAAAACACATTTGCAGTTGATCATATAAGCCTACATAAAAGTTCCCAGGTTGCTCAACAAGCCCGCAATACTTTGTGGAAGACAAACTACAAACTGAAAGCACCATTAAACAAGAAATGAGAAAGTGCATCTATACCAGAAGTAATGGAACACTGATATGCACTATTTTCTAATGGTGTAGCAGTCAATAATAAAACAGATATTTCAAAAAGCACACAATTGTTTGACACTTTAAACTACTTGTCACACCTTAAATTATAATATTGAAATGACAATAATGGACAGAATTATATTCATACTGACCTGAAATGTTGAAAAGATTGGAAAGGACAGAACTGTATTTCTCTTGAACTATAACTGTCCATCCCTTTAGAAATCCCTTCTAACCAGATGGAACAACACTCAAAGTAACAAAGGATATACAAGAGTGATTTCAAACCAGTTACATAATCTTACAGCTTTGCTGTTTACAATGTTATCTGAACTTCTCAATGAGATTACTGTCCTGTATTCACTCTCCAAAATCAATTACAGTACTTTCTATGTAAGGTACAGAACACTTTTTAAAAGTTAGCACGTCTCGAATGTTTCTTTAAATGGTTAATTTTTTGCAATTTCATACAGATGGCATGATAATCTATTAACATTTTGTCAAATTAATCTTTATTGACATTTTGTTCACTTAAATTATGCAACTTCACCTGAAGAGTTTAAGTTGTAATGAACAGAGCTTTATAAACACATTAAAACAGGAGGGAATCACAAAAATCTACATTTACCAAGATGTACACTGTTCCATGGGGTTTGCAATTCAATTAAAACTACATCTAATTAAAATCCAGCCACCTCTCCGGTAGACTCCCGAAGATAGTAATTTGTGAAACAGTACAGTTTCAGAGCAACTAGCAGCTCTCTGAAGTGGTCATTTTTCACAGGTTCGTTTAAACAGTGAGGAGCAGTGGGCAGTTCAATCACAAAAACATCCTGTTCTCGCTCAACATCGCCAGGATAACAATCCAAGAACTTTGACCCAAAATCTTTCCTAGATAGCAGTTAGAGAGGAAAGAGGAAAAGAAATGTTGCACTTACTAGATCCTTTCACATCCTTAGAAAGTCCCAAGAAACATTCAAGCCAATGAATCACCTTTGACATGCAGTCACTATTACTTTATAAGCAAACGCGGTAGCTAATTAATGCACAGCATCACCCCACAGACAGCACCCAGATAAATGACCAAATAATCTGCATTGATCCACAATAAACACCAATGTCGGTGAGGGCACTGAGGAAACTTCCCAGCACAGCTTTGAAAAATTGAGGGATTTAGCCAGGAAGGACCTAAAGAGACAGCTAAGAGGAGCCAGGAGAGGACATGAGAAGTCTTTAGCAGGTAGGATCAAGGAAAACCCTAAAGCTTTCTACAGTTACGTCAGGAATAAAAGAATGACTAGAGTAAGATTAGGGCCGGTCAAGGACAGTAGTGGGAAGTTGTGCGTGGAGTCCGAAGAGATAGGAGAGGCGGTAAATGAATATTTTTCGTCAGTATTCATACAGAAAAAAGACAATGTTGTCGAGGAGAATACGGAGATACAGGCTATTAGACTAGACGGGATTGAGGTTCATAAAGGAGGAGGTGTTAGCAATTCTGGAAGGTGTGAAAATAGATAAGTCCCCTGGGCCGGATGGGATTTATCCTAGGATTCTCTGGGAAGCTACAGAGGAGATTGCAGAGCCTTTGGCTTTGATCTTTATGTCGTCATTGTCTACAGGAATAGTGCCAGAAGACTGGAGACTAGCAAATGTTGTCCCCTTGTTCAAGGAGGGGAGTAGAGACAACCCTGGTAATTATAGACCAGTGAGCCTTACTTCGGTTGTGGGTAAAGTGTTGGAAAGGATTATAAGAGATAGGATTTATAATCATCTAGAAAGGAATAATTTGATTAGGGATAGTCAACACGGTTTTGTGAAGGGTAGGTCATGCCTCACAAACCTTATTGAGTTCTTTGAGAAGGTGACCAAACAGGTGGATAAGGGTAAAGCGGTTGATGTGGTGTATATGGATTTCAGTAAAGCGTTTGATAAGGTTCCCCATGGTAGGCTACTGCAGAAAATACGGAGGCATGGGATTGAGGGTGATTTAGCGGTTTGGATCAGAAATTGGCCAGCTGTAAGAAGACAGAGGGTGGTGGTTGATGGGAAATGTTCATCCTGGAGTTCAGTTACTAGTGGTGTACCTCAAGGATCTGTTTTGGGGCCACTGCTGTTTGTCATTTTTATAAATGACCTGGATGAGGGCGTAGAAGGATGGGTTAGTAAATTTGCGGATGACACCAAAGTCGGTGGAGTTGTGGGTAGTGCGGAAAGATGTTGCAGGTTATAGAGGGACATAGATAAGCTACAGAGCTGGGCTGAGAGGTGGCAAATGGAGTTTAATGCGGAAAAGTGTGAGGTGATTCACTTTGGAAGAAGTAACAGGAATACAGAGTACTGGGCTAATGGTAAGATTCTTGGTAGTGTGGATGAGCAGAGAGATCTCGGTGTCCATGGGCATAGATCACTGAAAGTTGCCACCCAGGCTGATAGGGTTGTTAAGAAGGCGCACAGTGTGTTAGGTTTTATTGGTAGAGAGATTGAGTTTCGGAGCCATGAGGTCATGTTGCAGCTGTACAAAACTCTGGTGCGGCCGCACTTGGAGTATTGCGTACAGTTCTGGTCACCACATTATAGGAAGGATGTGGAAGCATTGGAAAGGGTGCAGAGGAGATTTACCAGAATGTTGCCTGGTATAGAGGGAAGGTCTTATGAGGAAAGGCTGAGGGACTTGAGGCTGTTTTCGTTAGAGAGAAGAAGGTTAAGAGGTGACTTAATAGAGACATTCAAGATGATCAGAGGATTACATAGGGTGGACAGTGGGAGCCTTTTTCCTCGGATGGTGATGGCTAGCACGAGGGGACATAGCTTTAAATTGAAGGGTGATAGATATAGGACAGATGTCAGCGGTAGGTTCTTTACTCAGAGAGTAGTAAGGGCTTGGAATGTCCTGCCTGCAAAAGTAGTAGACTCGCCAACTTTAAGGGCATTTAAATGGTCATTGGATAAACATATGGATGATAATGGAATAATGTAGGTCAGATTGTTGCACCGACCTGTGAAACCATCGAGGGCCGAAGGGCCTGTACTGCGCTGTAATGTTCTATGTTCTATGTTCTATCCAACTGATGGAGCCACAGTTTAAAAGTCCTGAAAGACAATCCCAGCAACAATGCAGCATTCCCTCACTGAAAAGGTCAGTCTAGATCACAATGTCACAATTACCATTCTGGTACACAGTCATACAAAAAATGGGGTACTACCACATCACACGTGATCTGTATGATTAAGTATCACACCAAACGTTACACTGAACTACCAGGACAATCTGAAAGACAAAAAACTGTGAAGAATACAGCTTTGCAAAAGTCTGTAGGCATGTTCTTTTCCAAATGTGTACTCTTAAAAAAATATAATGTATATATAAATATTTATGATTAAAGAAAATGAATAAAAAGTTGGCAGCCTTTATAAAAGCATAGTCCTATCTCAGACTTTATAACATAAAAACAGAACATATAAAATAAATGCAATAAGCTTTATGCATCAAAAATATTGTATTGTAACAGAAATTTTTTTTTAATAAAGTGCAGCAATTATTCTATCACATAAGATACAAGACAGTAATTTGTAAGGAGAAATGTTAACCAGATTACTGGAAAGATCTTTAAACACAAGTGCTTCTGATATAAAAATACTTGCAACTTTAAGGTTAAATTTTTCTGCTAATTATGCTTCTTTATGCATCCAAACGAATGATACACAAGGATGTCCAATGATGCTCATGACAACAGTAAATGCCATTGCCAATAACCGACTTGCAAACATAACTTCATCTCCTAAGAAATTCTATCACCAGTGTAGTTCAAGCAGAGAATCATAGAGATGCTGTGCTGATCACAAAACAGCAAACTCAGTGGGGCTCAGATGATGTTGGAAAATGCAACAAATGTTCTGCAGTTTACAATAAATTATTCCAACTAGACAATGAGTTCACAAACTTGAAATCACTCAAGGATGTCAATGATGTTACTTATCTATATTAGGTTCATAGTATGCATTTAGAAATTTTTCCAATCCTGATCCCTTCTGAAGGTACTAACCTTTGGAAGTCAGAAGTACACGAATACCAGTAGCATCTGATGCCTCAACTGAGCGGCCATTCAATATGCCAGCACAAAACACTGAACCCTGACCCACTATTTCAACACAGAGGGCATTGCACTCAATATAAACCAGACCTCACTCAACACCCAACCTACTTCCATCACGAGCCAGGACAGACTTCAAACTCTTCCCAGCCCTCGTCCAAGGGGTTAAGGTCAACTATGATGACTCACAGTCATCCTGTTTCAGCAGAAGCCAGTGATGAAACCTGCAAGTTTTGGTTCTGTGATCCAATCTTTGCACAGCAAGTAAATAACCTGGCTGGTGAATATCATCTAATCTGCAAGGTTTTTGCTTGTTTGTTAACCAGTGAGCCCATGTTGGTGAGTGTGCCTTTGACCATCAGGTGAAAACATAGTGACAATCCAGTTGCCACTTAAGGTACTAACTCTCACCGCCCAAAACATGGGTTAAAAACAACTTCAACAAGGCATCAGGCAGTGACTGGCAAAGTGCTGACTACCTTCAGGGGAAGCAAACACAGGTTACTTCAGAATTCATCTCTTCATGGGCAGTTTCTCAGAATGACTCATTTCCACTCTGGTTGGATGGGATCAGAGATGTCTGATGAATTCAAAATGCCATCAGCAGATTCTGGCATAGGTGGGGTAAATAGTGCTTGAAAAGTCAGATAGATGACTTGTTTCAAGATTTGTGTGCATCCTCTGAAACCTGGACTTTGACTTCGTATGTTCCCGATGAAATCTCTCAATGTATTCACTGCCTTGTCTTGTGCCTTCCCTGTCATGACGGAGTCCAAATGGGGCAGTTGCTTCAGGAGTCTGGTGTCAGGTATACAAACAATAGATCCTGTCCGGTGGAGCTGGTTTTGAGTACTACATGCCTCAATGCTAAGCGAGTTGACTTGAGAAGGACACTACAGTTTCACCTTTTCATAGAATCATAGAATCCCTACAGTGTGGAAACAGACCCTTCGGCCCGACAAGTCCACATTGACCCTCAGAACATCCCACCCAGACCCATTCCCCCTATAACCCACCTAATCTACACATCCCTGAACACCATGGGCAATTTAGCACGGCCAATCCACCTAGCCTGCACATCTTTGGACTGTGGGAGGAAACCGGAGCACCTGGAGGAAACCCATACAGACACAGGGAGAATGTGCAAACTCAACCCAGCCCGAGGGTGGAATCGAACCCAGGTCCCTGGCGCTGTGAGGCAGCAGTGCTAACCACTGTGCCCGTGTGAAATCTGCACGACAAGATATCCAGAAAAATTTTTTTCATTGCAGTCACTAGCAAAATGCAGGAAAAGTGGCAGCCAATTTGTGCATTGCAAGATCCCACAAACAGCATTCTATTGTGGGTAGATCATCCTTTTTTTTTAAAATGATGTTGATTGAAGAATAGTTACTGACCATCCTAGGACACCAGGGAGAACGTTTAAAGCCTAACTGAAGGGGCCGACGGGGTATTGGTTTAATATTGTGATGTGAACGATGGCACCTGTGACAATGCAGCACTCCCTCAGCACTGCACTGGGAGGGTCAGCCTAGATTTCACCGTTGAAATCCTGGGGTGGGATATTGGGCCTAAAACCTTCAGGTTCAGAGAACAGAACTTAAAAGAGGGGAGAAGAAAACAGATGCAAAATAGTGGAAACACACAGACATTCACGATTAACCATGCAAATACTTCAGAGGAAACCGCCAAATAAAAAGTAAAACTACCTCATGGGTTAGACACCTTGTTTTTGCCTCAAACTATAAATATTTTCAACAAGATGATTGTGAAAACAAATATTTTTGCAGCTAAAATCCACTGGGAAATTCAAAACCAGAGCTAATTGCTGATAAACCAAATTAACTTTTAAAAAGGAAGAGACCATCCTCCTCCAGACCCACTGGAACAGTTTCTGGGGAGCTGCTGTTACCTTTGATAAACTTTCACAGGCAGGATTTAAATTTCTCCCTGGCTACTCCTAGGCCCCGCCTGGGACACCCTGCAGCCCCGCCTCTCGATTTGCCTCTTCCCCGCCTCTCGGTGGGTGCCGGCTGGGCTGCCCGGCCCGAGGAAGCCCCGCTCACGGGAAAGTTGAGAGGGGAACGCCGGCAGCCTCGGTTCCCAACCCGGCACCGAACCAGATACCAGCCCAACCCCCCTTCCCCTGCTCCGTGCCTGCCTGCGAGCCCCAACCCCAGGGGTTTGTTCAAACTCACTGTCTGCAGCCGGCAGGCGCCTGCGACTCAGATCCGGCGGCTCCTCACAGACGCTTCAGGACAACCTGGGACCGACCGTCCGCCCGCCCGCTGGAGCTGGCACCGCTGGGTCCTAGTGCCCAACCCCCTCAGCCTGCCCACCCGCCCGCCCGCTGGAGCTGGCACCGCTGGGTCCTAGTGCCCAACCCCCACAGCCTGCCCGCCCGCCGGAGCTGGCACCGCTGGGTCCTAGTGCCCAACCCCCTCCACCTGCCCACCCGCCCGCCGGCCGGAGCTGGCACCGCTGGGTCCTAGTGCCCAACCCCCTCCGCCTGCCCGCCCACCAGAGCTGGCACCACTGGGTCCTGGTGCCCAAACCCCTCCACCTGCCCGCCCACCAGAGCTGGCACCGCTGGGTCCTAGTGCCCAACCCCCTCCACCTGCCCGCCCACCAGAGCTGGCAACACTGGGTCCTAGTGCCCAACCCCGCCTGCCAGAGCTGGCACTGCTGGGTCCTAGTGCCCACCAGCCCGCACACCAGAACTGGCACGTGGGTCCTAGTGCCTGGCGGAGCTGACACCACGGTCCTACTGCCCACCCACCACCAGTTTTAGTGCCCACCTGAGCAGGTACCAGAGTCCTACTGCCTGCCAGAACTGGCACCACTGGGACCTAGTGCCCATCACCTACTTGCCAAACCTGACACTGCTGGGTCCTAGCGCCTGCCAGAGGCCACAGCACTGGGTCCTCGTGCCCACCACCCACCTACCAAAGCTGACACTGTCAGATACAAGTGACTGGCAGTCTACCAGAGCAAGCAAAAATCAACTCTTGGCTCCTTGGGCTCTCCTACCACATGCTTTCTGGAGCGAGAAGTGCTGGGTCCTAGTGCCCATTCTCCTGACTACCTGCTGGGGCCTGCACTGCCAGGCTCTAGTGCTCATTGTTCCAGCCAGTTGGAGCGGGCTCTACTGGATCCTAGTATCTGTCCTCCTGGAGACCAGTTGGGCTGGCACTAAAACATAGCAGTGCCAGTTCTTGCCAGAGCCGTACAGCTGGGTTCTAGTGCCTGCCTGTCTTTGCACCCTCCTAGGGCCAGCACGGCAAGGTTCTAGTCAGTCTGGTGTCAGTGTGAATGGGTACTAGTGTACACCTGCCCTCCTGGTTTTAGTACGACTAGCAGCCCTGTCTTAGTGCAGCATTGTCCTAGTGCCCGCCCATTTAGGCAACACAGATGGGTTCAAGAGCTAGCCTACCCCTCCTGGAGTCAGCATGTCTGGGTCCTATTGACTGCCAATGTTATGGCTGTTAATTCCTAGTGCCTGACCACCTGTCTGCCCATGCGGTTGACTCCTCTAATGCCAGTTGGATCATCCACTTCTTCAGTGCAGGGCCCTAGAACTCACCTCCTCCAGTGCAAGGTCCTAGGGCCTACACACACTGTCAACACCACTAGGTCCTAGTGCCTGCCAGAGCTGCAATTTAAAACAGAATACATGTCGTAAGCAAGGAGCCTCTCATCCTGTGATAGGTAACAGTTCAATTCAAGTCACAGGACAGCAACAACTACCCCTGCTGCTCTTGGCCATCACACCCTAAGAGGAAAAAATATATAAATTTAATATTAAAGTTTTTTTAGAAGACAGTAACATTTGGTGATTGACAGCTTGAGCTTTATTTGAAGTTTCAGAATTCCATTCTCAAACCCAAGATTAATGATTGCCTTCTATCATAGCAAAAACTGCACTATCCCATACAGAAACCTTTCTGTAGTCGTGTTCAGTTAAATACAAATCACTATTATGTACAATAATGTCTCAAAGTACTTGTGGATTTTTCATAAAAATTCCACAGTTAAAAAAAATTTTCAAACCAACAGCATGGAAAAGTGTTCATATTATATAATTCCTGCAGAACTTTCCTTCATCTTATTAGCTTATATTGCATGTACAATTAATACAACCATAGAGTCAAGAATTACCTTTCCTTAATTAAAAAGGGCAAGTTTGGTGAAGAGGATAGGTTTTACAAAGAATGTTAAAAAAATGATTCCCTTTCAGTGATGGGAACTGTAGATGTCCTCCCTGGAGCACAGGAAGTGAGAAAATGCAAAAAGAGGAACTTGGCAGCATTAAGGATTTTCTTTGAGTGCACTATCCTGTGTTCATTCCTTTTAACATGTAAATAAGATGAGTTAATTCATGTTCAACCAACTTGCATATAACCAAATTTATTTCTCTGAAGTCTTGCCACACACTGGATTAATTTAAAATAGCCTAGAGGCACTGTGTGATTACAAACACATAGCCCATAGTTGAGACCCAGTACTGTCCTGTCTCTCTCATCTCCTGACACGTTTGAAGAGTTTAGTCACTTCTCAGACACATTGTCATGGTGACTGCCAGATAAAAGCAAATTGGATAAGAAGCAGAATATTTTCCATACAAACAGGTTGACAACAGCATGCATTTATGTAGTGCTTGGAAATGGCAAGGCTTTTCAGGACACTTCACAGGAGCGTTTTCAAACAAAATTAGACACCAAACCATGTAAGGGGTTCAGTCAAAAATTTTGGTTTTTAAATTTAGTTTTTAAAAAGAGGACAGAACAAGGGAAAGGCAGGAGAGGTTTAGAAAGTGAATTCCAGAGTTTAACATGGGTGTAAAAAATATAAAAATAATCTTGCTCTCTCCCTTTTACTAAAACAGATGTTGGTTTCTCAGTGCCATTGGAATATTTCTTTCAATTTCACCAAGGGCTTATACTATTTGGTAAGGGACCACTAGAACTAGACAAGATTATGTTTTTTTTAAAAAAAGTCATAAAAAATTAATTGAACAATTCAAATTGGATTCATTTAACACTTTAGCTCATTACATACAAGTAGTAAGATTGAGTGTTTAATAAGAAACTCTTGGTGTAAGTAAAAGATACAATCTTAAAGTTACTTACTTGCATAAGAACCACTCATAAATATTGCCCCCTGTAGAATTCTCCTTAGTTCCAGTACTCTGGGATAAAATTTTTGTTTCTTAGCTGCAGATGTTCCATTCCTTTGTTCTGGTTGCTTTCCAATACTTCCAAACTGAAGACCATTGTAAATTCCCCTTTTACCTTCAGAGTAGGCAGTTAGCCATTTTCAGTTCCCTCAAGGTTCCAATTGGGATGAAGCCTCACCAGCCTTTCACACAGTGAATGAAGAGGTTAGTTTACTTCAAAAAAAACCATGCAATCCCAGACTAGCTAACTAACACTTCAACTATCTTCTCTCAGTGAACTGCAAACTGCCCACATCAGTTCAAACCTGAAACTAATTGTCAGCAAACATCCAGATAAATTGAAGCCAGAAAATCTTCTCAAGCTCTATAATCATTTAGCCTGCTCTGGGCTGCACTCAATCCAACCTTTAGATTAATTATCCCTTGTTTTTCATTCATTGTTTAATCTGATGTAATAAATAGCTATTACAACCTTTCAGGGTTTATGGAATGTTTTTAAACTAATTTAGCTTGAGCTCACAAAACAATAACATGTCTAATCTGCCATTGTTCTCACAGGCATAATACCTCCAGCTCTTTAACTAAGTAAATCGACCTTCTACTTTATTCTTCTATCTCTTCTGATTGTATTAAACAAGTGACCTTTTGAACTGTTACAACTTTATGTGTTCTGACAAACTCTAGCCACAATCTAAACTCCAGCATTTTCACTGATTTACCTTTCTCACTGTTAACCCCTTGGGGCAACACAACCCTAACATTTTATGTATAATAGGACTGCATTTATATAATTTATTAGTTAAACATTAATTCCTGAAATAAAAAAAATCCAAAATACACGAACTGGATACTAGTAAAATTAGGCACTTATCAGAAGTCCTCATGCCTGATTCATTGATAGGGAGAAGGTGAGAAACCTGAACTAAGACAAACTTGACTCATAATTCAGACAAACTATGAAGTAACATAATACAAGGGGCATCAACATTGCAACATCCAGAATTTCTCCACTTGCAGCAATGCCAAAATTAGCTTGAACATTTAATGTTTCAAAGGATCCATGGTGGGAGAAACAGATGTGAGATTATACAAACTGAAGGTATTTTAAGTAACTATTCAACTACATGATGCAAGCAGCTGACTAATGAAATAGAAAGTCTTGCATTTATATAGCACTTGCATTTCCCCTTGATATCTCAAGGTGTCTGAAGTAAATGCATAGCTGCAATGTGTGAAACAGCAAGCTCCTAACCACAACAGTTATTGGTGACCATGTATTTGTTATATAGTTGAGAGATAAATGTTGGTCAAGAGACCAAGGACAACAATCTTGCTCTTAGACTGACAGGCAGTGCAAAGCAGTGCATGCAGGACAAGACCTGCAGATCTCATCCTCAAATGTTGAAGCAACCAGGTTGAAGAGTATGTCAACAGGTTCAGCTTGGAGGAGGCTCTTTGGAGCATAAAGGCCAGCATTTGGGTCGAATGGCTGGTTTCTCTTCTGTAAGTTCTACAGGGTAAAAATAACTTGCAAATACAGAGCCATTCTTAATTGTGAAACACTTCAGAATGTAAGTACTTTTTTCCTTTATTCATTAATGGGATGAGGGCAGCATTTATTGCCCATCCCTAATTGCCCAAAGGGCAGTTCAGAGTCAACCACATTGCTGTGGGTCTGGAGTCACATGTAGGCCAGACCAGGTAAGGGTGGCAGCTTCCTTTCCTAAAGGACATTAGTGAGCCAGATGAGTTTTCCCCCCATCAATTGACAATGGATACACAGACATCATTGGACTCTTAATTCCAGATATTTTATTGAATTCAAAATTCCACCATCTGCCATAGCAGGATTTGAACCTGGGTCCTCAAATTGTTATGTGGATCTCTGGATTAACAGTTCAGCAATAATACCACTAGGCCATTGCCCCCCCCCTTGTTGAATGTAGTGACAATGTGCACATACTTGGTGAACTCAGTGTTACAGAAAGTAGTTAACCATAATCAATTTATTCCTGAACTGTCACACCAGGAGCAGTAGTATATACAGCCATAAATCTATCACTTCCTATTGAGGAAGTTAGAACGTTGCGGTACATCACTTGGTCACCATACAACTGATGAGATCCTAAGCTTAGTGTTTCTACATCAGAAACGAATGAAAAAGCAATCATGTTTATCAGCTAGGAGTCATCAGGACTTTGACATTTCAGTACAAACCAATCATTCATTACCTCTAGACATGACTATTCCAATGTGTTGCTGGGTGGCCTCAACATTCTGTCATCTATGACCTTGATGTCCTATAAAACTCGATTGGCCCTTGTCCGGACGATACTGACATATGTCACTGGTTTAGTGATTTAGAGGCTCACAAGAATCCTCCGAAGACATTGTTCGAATTGCACCTTGGTGGGCTGTTGGAATTTTAAGCCAATCACAAAATAAATCTAACTGAAAGCTAATATTAGCAATGGTCACCATGAAACCATTGATGTTTGGCATTTCAAAAAATGACCCTTCAGGGAAAAAAGTCTGCCATCTTTACCTGATCATTTTTGTGTGAGATTCCAGATCCATAAAGATGTTTCCTCAGACTGGAGGCCTGTGACTATTGGTGTGCCACAGGGGATCGGTGTTGGGACCTTTGGTATTTGTTATTTACATAAAATGATCTGGATGTGAATGTACAAGGCATGATCAGTAAGTTTGTGGATGATACAAAATTAGGAGGTATCATTGATAGCAAGGAAGGTTATCAAAAATTAGAGAGATTTTGATCAGATGAGGAAGTGGGCTAAGGATTGGCACACGCAGTTAAATACAAATAAGTGTGTGGTGTTGCACTTTACAAAGGTAGGACTTGTGCAGTAAATGGTAAGGTCCTGAGGAATGTTGTGGAACAGAGGGACCTAGGATTACAAGTACATGGTTCATTGAAAGCGGCATCACAGGTAGGCAGGTTGAAGAAGGCATTTAGCATGCTGGCCTTCATCGGTTAAGGCATCGAGTATAGGAGTTGATATGTTATGTTACAGTTGTATAAGTCATTGGAGTATTGTGTACAGTTTTGGTCACCCAGTTATAGAAAAGATATAGTTAAACTGGAAAGTGTGCAAAGAAGATTTACGAGGATGTTGCCAGGACTAGTAGGCCTGAGTTATAGGGGGAGGTTGTCCAGGATGGGACTTTATTCCTTGGAACTTAGGAGAATGAGGGATGATCTTATTGAGGTGTATAAAATCATGAGGGGCATAGATAGGATGAATGCATATAATCTTTTTCCCAGGGATGGAGAATCGAAAGCCAGAGGGCATAGGTTTAAGATGAGAGGGGAAAGATTTAAGAAGGACCTGAGGGGAAACTTCTTCACACAGGGAGTGGTGCGTAAATGGAATGGGCTGCCAGGGAAAGTGGTTGATGCAGGTACAATAGCAACATTTAAAAAACATTTGGATAGGTACATGGGTGGGAAGGGTTTATAGGGATATGGATCAAATGTGGGCAATTGGAACTAGCTGAGTGGGCACCATGGTCAGCATGAACCAGTTTGGGCCGAAGGGCCTGTTTCCATGCTGTATTACTCTATAACTCTTGATAGTCCTCTGTGATGGCCAAGTAATTCATTCAGTTCAAGGGCATTTAAGACAACAAATGCTGGCCTAACCAGCAACCCCATATCTCTCACAAAAGAATTGCATTAAGTCTTGTGTACCTACTAGCCCTGTGTTCATTGCCATCTATTAGTCCCCAGTGAAACTAATGTTTTGATTTTATAATTCACAACCTGGTTTTTCAAATTCATCTACAGACTCTCCACTATCATTCCCAGAAATCTGTACTCCTCCAATTCTGCCCTCAATTACAACTGCTCCAGTACTGGTGAGAGGAGACAAGAGATTTGGAGTTTCATCCTCAAACTCCTCAATGTCTATTACCTCCTTCAAGATACTCCTCGAAAATTATTTCTTTCATCAATCCTTTGACCAACCGCCTAAAACTCCCCATGCGGCTTGCTGCCTACCTTTGATAAATGACTCTTTCGAAGCACCTTGAGACGTTTTGTTTGACTAGAGGTGCTTTATAAATACCGGCAGCTATCCAATGTTGAATTGTCAGTCAGTCAGCCAGCCAGCTATTTATGAGTGGCCATCTAATCCCATAGTTGTACTGTAAACAGATGTACAATCGCAGATTGTCAATCATGCTGCAAGCTTTTCCTCCTCCATTACTAAACCAAAACACCATTTTAATAAATCCAACAAAGCAAATATAGCAGCAAGATGCCTGAACTCCAGGAATTAAATTACAAGGACAGATTCCACAAAATGGGATTGTGTGGACCTGGAATGCAGAAAGTTAAGGAGCGATTTGTTCAAAGTTTTCAAAACTTGAAAGGAACAGATAATCCAGATTGGTAGAATTTAGGGTGAGTGCATGCCTGTGGGTGCCATGTGTCTGCACGTGCGTAGTGTATCTCTGTGGGTGTAGTGTGTGTGTGCATATATCTGTAAGATGGCAGGTCAGAGTCAGAAGTCTATAGCATAGAAAGAGACCCTTCAGCCCAACCTGAGCCAGACTTTTCAACAGCGAAATGAGGAAACACTTTGCCATAGAGGATTGTAGAAGCTTGGACACTCTGGATTTAGTGTTAATGTTCAAATCAAAGAATTAACAACCAATGGTATTAAGGGATACAGGACAAGGGGGATACGGGTGGAATCAGTGAAGGGTCACAGATGACTAGAACAAGCTGCAGAAGGTAAAATGGCCTATTCCTGTCCATACATCTCTGACCCCAACATCATATTAGACATTGACTTACAGGCCTCAAAAATAGTAAACAATATAAAAATAAACCGCCTTCTTGCCAATCTCAGACTTTTAAAACCCAAGTTTTGGAATAATAATTTCCCAACATCATTAATCAACCTTTATTTCACGTTTTGATGGAATCTTGCACTCCAGTCCTTGTCCTTCACCTGATCTTTGAAATAGCTTCGGCAAGCAGAGTCTTATCAAGCATTAAATTGAATTAATTGTTTAGTCTTTTCTCTATTTTGAAAGTTTTATTCCATCACCATAGAGTGTGGTGGTTGATTCCTCATTTTAAACAGAAAAATTGTTAAAATGACAATATTCAACATACACTATGGGAAGAGGCCACGAGGAGACTTTAGAATATCACCACTGATTGGTCTGTTTGGGATAAATGGACGTGGTTTTTGTAAATTTGATCTTATTTCAAAAGAATCTTTAGTATTCAAATCTGAACACAACCTTAAAATAAAAGAAAATGCAACTTTCAACAAAGCATGAACTGCAAAAAGTGTGTAAAATAGATACTTCCACAAAACAAGAGGCCAATGTTGGTAAAATGCAGCCTTTTCCACAGAATGAACTCCCAACTTTACTGATGGTTCACTGATGTCCCCTTGTGGTCAATGAACACATGACAAGGTGTAGATTTAAAGGGAAAGAAATAGCAGCTTAAATGGAGCATAAATGCTAACACGAACTAGCTGGGCCTTATCGTCTGTTCTGTTCCTTTGATTTAAAGTAATTCTATACATATTGATGGTCAGGCTCAGGATTTTAAAATTGCGAAGCAACCATCATATTTTCAGGTTCATCGTTGAATTCAACAACTTCAGACCATGTTCAACATTTCCTGTTAACACTACTTGCTTGGGTCTAGCTTTTGTTGTTTTTAATTGTCCCACTACCAGTATTTTCCTTGCACTTTCATTCCTTCTGTCATTTAATCACTCCTTTCTTCCACACAGTCACACAACCTTCCTAGGTTTTTCTTCACCCCTCACTATTTCCCCAACTTTGCACCTGCTTTCAAACTATTAACAATAGATCTCGAAGCACGAGTAGGCCATTCAGCCCCTCGAGCCTGCTCTGCCATTTAATACGATCATGGCTGACCTTTCCTTGGTGTCAACTCTACTTTCCAGCCCATTCCCCATTACCCTTCAAACCATTAGTAATTAACAATCTATCTCCTCAAAATTTATTCAATGTCCCAGTGTTCATCACACTGTAGGGTAGTGAATTCCATTGATTCACAACAATTAGAAAAATAATTTATCTTCATCTGTTTTAAATCTGCAATCCCTCAGCCTAAAACGATGATCTCTCATTTTAGATTGCCCCATGAGAAAACCTGCTCAACATCTACTTTGTCAATCCCTTTAGCTTCTTATATACCTCAATTAGGTCTCCTCTCATTCTTTTAAACTCTAGCGAGTATAGGCATAAACTGCTCAATCTGTTCTCATAACACAAGTCCCATCATTGTTGAAATTAATCTAGTGAACCCTTTGCAAACTGCCTTCAACAAAGCAACACTCTTCCTCAAGTAAGGGAACTAAAACTAGAGTATTCCAGATCCAGTCTCACCAATGCCTCACACAACAATTCCCAACTTTCAGATGGTCAGAAATCACACGACACCAGTTTATAGTCCAACAGGTTTATTTGAAGACACAAGCTTTCAAAGGAGCAAGGCTCCAAAAGCTTGTGTTTTCAAATAAACCTGTTGGACTACAACTCAGTATCGTGTGATTTCTGACTTTGTCCACCCCTGACCAACACCAGCAGCTCCACATCATGGCTACTTTTATACTGCCATTCCTTCAGCAATAAGTGTCAAAATTCCTTTTACCCTTATTATTAATTGGAAGTCTCTATTGGGCTTCTGATGGAAAATTATCAGCCTGAAATATTCACTTTCTCTCTGCGCAGATACTGCCTGGCCAGCCTAGCTTTTCCCCTCTATATCATATTTCCAGGATTTTGCTCATGTGTCATATTTGATGGTCATTGATGTAGAGATGACTGCTTCACAATATTGGTTGTTTTGCTCATGAGAATGTCCAGAGGTAATTATTTTGCAATACAGTGTATTCTATGACATTAGTAATAGGACTACGGACTGGAAATTTCAGCCAAGTAAGATTGAATAGGCTGGGGTCATTTCCAAACAAACCAGAGACCAAGCCATGACTTACTTGAGGTGTAGTGAGTTGGTCATCATTGCAGGAGTTTCTCAGGGTCCAAGGCCCAACCATCTTCTGCTGCGTCATTAATGTCATCTCTTCCATCATGAGATCAGAAGTTCACTGAAGATTGAACAATGTTCAACACTACTTGCAACCCAGGCACTGAAACAGCTCATGTCCATAAGCAGCAAGGTCTGGACACCGCATAGGTTTGTTACGTTGCAAGTAGAAATTGCACCGCCCAAGCATTGGCTAATGATCAATACCAACAAGAAAGAATCTAGGCATCTCCCCTTGAGAGTCAGTGGCAATACAACCACTAAGTTTTCTCACTGTCAACATCCTGGGGTTACTACTGATCAAAAACTCAACTGGACTTGCTATGTAAATACTGTTGCTACGACAGCAGGTGAGAAGCTAGGAATCCTGCAGAGGGCAACTCATTTCATAACTCCCCAAAGCCTGTCTACAAGGCACAAATTGGGAGTGTGATGGGTGCAGCTTCAACAACACTCAAAGCACAACACCATCCAGGACAAAGCAGCACACTTGATTGGCACCACATTCTTTGTGAATCACCGCTGAATCAGAAGGTGGATGCCAATTCAATGCAATACAAAGGGAGTGCTGTTTTCCCTTCATATCCCAGATCAGACAGAAGCCCAAAGCTGCCATTGTGCTCCCTTCCTCCGTTGCACTTCTCTAGCCTCCGAGTCAACAAGTTTGAAAACTGCAAAACCTTGCCCACCAAGGCAGGCCAACACTCCCACCCAGTCACTGAGGGACTTTGAAGAGCAGGGAGCTCTCCTGCTGCCCTTCTCAGCAATACTCCAGTCTTTCTGGAGAATCCTCTGCTTGAAGCCAGGTCGGACTCAAAAGGGCCACAATCACCACCACAGGGAGAGGAAGGAGGCAGGTCCCAAACGCACACCAGTTGGGATGGGGATTGGCTGTTGGCACCAATCTGAAACACACGAACTGTCCAGTCAACTGCACTTACCCCACCCACCAAAAGGGAGTCCGAGTTGCTGTAGCAATTTTTCAAGCACGTTGTCGTCTGGAACTCCGGATAGCACTGGTAAAGATTCCAATTTTTTTCCCCATTACACAGCTGACCGGGAATCTCACCTGTTTCACCCACCTGCCATTGACTTGCTTTAGAACTTGCAAATTGATACAAAACCAGTTTGGCCACATTATAAACACATCTTCCTTGGGCATAAAGTCCTGCAGTTGCAAAAACAGAAATTGCTGGAAAAACTCAGCAGGTCTGGCAGCATCTGTGGAGAAAAAGCAACTTGGGCCCAGTGACCCTTTTTCAGACACTGTCCTTCTGTTTCTGATTTCCAGCATCCACAGATGTTTGGTTTTAAGTCCTGCAGTGGGACGCGAGGTATAGAAACAGAAAATACTAGGAAACCAATTGACCCATCAAGCCTGCTCCACCATTCAATATGATTATGGCTGATCATCCAACCAATTCCCACTTTCTCCCCATATCTTGTCATCCCTTCAGCCCCTAAAAAGGCTATATCTAACTCATTCAACACTTTGGCCTCAACTACTTTCTGTGGCAGAGAATTCCTTGGCTCGCCACTTTCTGGGTGAAGATATTTCTCATCTGAATCTTAAAAAGCCGACTGTTTACTCTTCTGACTGGTCCTGCACTCCCCAGTCATCAGGAATATCCTTCTTGCCTTTACTCTTTCTCATCCTGTTAGAATATTATAGATTTCTACAAGACTCCCACCCATCATTCTACTAAACTCAGTGAATATAGTCATAACCAATCCAATTCCTCTTCATACATCAATTCGGCTATGCCAGGAATCAGTAAACCTTCATTGCACTCCCCCTGTATCCAGCACAAAAATCTTCAGGCTCATTGGCAGGGATACTACCCATTTGGAAACCTCTCACAAACATAACCACCAAAATTTATGTTTAAAAGAATTGACACAGGAAACCCAAAATGGAAACAAAACATGAGCAATATGCAGCAGCTACAGTTCCCTGTAACATTAACAGCAGTACGTAGATCTCAGAGATCGCTCATACAGCACTGACCTCCTCAACTAGGAGTCAGCAAGCCAGTCAGGGTGCACAGTCCCTCAGTGACTGTACTGCCAGGGATTCAGGCTGGACTACTCGAGAGGGAAGCAGAGCCAAAGTTTCAGGTCTGTTTCAGGAATTTCATTCCTCTCTTCTTCGCACTTTAATGGGCCACCATTTGTTGCCCTTCTCTACAGACCTTTGAACTTGGAGATAGCAAGAAATGCAGACACTGGAGTCAGAGATAACACAGTGTAGAGCTGGAGGAACACAACAGGCCAGGCAGCATTAAAGGAGCAGGGAAGTTGACATTTTAGGTTGGGAGTCTTCTTGAGACATAAAGGTCTTCTAAAGAAAGGTCCTGACTTGAAATGTCAACTTTCTTGCTCCCCCGATGCTGCCTAGCCTGCTGTGTTCATCCAGCTCCACAGTGTTGTCTCTGACTTTTGAACTTAGTGGCTTGTTAGGTCCCTTCAGCCAACCACATTGCTGTGGGCCTGGAGTCACATGTAGGCCAGACTGAGTAAGGATGGCAGATGTTTGTTTTCAAAAAAAAAAAACACAAAAAACTAACAGGTGACTGAGCTTTGTCCCCCCACCCTACCCTCTCATAGATTTCATTAGTTGAATACAAATTCCATTGGATGCCATGGTGGGAACTGAATCCCTATTTCCAGAACCTCTAGGTTACTAGTCCAGTGACATTATACCACTGTTCCCCCTCCCACGATTTATTCAACTCATTTCACTGTTTGTAAAATCTTGCTCTTCTCAAAAGTGGTCACCTTCAAACCAGAATGACACAGGCTGAAGTTACAGGATACATTTGCTTGCATTAGGTACATCACACTTGAAGCTGGTTTCGAAGCTACAAACCAATGCGAGACTATCATTTACCAACACAGCTTCCAGGGATGAGGGACTTTAGCTACACAGTTGGAGGCTTTCATTAGTCTCCTTGGGGTAAAAGATGTTCAAGGGCTGACTTGAGTACAAAATTAAGACAGGATTGGATAAGGTCAACTACTCTTCCTACCAGGTGATGGCACAAGGGGCAGCACAGTGGTTAGCACTGCTGCCTCACAGACCAGAGACCTGGGTTCGATTCCACCCTTGAGCGACTGTCTGCGTGCAGTTTGCACATTCTCCCTGTGTCTGTGTGGGTTTCCTCCCACAGTCCAAAGATGTGCAGGTTGGGTGGATTGACCATGCTCAATTGCCCTGTAGTGTCCAGGGACAGACGGGCTGGGTGGGTTTGTCATGGGAAATGCAGGGTTACAGGGATGAGGTGGGATACTCTTTGAAGGGCTGATGTGGGCTCGATGGGCTGAATACCTGCATCCACACTATAGGTATTCTATGATTCCAAGACAATGAGCATGGGGGGAGCGACAAAGAATTTTATTTTTCTTTTGAAACAAACAGCAAGGGGACTCACCACCTAATGAGGGCTGGAGAAGTGGAGACAATGAACAACTTGAAAAAGGAAATAATCTTGCTGACGCAGAGCAGGGAATGGATCAACTCTACAGAGGGCTAGCATAAAGACACTGGGACAGATAATCCTAGAAGTGACAGACACCAGGGAGTTTTAATGACAAAGTCCCATGTATGAACGTCCTTCCTTGCTTAATGTCTGGCATTGAACAGCTTTTGTAAAGACCAATGTTGAACATTTTAGCATACATTAGGTTAGAGAAGGCAGTAGCAGTGAAAAGTTTACCACATCGACAATATTTCAAATTACAGAGAGATGCAAAGAATAAAAAAGACTGCACACCATCTCAACATGTTTATTCTAAAAATCTTCCAGGATGCTCAATTTATGTACACAATAGACATAACCTAAAAGGCTGAGTGCCCATTTAACAGAAAAATAAACAATTCTTGAGTATTAAATGTACAGAACTACTGTAAAATGGCAATTCTACAAACTATTTCTTTCAGATTTCACTCATGTAGACCAGTCTTATTTTCACACTAACTGTGATTATTACCATTGCACCTATGCAGGGCTCTCTGGGACCATACAGTTGCTGTACCTGGCTGCTTGTTGCAGAGCTGGGAGCAAGGGGCACAATGTGGTGGGAGAGAGCTGGAGCTGTAAGCTAAGTGACAACAGCAAGGAGTCCTTGAGTATAGAACAACGTTATCTAAGGCTGCGCAAACACATTCTCTGCCGTGGTGTCATCTACACCTGCTTAGTCAGCTTGGCATCGGCCGCGCACGCACACACTATTTTGCCCCTCGCTGCAAATCCAGTCTAAATGCTAAACCTGGTTTGGTTTTCCCATCCACCCCCCCAATAAAAACAGCAGGGTGGGGAGGTTGTTAGAGACGTTGGAAGAAAGGAGAAGAATGGAACAATTAGTTTTCACCAAGTAGTCATGTGGAACTTAAGGTCAAACGTGCTCCAGTCTTCATTCCGTAACAAATGCATCAGCTTTTAATGTCGAAATAGGCTTCTTTTAAAAGAAGCAGCAACTTTAAAAAAAACAAGTTAAACCAGCTATGTAAATCTCACCTTTAAGAACAAAAGGCATTTCAAATTAGACAAGTGACCCAAAGTGATGCAGTGACCAACAGCAATCCACCTTCGACGTACCTCTCCAGAGGAAAGGAAGTCAACATGAAATATCATCACACTCAAGATATACCTACACTGACATTGCTCTGGACCTCCAGGAGCTATTGGAAGAGCAGACATTTAAAATAAATCACCTTGTTTTAAGATTTAAAATTTCACATGAACTTATTGATTGAAGTAGTTTTACTATGGCCATCCACAGTGCTCATGTTAATTGTGGCACTCGCTGACAACTGATGCTGAAATACATCACTGACCATTGTGCAACCTCCACCAAATACTGCAAAAACATCACAGCCCAAGGTTCAATCTTACAAGTACAAGGGAACGGACTCTCTGCACAAAATACTTTGGTTACAGTCGTATTTTACAAGCCCCATTTGACTGACAGCATCAAGTCAATAAAATTAAAAAGTTCTTTCAAAAAAAAGAAAAGCGCTCTCAAGGAAGACCTCCTTGCAAAATGCTCCCCATCAAAACTTTGTCGTGAAGAGCATGTTCAACATCCCTCTCTTCAATTTTCAAGGCCACCTGAGGAGGAAAGAGTAGGTTGGAGTTAGTGCAACGCACATATCTTTTAAAAAAGAAAACGAAGGAAAAATATTTATTACATGCCAGCTTAGCCCTTTCTTTTAGTATCTACTTTACTTCAACCCAAAGTTGATTGCCATCCATTTGGAACACCCGAGTGAAACAAGCCACTAGCCCGGAGGAGGTCAATCCCATTAATGGATTTGGAATTTGGGAACATACAAGCCAAGTCCTCAAGTGAGTGTGAATGGCGAATACAGAACAGACTGATCTCCATACCAGCCATTACAGGGGGATTCTCTAACTCACAAGACATTGCGAGGTCTCCTGACTGAATGACTTCAAGTGCTGAAATGACAAAAAAGAACTTGGACGTATCTAGCAGAAATAGCAAGAACTGCCGATGCTGGAGTCAGAGATAACACAGTGTGGAGCTGGAGGAACACAGCAGGCCAGGCAGCATCAGAGGAGCAGGAAAGCTGACGTTTCGGGTCAGGACCCTTCTTCAGAAATGGGAGAGGGGAAGGGAGCTCTGAAATAAAGAGAGAGAGGAGGGGTGGGGCTGGGGAAGGTAGGTGGGATGGTGATGGGTGAGTGCAGGTAGGGAGTGGTGGGGATTGGTCAGTGAGGTCGGAGGGGCAGATAGGTGGGGAAGAAGATGGACAGGTTGTGTCAGGTCAAGGAGGCGGGGATGAGAGGGAGGGTTGGACATGGGACAAGGCCGGGGATGGGGAGATTTTGAAACTGGTGAATTCCATGCTCCTGAGGCGGAATATGAGGTGTTGCCCCTCCAGTTTGCAGGTGGTGTCATTGTGACACTGGAGGAGGCCCAGGATGGACATGTCACCCAGGGAGTGGGAGGGGGAGTTAAAATATTTTGCAACTGGAAGGTGTTGTCATTTGTCATGTACAGCGTGCAGATGCTGTACAAAACGGTCTCCAAGCCTACACTTGGTCTCGCTGATGTACAGGAGGCCACATCAGGAGCAGTGGATGCAGTAGACCACGTTGACAGATGTGCAGGTGAACCCCTGTCTAATGTGGAAGGTTTGTTTTGGGCCTTGAAT
>NC_063361.1:27724080-27746970 GCF_021869965.1 Rhincodon typus | reverse complement strand
AGCACTTCCTGCAGTTGCAGGGAAAGGTGCCGGGGGTGGTGGGGTTAGTGGGGAATGTGGAGCGGACGAGGGAGTCATGGAGAGAGCAGTCCCTACAGAAGGCAGATAGGAGTGGGGAGGAAACTATCTCTTCGGTTGTGGGGTCGGATTGTAGGTGGTGGAAGTGGCGGAGAATGATACGTTGGATGCGGAGGTTGGTGGGGTGGTATGTGAGGACAAGGGGGATTCTGTCTTTATTTTTGTTGCGGGGGGAAGGGGATGTGAGGGCAAAGGTTTGGGAAATGCAAGAGGTGCTGTTGAGGGCATTTTCGATCACTGGGGGGGCGGGGGGGGGGAGGGTTATGGTTCTTGAAATAGGAGAACATCTGGGATGTGCAGGAGTGGAACGTTCCATTTTGGGAGCACATGCAGCGGAAGCGGAGGAATTGGGAGTACGGGATTGCATTCTTGCGGGAAGGTGGGTGAGAGGAGGTGTAGTCTACATAGCTGAGGGAGTCAATGGGTTTGAAATAGATTTCAGTTTCGAGGCGGTCACCAAAAGATGGAGACAGAGAGGTCCAGGAAGGGGAGGGAAGATATTGGAGATGGTCCAGATGAACTTGAAGTTGTTGGGGTGGAAGGTGTTAGTAAAGTTGTTCAAGCTCCTCGTGGGAGCACGAGGCAGCGCTGATACAGTCATCCATGTAGCGGAGGAAGAGATGGGGGATAGTGCCAGTGTATGTAGCACTTCGAATACAATAAAGCCAGAAGTTGCCCCAACCCAGTCTTTGAACATTCAACCAGCCATCACGGCAGCCAATCTGTAAATTCTTCTATGTTTAAAAAGTGTGATAGGAAAATATGGAAATGATAAAGATCTTACAGAACCTAACGAGCAAATTTAACGGGCAGTGCAGGGGTGAACTGTAGTTCACTGTCAGGACTCGAGGTGTGGGCTCCACTCCAATAGGGAGGAAATTAATTCAGCATTAAACAAGCATAGGACCCAATACATTGCAGGAACACAAGAAACCAAAGGATCACAGAACCTATGCATGTGCTGCATTGTAGTGGCTGGCTCAGTCTGGAATGAGTGAGGCAGCAGTAACACCTCTGTTGGCAGAGACAACACCACACACGAGCATTTCCTAGGGTAATGGTAGATCAAGCATTCAGCACCAGTGATCAGTTCTATTTCCACACCACTGGTCTGCACCCAAAACTCCTGGTATGTGAAGGAAACCGGAGGCATTGCAGGGTCACAAACTGGACTGTTATGGCGGGTCTCCCATGATTTAGTCGATAGACAGTGACGCAGTAGGTGTCAGTATGAGAACTGGCAGCCTTCAGAGCCACCTCCGAGAGTAGAAACGCACAGCTACAGCATGATGCAGCAAAGACGGGCAACATAATTTATATAGTAGCACCGAGACATCCCAAAGTATTCCACAGGAGCGTTAACAAAATTTAACAGAGACAAGAGATGTAGGACTGAGGTTCCATAACGAGCAGTGTATCAGGAACAAAAGCCCTGGGCTTTAGCAGTTGGGAAGTTTGTATGATGTGTAATTAACTTGTCTGGATGGGCATCACCATCCAGGACAAAATTAACCCACTTGATCAGCACCCCACCTTCAACATTCACTCCTTTCGCCACTGATGCACAGTGCATATCATCTACAGGATGCACTGCTGTAATTAACAGACACTATGGGGTGGCTCAGTGATTAGCACTGCTGCCTCACAGGGATCCGGGTTTGATTCCAGCCTTGGGCAACTGTCTGTTCAGAGTTTACACATTCTCTTCAGGTCTGTGTGGGTTTCTAGAAGGGGCTCCAGTTTCCTCCCACAGCCCAATGATGCACAGGTTAGAGGACTGGCCGTGCTAGGTACAGTAAGCCCACATTTACCTTGACTACTAGGACAGGATGGAACTGGGTGGGATGCTCTTTAGGTTAGTGCAGACTCGATGGGCCAAGTAGCCTCTATCTACACTGTACAGTTTCTAGGATTCTAAGTCACCAAGCCTCCTTTAACTGCCACGTAGAAGGACAAAGGCAGCATATCCATGGGTACATCACCCTCTGCAGGTCCTCCTTCTAGCCTCACTTGCCATCCTGACTTAGAACCAACACTCCCTCAAAGCTGCTCAGGCCATGCCAATTAACAGAACAACTCACTGACTTCCAGTTAGGGGAGTTGTTGCTGAGCACGGAGCTCAGCAGGGAAAATGAGGGAGGGCGTGCGTTAGAAAATGTATCACAGTTCCTGCACGGGCAGTGGCCCAGAATCCTGGAAATCCCTCTCTAACAGCTCAGTGGGTGTCCCAAACACCGCTCACCACCACCTTCTCTGCGGCACATGGGGACAGACTATAAATAGTCCTCTAGCCAGCGACACCCACTTCCCACAAAAGATATGTGTAAAGGAAAAACAGAGGCCTAGTGGTATTATTGTTAATTAACATAGAAACTCAGCTAACCTTCTGGAGACCAGGGTTCAAATCCCACCATAGCACATGGTAGAATTTGAATTCAATATGAAAAACCCCAGTATTAAAAATATATTGAGGACCACAAAACTATTGTCAATTATCAGAAAAACCCAAGTAATTTCCTTCCCTGAGGCCATCTGCCATCCTTACCTGGTCTGCATGCAACTCCAGAACCACATGCAATATTATTGGCTTGCTAGGGCAGTTAAGAGTCACTCAGTTGACTCAATCATTACGAAGTCTCACATGGAATGCAGCAGTTTGAGGTAAGCTCATCACCAACTTCTCAAGGGCAACTAAGAATGGGAATAAACAATGCTGGCCAGCCAGCGACACCAACGTCCCATGAACGAAAAAACCTTGAGCTCACTTACACTTACCTTACAGAGTCGAGCTTCTTTTGATCGCTTGAGGGAGAGGATTCCCCTGGATTCCAAGAGGCTACAGAGTGACAAACATTCTGACTGATCCACCCCGGTCATCTGATGCTGTCTGCAAATCTTACTGTAAGTGTCGCTGAGCTAAAACACAGAACACCCTGCTTAAACACCATGCACAGCAAGTGTATTCTTACTCGCAGCAAGTGGTTCAAAACAACATGCAAAAACAAAGTTTAAAAATCACACATGGTTTAGATCAGAGCGAAGAAAGAGAAAGGGTCTTCCAATGGGTGAAGGATTGACAAACAAGGGGTCAAAAGTCAAAGGTGACCGACAACACAATGGAGTTTTAAAAAAAAAGTTTCGAAGAATTGGAACAATAGAAACACAGATAGCAGTCCAAAAGGGTACAGGCTATACACCTCAGACAGCTACAGTTGTAAAGGTTTGGGGAGAGAGTGGGGGACTGAATTGTTCTTTGAAAGATGCAGTGCCCATTTGATGGGCAACGGTCTCCCTAAGTTTTAAGGCTGCTCCGAGGGTCTGCGCACACCCATCAGTGCGTCGGCACAATCACTTCCAGTTTCACCAGCCACACACACATAGACCTTTGAAGTCTGCACAGAGACTGGGGAAATTAGAAGGAACTTAGTCAATGAACAAAACAGACTCACTTTGTGCTCGATTATTCTGTGATTCAATGAAAAGCAATGAGTCCAAGTTACAAACACATGACCAAAGCTGCAGTGAAGTTTGGACAGTAGCACTGAGCTCTCTGCACAACTTCAGGAAATTGCTAAGAGCTCTGCAGCCAATGAGGTACTTAGTAAGTGCAGCCACGTTGTAACATAGGAAGTGTAGTAACCAATTTACACAGAGCAAGCACTCACAGAAAGACGGGAAGAAATGATCAAAATTAAAAATTCAGATTATCTGCTTAAAGCTAAACATGTGTTGTGGTGGCAATTTCATTGAACAAGCAATCCAGAGGTGCAGGTGAACTGTCTGTGGACACAGGTTCAAATCCTATCCCAGCAGCTGTTGGAACTGGAGATCAGTTCAGAAATCTGGAATGGAAAGCTGGTCTCAGTGACACTGACCAGGAAATGAACATAGATTGCCACAAAAATCCATATATTTCAATAATGCCCTGGAGGGAAGGAAAGTGGTGGCACAGATGCCCAGTGGTTAACACAGGGGGGAGGCGATGGCCAAGTGGTATTATCGCTGAACCGTTAATCCAGAGACCTAAATAACATTCTGGGGACCTGGGTTCAAATCCCGACACAGCAAATGGTGGAATTTGAATTCAATACAATATCTGGAATTAAGAGTCTCATGATGCCCATGAATCCATTGTCAATTGTAGGAAAAACCCATCTGGTTCACTAATGTCCTTTAGGGAAGGAAACTGCCTCCTTAACTGATCTGGCCTACATGTGACTCCAGACCCACAGAAATATGGTTGACTCTGAACTGCCCTCTGGGCAATAAACGCTGGCCTAGTCAGCAACGCCCTCATCCCATTAATGACTAAAAGGAAAAAAAAAAAAAAAATTGTTGCCTCAAAGTGACAGAGGCCCAGGTTCGGTTCCAGCCTTTGGGAGCTGTGTGGAGTTTGCAAGTTCTCCCTGTGTCTGCGTGGGTTTCCTCCCACAGACCAAAGATGTACAGGTTGGGTGGATTGGCCATGGGAAATGCAGGATTAGAAGTATAGGGTAGGGAGGGAAGTGGGTCTGGGTGGGATGCTCTTCGGAAGGTCGGTGTGGATTCAATGGGCTGAATGGTCTGCTTCCACACTGTATAGATCCTATGAAATCTGCCAACAGGTGTCTCCAGACTCTCAGCAATGCAGTTGATTCTTAACTGCCCTCTGGCTTGCTGGACCAGTTCAATGGCAATTAGGGATGGGTAATAAATGCGGACGTGCCAGTAACACCCATATCTCATGGAAGATTAGAAAAACATTCCCTCCTCTTTGAAACAATACTGTGCTATCACTTACATCCACTTGAGAATGCAAGCCAAGCCTAGTTTTAACATCTCATCCCATCCCGACAGGGTGGGAGTCCCGACCCATCATATCCACTATCATTACAGAACATTTCTAGCACGTTTAGTTCCACTTACCTTTCCCAGCGTGACTTCTTTTACTTTCGAGTGTCTGGTTAGGAGGAGCAGAGAACAGACCAGCAGCTTCTGCTGGAGAGGAAAGCACTCATCAGACCCAGAGCTTGATGTCATCCGGTCACCATATACTTGGGAAATGACCTGGGAAACGTGTGGTAGACCCACCTTCTTCAGGCCTGGAGACTGAGCTGGTGTTTCTGGAGATTCAGCTTCAAACAGAAGGACACTTCAATGAACAGCAGCATAAAGTCCACTTTCAAACACCGAGCAGAAACCAGTGCATCAACTACCCCTTAAAGAGTCCACAAAATACATCCCCACAAAACACAAACCTTCCACACCCAGTATTAAAACATACCGGGTATCATTAATTAGGGCCTGGGCTAGAAGGTGGAAATGTTACGCTGCATTGTAACTCTGCTAAACCTGACCAATGTGGCTCGAACAAAATGGTTTTCTAATCAGCACCAATATCCCTGAAGATCAAAATTCACAATTACAAATGGGGACAGAACAGGAGAATCAAGCAAAGGTCAGAAGATTTGCATATGTAACGTTTGACACAGGACATCTTAGTAAACCGCACTAAATACTGGACAAACCTTCTACATTGAGATTCTGTCCCAGACATCAATGCAAAGGAAAACTGCACAAATCAACATTGACAACTGAGTCCAGTTGTCAAAAGTAAGAAGGACAGTGCAACTCTTCCTCATTGTGGTGACACAGAGCTAGAGACAGAAAGATTCACAGAATCCCTACACAGTGTGGAAGCAGGCCATTCGTCCCATCGAGGTCACACCAACTCTCTGAAGAGTATCCTACCCAGACCCACGCCTCTACCCTGTCCTGGTAACCCTGCATTTCCCATGGCTACTCCACCTAGCCTGTACATCCCTGGACACTGGCCAAGCTACCCAACCTGTAAGTCTTTGGGCTGTGGAGGAAACCCACGCAGTCACGGAAAGAACATGCAAACGCCACACAGACAGCTGCCTGAGGGCAGAATTGAACCTGGGTCCCTGGTGCCGTGGGGCGGTAATGAACACCATGCCAGCCCAAAGGCAATTGCTCACAATTTTTGAAGTCAGGCCATTCTTCTATCGCTGTCACTAAGGATTACCATGACAAGCATTTTCCCTTCTCCCTGGATGCATTTGACTAAGGGCTACCTTCAAAACCCACAACCAATTCCATCGAGAAGGTCAAGGGCAACAGGTTCATGGGAACACCACCAAGTTCTCTAAGCCATTCACCGTGCGGACTTGGAAATGTATGGCCATTCTTCCAGCATCGCGGAGTCAAAATCCTGGAACTGCCTCCCTAATGGCATAGAGGGGGGCTGTAACTACACCAAATACACTGTGCTAGAAGGCAGCTCACCAGCACCTCACCAGCACCTCCCCAAGGACAACTAGGGGATGGGCAGTAAACGCTGGCCCAAAGCACCTTCCTGCTCTGGTTAGCTCCATTCACTGAAGATAAGACACCAAGCCCTCTGAAAGGAGGGCCAGAATGTAAATTGCTAATCCTGTTCAAAGAGTCATACAGCATGGAAATAGACCCTTCAGTCCAACTAGGCCATACTGACCATAATCCCAAAATAAACTAATCCCACCTGCCTCCTCTTGGCCCGTAATCTCTCCAAACATTCCTTATTCATGTACTTATCCAGGAGTCTTTTAAATGTTGTAAACATAACTGCATCCACCACTTCTTCTGGAAGTTTATGTCATACATGAATCACTCTGTAAAAGAAGTTATCCCTCCTGTCCTTTTATTAAAATCTTTCTCCTCTCACTTTAAAAATGTGCCCCCAAGTCTTGAAATCCCCCAAGCTAGGGAAAAGACACCTGCCAGTCACCTTGTCTATACCCCTCATGATTTTATAAACCTCAATAAAAGGTCACCTCTCAACTTCCTACACTCCAGTGAAAAAAGTCCCAGCCTATCCAGCCTCCTCTTATAATTCAAACACTCCATTCCTGGCAACATCCTGACAAATCTCTTCTCAATCCTCTTCAGCTTGATAATAGCCTTCCTACAACTGAGCAACCAGAACTGGACACAGTACTCCAGGAGAGGCCTCACCTACACCCTGTACAACCTCAACAATACAAGAGTCAGCCAGAAGTCAGCAACAATAATGCACAGGGACCAGAGAGTCAGCACAGTACAGTAGGAGGCCATTCAGGCCATCAGATCCATGCTGACTCCTGTCGAACAAACTAACGAGCCCCATTCCCCTGTTCAAATATGGGCAACGTATTACACTCACTCCTTGTTATATTTTAGAAAGGTCGCAGGGGTCCTCCAAAAGGTTCAGCAAAGATTTACCAGAACGGTTGCAGGGGTGGAGGGATTTTAGTTATGAAGGTTAGGATGGGAAAAGGGATTCATCTTATTGAAGGAAAGGAGACAGAGAGGAGATTTGATAAAGATGTATAAAATGATCGCCAGTGTAGATACAGCAAAGAAAACTGGCCTTATTAGCTAATTGTTCAGAGATTGGGAACATAGATTTAAGATTTTGGAAAACAATCTGGTGAGGATAAACACGAAAAAAAGAGAGTGAAATTACTGAGTGGTAATGGCCTACAACACTCTGCTTATGACAGTGGTGAATTCTGAATGATTTCCACAAGAAATTTAACAGGATCTGGAGGGAACTAAATGTAAAGGGCTATATGGACTTCAGAGTGTAGCCCTCCCAGAATCTCTTAAGCCAAAGTGTCCATTATAATTAGAGATTTTCCAGAGCCATGACACGAGCTGAAACCCAGAACAGCCTGGAGCTGTCAAAAGCAAAGAAAAAGAAGAGTTTAAAGGTTACTCAGGCTGGAGGTCTGCTAGCTTCGTATCTTCCTGAAAGTGATGAGCTCCCCAACTGTTCGAGAGAGAGATACAGCACTTTGATCAACTTACATTTTACTGTTGGCTTGGTTGCAGTCTGGCTTCGAACATTCGATTCCACAATCTCTACAGCACGTCTGCAAACATCATTAGTTGAAAGGATCAACATCAATAACAATAGCCTTTCAATAAAAAGGTGCGTTTATTAAATTCCATACAAAACAAAAACTGCATTTATTGTCGATGCCACTGTGAAGTGACGTAACAAGTACACCATCTAAGGAGCACAGTAACACAGGTTGACACCACTGGCCAGTAGTGCAGCAGCAGCTCAGACTATCACACTGATTGTATACAATCGGCAAAAACAAAGCATCGATTTCTTCCAAAGCAACTTGGCTCATCAAGGCTTCCCTTCGTTCAGAGTAGCCACTTTCATCTATTGTCGTAAAATCATTGGAACAACTTAAGAACTAAGAGCAGGAGTAGGCAATTCAGCCCCTCAAGTGTGCTCCGCCATTTAATAAGATCATAACTGATCTCATTCCAGCTCCAACTCCACATTTCAGCCCCGTTCTCCATAATCCTTTAACCCTTCACTAATTTAAAACCAAACAGTCTAACTCCTCAAATGTATTAGTATTTCCCAGGCATTCTGGGAAAGTGAATTGCACAGATTCATAACCCTTTGAAAAAAAAAGTGACTCCTCCTCATCTGTATTAAATCTGCCACCCTTTAGCCTAAATCTATGATCACTCACTCTAGATTGTTCCACAAAAGGAAACATTTGCCCTATGTCAATCCCCCTGACATCTTATATATCTCAAAAACATCTCCTTTCACTCTTCAAGTATAGGCCTAAGCTGCTCAATCTCTCCTCATGAAACAAAGACTTTCATCTCTAAATGATTGCACCACTTTTGCTTTGCAGCCTTGTGCAGATCCCAGATGTATCTGGGCAAAGAGGGAGAGAGATATTACAAAGTGCCGAGTCTCCATGGGGATGATTACGGTCCAGTTTAAGGAAATCTCTGCCGACGCCAACCATCAGATGACAAGTCCAACTGTGTTTGCTCACCTCCGATTATTGCATGTGCAATATCATGCTGATTTTTAAAAAAACATTAAGAAAATAATTCTACCCTCACTTTCTTTTCCCCCTCTTGACCAATACATATTTCACTATTTTGTTTTTCAATTCAGTGTTGGTTTCTATCATGAGATTCTATCAGAGAGTTTGCTGCTACTTTGCCTGCTCCTGGGAGTCAGTGAAATGGAGCCAGACTCTGAAGGTGAAAAGACCATACTGTACTGCTGGTGGTCTACAAACCCTGGCCTCAACTCGCAACCCTCATGTCCTTTCCACTGCACAGTTCTTTGCTAGTGGCTCCTGTATACACACGAGCAGAGTGATGGCCCCATGCTTTCTATCACACGCATCGAGCGGGCCCTGATCACACACTGGGATGTGATCCCAGCACACTAACAATACAGGCGTCAGAGCAACTAATCTCATGGGGTGGATGGGGGTGTCACCTGCACATATGGGGGCTCCAGTGGTCACTTTTTTATGCATTGAGAACCGATACTCAAAAATTCACTTCTGCAGCCTGATTTCCTTTCAACCATTTGTACCTGGCTACTTCTGGAATGCCTGGGAGGGTAGTTAAGGGAGCTAATATCTCATAATAGTCTTTAAAGAAAAAAGTACTTGGATGAGCACTTGAAATTTCATAACATTGAAGGCTATGGGCCAAGTGCTGGAAAGTGGGACGAATGTAGATTTAGAAGATCTTTCTTGTCGGTGTCGAAGTCAATGGGCTGCAGAGGTTTTTCTGTACTATATGATTCCACGATTACCTACAGGATACTCTGGGCACCAGAGTACGCTTTGAAGCGCTATCACGATTGGCTACCTTGTAAAATACAAGATTCTGAAGGGTTGATAATGTAGACAGAGGCCATTCAGCCTCTCTTGACTGCTGTTGTACAAGGGAAGCTGGTAACAATAAGAGAAATGATGACATCACTAGCAATGACATTGGTCACGTGATGGGCAGTGTGTGAAAGCCTTAAGGCATGTGGCAGGGATCCCTAGAAATGTTTGTGGAATGGTACGCAAAAGGTTCTGATTACAAAAGCCTACTCCATGTCCACCTCAAAGCAGACTCAACAGCTGGGGAATCCGGGAGGTTGTGACTCTCCAGGATAAGGAGAGAGAAGTTTTGGAATTCTCCGCTCCAGGAAGTTTACAGATCCTTCATCATGGAGTATGTTTGAGGCCGAGGCTGAGAATGGGTGGGGCAGGCAGGAAGGAAGGTGGAGTGAAGGTCTATGATGGGCAACAATCATACCAAATGGCAGAGCAGGCTCAAGGGATTATTTCTTGTGTTATTGAAATCAATGAATTACCAAGAACAGCAGAAGTCTGCACAAGTCCCCGAAGTCCCTTGCAACAGGGACCAGATTCTTGACCATTTTTGATGCTAACTTTCCACATTGATTCAAGAGCTTTCTCCATTCAGTTTAGGTTCAGAAAAACAGGTGGATAAGCTGATCTCTATTTCCTACCTGCACACATCCAAGGCTTTGCGAGCATCGCCAGATACAGATGAAACCTTACGAGCACAGAACTGAATGGCAGCCGCGTCCAAAACCTTTTCCCCAGAAACCTGTATTTTTATTTTATAAGAAAAGAAAGATAGTTGAGAGTGAAGCTCTGAGCGCTGTACTGGTACAGTGATTACAATGGAGCTCAGTGCTTATAGTGAATTGCACCAAGTGACGTCTCAGCAAGAGACCTGCATGGTTATGTGCTCCGATATTTAAAGTAATTGGGCAAATTTGCAAAGAAAAAAGGTATCCAAACCCCCCAAACAGTGTTTGTACCTGATTCAGTCTGTCCTGCAGAATAGCGACAAGCTGCTCCCTGGTGTAAGGCAGGAAGTTCAGGAGCTGAGGTTTACATTTGGGCCGGGCTTGAAGTCGGGGCAGGATCCGATCAGTCAGATCCAGTGCATTTGCAATTCCTGGGGGTAGAATTCACAACAACGATCAATTCAGCTCCAATGGACTTTGCTCATTTGCCTGTTCTATTCAATTCCACAGGAGTCCAATCATTAAAGTCAAATCGAAACATGGCAACTGCATTTACACATCAGAACAATTTGGTTCCATATTGACCTTTCCCAATTGGACCTGCAGCAGCTGATGATAAAAGGACCATCGAATTGAAAAAAATGAACCGATCTTCCTCCAGGTGGTAGCCAGACCTACTGAGCATTTACAAGATGTGTTTCGATTTCAAAATTCCAGCATCAAGTGCATTTCATTTTTGTAGTGAACATGCTGGATTCAGTTCAGGCATCCTGCACACAGTCACAAAACCAACTTCACCACACAATCAGTTTTATTACTTTTAGCAACTTGGTCAAGAATAATCACTAGGAACACATTTCTCATTCTAGTATTTATAGTGTGTTTAGAAGTGGATTTTATAGCAGGTGGTGAAGCAGGAAACCAAATGTGCATCCTACCTAATGGAAAGGTGATGGCCTGGTGGTATTATCACTGGGCTGTTAATCCAGAGACACAGATAATGTTCTGCGGACCCAAGTTCAAATCCTGCCGTGGCAGATGATGGAATTTGAATTCAATAAATTAAAAAAGAAAATAATTCAGACTCTAATGCTGACCATGAATTCATTGCCGTTTGTCAGAAAAACCCTTCTGGTTCACTAATGCCCGTTAGGGAAGGGAACTTACCTGGTCTGGCCTACATATGACTCCAGGCCCAAAGCAATGTGGTTGACTCTGGGCAATTAGGGATAGGCAATAAATGCTGCCTAGTCAGCAACGCCCACATTCCGTTAATGAATAAAAGGAAAAAAAATATATAAAATATTCAAACTAGAAGAAGTAGGTCACTATTCCTCAAGCTGGCTCTACCATTCAGTAAGATTAAGGCCGATTGTATTCTTCCACAATTCAGCCTATGCCTGATAACCTTTCACCCCATCGCACAAGAATATTTCTACCACTGCGTTAAAAAGGACTGTATGTCTCACTCCGTCTAAACATCCTCTGATTTGTATGGTATGATCTGCCTATAGTGCACACAAAGCAAAAAAAATTTCATTATACTTCAATACATTTGACAACAATAAATTAAATCAAAGGACTTCACTTCCAACACTTTTTCAGGAAGAAAGAGTTCCAAAGACTAACAACCCTTTAGTAAGAAAACAATTTCTCATCTGTCTTAAGTGGACAAGCTCTTTCTATTTTTAAAAACGGTGAACCCTAGTCCTAGATTCTCCCATTAGAGGGAACATGCTTTCTACATTTATCCTGTCAAGACCTCTTAGGGTCTTGTATGTTTCAATCAAGTTGTCTCTTACTCTTGTAAACTGCAGTAGACAAGACCTGTCCAACATTTCCTCGTAAGACAACCTGCCTATTCCAGTACCTTTAAGGTATTGCACAGTGACAAAATTTTTGCCAACCACTCTAGCATCTCCTTGCATAGTTCAGTATCACATTTGACAATGCTCCAATGAAGTACTCCAAGACTTTTTTGGACTGTATTGGTGCCTCATCATGGCACAGCTCCCTGCAAATTCTAAAACACAAACAGAAGTTGCTGGAAAAGCTCAGCAGGTCTGCCAGCATCTGTGGAGAGAAATCAGAGTTAACATTTGGGTACAGTGAACCCTCCTCAGAACTGCAGATTCTGCCAGCCAAGAATGGCACTTTTCAGAACTTGATATAAATTAAGCAGAAAACACAAACATTTAACGGCCAATCACTTTAGTGCAAAAAGTTACAATTTGTGAAGACTGGTGAATATTTACTTCCTTGCATCATTACATAATTTTTAGTTTTGTTTAAACCTCCAGACTAAATGAACCTTTAAATCATGCACTGCCTATTACAGATAGAGCAAGTCCTACTGTTTGAACCAGAAATCAGCAAGATACTTTTGACAAATCTTACCAATGAGTAGAAGCCTCGAGTTGATGAGACACGGCCACTCAAACAAGGTGTAGAGGACATCTTGAGCCTTGCTGTCCAGCTGATCCATCTCATCCAGCACCAAAAGGCTGTGAATAAATTACAGTTTCCTTAAAATCCATAGCTAATATTAAAATGTTTCATTAGTTCCACAAGGAGGCACACACTAAAAGCCACTCATGTTTTTCTCCTGACATTTGTTCCATGCCTTTCTAATGCTACTCTGAAACCAAACAAAAAGTGGACAGTAAACATCACATTTGATGTCAGTGAATTAAGGTTTAAAATAGTCTCTGTTCTCAGAAATTCACTAACCACTTAGAATAAAGACAAATCAGGTCACTCACCTTCAGTCTGTGTCAGTGTTCATAATCGCACATGAGCCTTCTGCCATCCTATTAAGTGTCTCCTTCTATCCCATTCTCCCTCATGCATTTATCCAGCTGCCCCTTAGTTGCAACTATCTTATTTGCTTCACCTATGCCTTGCGATAGCAAGCCTCAATCTACAAGTTGCTCCTGAATTCCCTATTGAACTTATTAATTTTTAATCACTATTGAATATCAATGCCTGTGCAAACATTCTGAGCCTTTGATAGGGTACATCGTCAATTATTTGCTCCTTATAACCGCAAGAATTTAATCACAAGTTTAAATCAACTTGTCCTCATTAAGCTTTCTTTATTTTTTGATACGATGTGAGTAATGTGCAAGGCCAGCATTTGTTACCTATCCCCAATTGTCCAGAGAGCAGTTAGTGGTCAGTCACATTCCTGTAGGTGTGGAGTCACATGTAGGCCGGACCAGGTAAGGACAACAGACAAGGCGGATTCAGGAAAGATATGCCCGATTGTTGTTTTTTTTTTGGGGGGGGGGGGGGGGGGGGGGGGGGGGGAAAGAGTCCAGAAACAGGGGTCACAGTCTAAGGATATGGGGTAAACTATTTAGCTCCGAGAGGAAGAGAAATTTTTTCACCCAGAGAGTGGCGAGCCTGTGGAATTTACTACCACAGAAACCATTAAGGCCGAAACATAGTATTATTTCAATAAGGAGTTGGATGTAGCACTTGGGGCTATAGGGATCAAAGGGTAGGGGGGAAAAGCAGGAACAGGTAATTGGATTGGACGATCAGCCATGATCATAATGAACAATGGGGCAGGTTCGATGGGCCAAAAGGCCAATTCCTGTTCCTATTTTCTATATTTCCATTTTCTTGTGCAAAAAGGAGTTGGTCAATCATTGCCTATTTAAATTCCATCAGATACCAGGAACGATTTGAATCCGTGTCACCAGAGCATTAGCCTGAACCTTTGTATTACTTCGATGCTGTCTTCTTTTGACTTTAAAACTACAGATAATAGTACTTCCCAGCACTACACCTTGGTAAGACTGTATAGATGGCCATTTGGTCAATGTGCGTTCTGAAGAGCAACCAATTAATCCCATTATCTTTTGGCAGGTCCAGTTGCTTTTTGAACGTAAACACTGAACAGGTTTCCTCTCAAACAATGCATTCCAGATTATAACCCAATGCATAAAAAAAAATTCTCTCAGGCTAACATTAAAACAGGGTTCTGTGATTACCAACTCTACAGCTGGTGGGAACAGTTTCCCCCTCCCTATCTCTTCAAAAACCTTAAATAAAACTTCCAGCTCAATCTTCTGCATATAGAAATTCAAGTTGCAGTTCTCTCACAAAATAGAGAATTTCAGAAGAAACTTACACCATTGGGCCTTTGCTGGTAAGCTTTCTTTCCAGTTTCTTTGGAAAATCTTTTTTTGCACATTTGAGTTTTCCTTTTCCAATTAGTTTGTCTGCAATGGAGCAAAAAATGGCCTGCGAACTCCTCAGTGACATACAGTTAATGGAAATGATGACTGTGTCTCCAAGTTTCTCCTGCAATGCAAGTTCAAAACAAGATCACTGACAAGTACATGACAGAATCTCTTCCCTTCCTCCCCTTGAGAAGAACGGTAAGCAAAATATTTAATCAAGGGATGGGTCAAGGAGTTAACCAGAACCTTGGGTCATAAATACAAGGGCACCTGTAACAAACTCAGTGGGAAATTTCAGAGAAATTTCTATAGCTCCCACAAAATAAAAGACAAACGTGTGACCAAAGGGAGAAGCTAAGATTAAAGATGGGTTTAAGGGAAGCTATACGAACACAAGGGAAAGAAGATAGAAAAGATGCGTAAATAGATTTAAAGTGAAGGTCATACGAGGCCAATATGGCACAGACCTGTTCAGCTGAATGGCCTGCTGCTGTTCTGTAAATACCACACTGTTTACAAGGAAGACATCACAGTTCATCCACACTCTCATACAGATATGGAGGGACACAATTGTATATATTATCTTTGAATAGGGTCTGGCACGATGCTGGAGATCAAATGGAGCAAGGGAACAGGTGATTATGTTAAATCAGGGATAATTGGGTAGCATATGACTGTGCGTATGTATGGAATAAGTTTATCAGTGCTGTTAGATTTGAGATCTGTGAACTGGAAATAAAATTGACTCAAAAGTATCCGAGTCGACTCGGTTAAAGCAACATTTTAAATTCTAGTGTATTAACAGTGTGAACTCTTAAATAAAAGGGGCAACAATTAAGATAATTGATGTGAAGTCAGTCAACTGTTCATTTATACTCAACAAAACTAAACTGATTTCCACACTCAAACAGCTATCTACTCCACCTACAGTTTCTCACTGAGGGAACTGCCTTCATTCAGGATAGTGCCACAACAATCAGGTGTCCTCCACTGTCACACATTCTGCATAACCTGGAGTGACCAGTGTCCAGCTTTTCAAATCTGTGGTTCTAGAGGATTAGAAAGATCAGCCTTTGGTAAAACTGCCTCATTAACCCTGATCCACTTCACCAAGATCAGCCTAGGGTGGGTGGTAAGCATCTAATTACACGCAAGACCATAAAGATAGCAGAGCAGAAATGGGCCAAATAGCCCAGTGTTTGCTCCGCCATTTGATCATGGCCGATAAGTTTCTCAACCCCATTCACCTGATTTCTCCCTGTAACCCTTGATCCCCTTACAAATCAAGAACCTCTCCCGAACTTAAATACACTCAATGTCTTGGCACCCACAGCCCTCTGCAACAATGAGTTCTACAGATTCACCCTCCTCTGGTTAGTCAAATTCCTTATCTCAGTTCTAAAGGTCATAACTTCACTCTGAGACTATGCCCTCAATTCCTAGTCTCTCCTACAAATGGAGGCATCTCCTTAACATGCACTCTATCCAGGCATTCCAGTATTCTGCAAGTTTCAATCCGATTCCCCTCATTCTTCTAAACTGTGTCAAGTACAGACCCAGAGTCCTCAACCACTCCTCATATGGCAAGCCCTTCATCCCCAGGGTCATTCTTGTAAACCTCCTCTGGACCCCTCCAATGCCAGCACATCTTTTCTTAGATTCGGGGTCCAAACCTGCTTACCAAATGGAGTCTGACCACAACTTTATACAGCCCCAGCAGTACATCTCTGCCTCTTGTATCTAAGCCCTCTTGAAAGGAATACTAACATTATATTTGCCTTCCTAACTGAAAAGTGAACCTGCATGTTAACCTTAAGAGAATCCTGAATGAAGACTTCCTTGTGCCTCAGATGTCCAAAGCACTTCCCCATTTATAAAATATTCTACGCTTCTCTTCTTCTTACCAAAATGCATAACCTCACCTTTCCCAATACTGTATTCCAGTTGCCACTTCTTTACTCACTCTCCTAGCCTGTCCAAGTCCTTCTGCAGCCTCCACACCTCCTCATCGACCTATCTTTGTCTCATCTGCAAACTTAGCAAAAATGCCCTCAGTTCCTTTGTCCAGATTGTTAATGAGTAACATGAATAGTTATGGTCCCAGCTCAAAACCTGGTGGAAATCCACTCATCACCAGATGCCATCCTGAAAAAGATCCCTTTATCCCTTCTCTCTGCCTTCTGCCAGTCAGTCAATCCTCTATCTATGCCTGTACATTGCCCCTCACACCATGGGCTCTTATCTTATTTGGAAGCCTCTTGTGCAGCATCTTGTCAAAGGCCTTCTGCAAATCCATTGATTACATTCACTGGCTCCCCTTTGTCTAACTTGCTCGTTACCTCCTCAGATTTCTGACAGATTTGTCAGGCACATGCCCGTGAGACTCCAAGGAATGCTGCTATGCAATGACAAAAGGACAACCCTCAACAGGATATTTGTTCAACTGGAGGGAAGATGCACTCTCCCATGTGGGTAATGAGAACAAGGTACTGGTGACAGGAACTGAAGTAGAGTTAGTCCTTGAGCACTTTTCAGTATGTGCCTACAGATAGTGTGATAGACGATTCATGGCATTTTTAATCAATTTCCAATTCAAAGACAAAGACATGAGACTCCATGTTGCAAAGATTGGCTTAAGTGGAGGGCCTGGGTCTTTCTGGACTGTTCAATTCAAACAGATTTTACAACGTACAATAGAGAAATTAAAGGAAGATAGAAGCAATGTGAGTTCTGAAGAAATTTATTCAATTCCGTGCTAACTATATTCTCTCTTTGCTATGCTGCCTGAGTATTTCCAGCACTTCTCTCCTTAAAGAAGAAATGGTCAGGTTTCAGACTGTAATAAAAGCAGGCAAGTGCTGGAATTACTCAGCAGATCCAGGAGAGCGAAACAGGTTAACTTGTGGTGAGGTGTGCCATGGTTAGCACTCCCGCCTCACAGTGCTAGGGACACAGGTTCAATTCCACCAGGAGCTCTGGTTTCCTCCCAAAGATGTGCAGGTTAGGTGTATTAGTCATAGGAAATGGGGAGTTATGGAGATACAGTGGGGAGCCGAAATTGGGTGGGATGCTCTTTGGAGACTCGATGGGCTGAATAGCCTCTTTCCTCACTACAGGGATTATATGAAATACGTCAGTTGTAAAGAAGAGTTACATCAGACTCAACATCTAATCTTGTTTCTACCAACTTGGCAGCATCCGTGGAGAGAGAGTATTTCCAGCACTTAATCTTTGTATTTCATATTTCCCGCAGCTTCAGTTCTTTGCTTTTACGTCAGACTCTAGTACCTTTAGATCCTCTATAATTCGTTCCACGCATGCAGTTTTCCCTGTGCCAGGTGCTCCTGAAACATAAAGACTCCCTGGCTTCTCCTCACTGATGTGATCTGTTATAAACTGAGAGATAGCTTCAGTCTCACGCTCACGCGCAAGGAGGCGCTCAGGAATGGTTGTGTTCAACACCTGCTTGGTCTGTAGATAACACGCACCTGAAACTGTGGAAATAAATGATTAATTCAAGGAATCTCAAGGCTCTGCACTGAATCACATGAATATTGTGCAACAGAAAGACAGCAAAACACAGAAGCTCTACATTCTGCACTTCTCCTAGCAGCTCACAAACGCAACTTATTTCAATAACAACATTTGGCAGTAGAAGTGGTTGCGCCCTGCTGAATGACTTATCCATTTGAAAAGTTAGTGAAGTTTGCAAATTTTAACTAAGTTAGTATAAATGAGAATTAAATGACACCAATACTTTGTTGAATTAATTGGCTGCACATTCTACACATTTAAAGTATTAGGAGAAGAAAATAGGAGGCAGGGGAGGGGAAAGGAAGGCAATAGGATAAAAATAGTAACAAGCTTCTTCTATCAGTTTGCACTGCAGCTATCACTGAGAAAGGGAAGCATGTAGTAATTCAAGAAGGCTTCCGTACTGAAAATGTCCAGGCTCGCCATCAAGAGGAGTCAAACTGGTTTGTACTTTGAAGATAGACTGCCCAACAACACCAGCATGGGACATCTCGTACCAGCTTTGGCTTAGTGGGTCACACATGTCCATCCGAGTACAAAGACGGTGAGTTGAAGCCTGACTCCAGAGACTTCCACGCTAAGCCAGGCTGACACTCCAGCGCAGTCCTGAGGGAGCACTGTATTGTTGCAGGAACAATTGCCATACTTCAAATGAAACAGGAAAAATCTTACGTCACGGTCTAGTTGAGGAATCAAGATCAATTTTACACGAACATACCTTGCTGTTTTAAATGCCTTGCAATGGGAGACAAGAGCTCACAAAGATGGTTTTCGGAACAAGGAGTCTCATCCCCCTTATTGAGAGGGCATCCTGTCCGCTCTGGTGATTTATGGGCAGAGAGTGATCTGTGCCTTCCTGTCGGTTTTAATGGGCTCTCACCAAATTCTAATTTTCGACCTCTGGGGGTTGACAGAGCAAGAGGCTGATTTTCCTTCTTCCGTTTGGTTGGTGAACACTCTAGAGGCTGTGGTACATTACACAGGTTCTCAACACCTACAAAAGTTTAAAAGACAGGTTTTTTCAGAATAATATTTGACTGTAGACAAGGCCCTCCCTTCATGACTCACACTTGGATGGACACACGTCTCAACAGAAATCCTGACCGACTACTAGCAAGTCCTTTCCCTTCGTGGAAGCTACATTTTCCATCGTACATAGATGTGGGTGCCACAGGCAGTGCAGAAACCATTTACTAGAATGGTTCCAGGTTTGAGAAACTTCAGGGTTACAAGAATAGATTAAAGCAGGTGGAACTGTTCAACTTGGAGAGAACACGGGCTGAGAGGAGATCCGACATAGGTTTTCAAATCATAAGTGAGCTGGACGGAGTAGATAGGGAGAAGCTGTTCCCCTCGTAAAAGAGGAAAGAACAAATCAGAGGGCACAGATTTAATGTGATGTGCAAACAAAGCAAGGGTGATGTGAGAAATAACATTTCACACAGTGAGTTGTTTGGATATTCCTGGAAACGCGGTGGAAGCAGGTTTACTTGAGACATTCAACAGGGTATTGAATAATTATTTGGATAGAAATGATGTGTAGGGATAGTGAGGAAAAGATGGAGGTTGGCACTAGGTAATAAAACCAGTGCAATGATGGATCAAATGGCCTCTTTATGCACCATAAAAATTCTGTGATTCCAGGTACCACTAGATTTGAACAAGTGCCAGCTGCTGCACCCTGTTGCTCCCACTTCATGCATGAGAACACAAATCTTTAAAATTCTTCTCTCAAGACGCATTTCAGCTCAAAATCACCAGTTTCCCTTTACCAATCTAAGCTGCACAACTCTTGCTTGACTTCAATAGTCATAGAACAAGATTTCACACACAGAAGAAAGGAGATGTTGCTGAACTTATGTAAGACACTGTTAGACTTCAGCTGAAATACTGGGTACCACACTAAAGAATATGACCACATCGTAGAGAGTGCAGAAGAGATTAACTCGAATTGTTGCAGGATGAGATGTCAATCATGAGGGTAGATTGGATAGGCTGGGATCAATCTCCTTGATGCCTGAGAAAGTCAGAAGGCTATTTGATAGTTTTCAAAATCAAAATCAAGAGGAGTCTGGACATAATAAAAAATTTAGGGAACCTGTTCCCACTCTTAAAAGGCTGAAGATCGAGATGGCACAGATTTAAAGTGGTTAGCAAAGGAAACAAATGCGATGTAGGGAAGGAAACCTTCACACAGTGGTCCGAGTCTGGGAAGCATGGCCTGGAAATATGGCGGAAGTAGGTTCAATTCAGGTATTCAAGAGGTTACTAGATGTTTATTTAAGTAGAAACAATGCAGAAGGGTAAGGGGAAAAGGCATGAGAGTTGTACTCAGTCATGATGCTCATTTGGAGAGCAGATACGGACTCAGTGGGCTGAATGGTCTGATTTTGCACCTTAACACTTCTGTAATTCATCTAAATACTCACAATCAGTCACTTCTGCAATTCTTCCACCCTGAAAATTGAACATGCTGGGTCAGATCTCCTTTATCTAAAGTGGCAGTATCATAGTAACAATACAAATTGAGCGAGTAAACCAGAGGTTTGTGCTGTATTCTGGTTTGGATAGTTTGCAGCCACCAGTCCTCCTTTCTCTCGGTATTTTTAATCAACCTATTCAGAGATATTATAATGCACCTCTGGGGTAAGTGAGAATCAAACTCCCAGCAGCTGTGCCCCTACCTCTGCGCCACAGCTCCCTCCCTCCTTTCTCTGTACTGAGTCCAGCATCTAACTAACCATCAGCGACCCTTGGGGAGTCAAAATAAGAGGCACGTGTCTTCAATACATTACAGCAGCAGCTCCACATTCTACCCTGTCAAGTCCCCGAAGAATCTTATACATTTTAATCAGGTTACCACTCATTCTTCTAAATTCCAATGAGTACAAACCCAACCTACTCAAACTCTCCATATCTAAGATCATTCTAGTAAACATTCTCTGCATTGCCTCTAATGCCAATATATCTTTCCTTAGACATGGGGGCCAAAACTTCACAGTACCCCTTGTATGACCTTGATCATTTTTAGCAACAGCCTCCTAATATTGTACCCCATTCCCTTTGAAACAAGGTCAATTATCTCTGAACTGCCTTCTGAAATGGCCTAGCAAGCTGGTTCTGTGTGTCAAAGCATTACAGAAAAAAAAAATCATCTCCAGCTGACTCACGCAAGGACTGTAGGGGGTTCATGGCAGCAGCCAACATCACAAGGGCAATTCGGGATGGGCAGTAAATGCTGATCTTGTCAATGAAGCTCACAAAAAAAAACTTACACCTCATCTGATGCTGCAGCCAGCACTTAGCAATGTTCAGATTAACTGTTATGTTTTGCTTTTAAAACGAAATGTGGTACCTGTGAAAGTGGATTTGTAGCCATTAAAGAGGCTCCTGTGGCCAAGAGATGCATGGATCAGTCAAAAAATCTCTAGGTTGGCTTAAAGTAAACAGCACTGACTAACTTTTAGAAACAAGACATTCGGGGGTAAAATTACAGGAGCCTTACATAAAGCTAAAGAAATAATACTTTGTCAAATGTCAAGCTTCTGGCCTGTACGTCAGACAAGAGCCTGCCAGCTGCAAAAAGGCACAAGGGTTTTAAAATGAAGAACAAGAACTGATAGTTTCAGCCCTTTAAGGGGCAGTATTACCGAGACGTTTCCGGGGACTGAGTGGTTGCTTCTGGTCTCTGGGCTGTGATCCTTGACTTTCCTTAGTCACTGCGCGGCACAGGGGAAATTTCTTCTTGGGAAAGTCGATGGTGGTTTGTGTCCCGGTCTTCCACGTAGAAGGCATGCTGGCAAAACTGAGTTACAGCAAAAAGATATGTATTGAGATAAAAACAGCCGGAACAGGGTTAGAGGCAAATAAGAGCGAGGAGAAAGAAAAGGAATTATAGCGACACATGCAGAGAGAAAATCCTGTAGTACTTTAGATTGGGTTTAATCTAATACTTGGGTTAAAGTAAAACAGAGAAAAAAAGATTATTACACCCAAAACTGGGCGACAGCAGAGAAGGAAATATTAAACACAGAAAATAATTACAAAAGTAGACAAATTAAACTCGAACAAGATCGACTTTTAAAAAAAGCCTAGCGGGTTGTAGCATTGAAACCAGAGTAAAAAACGCAAAGTGGGTGGAAATTAAACCCAAAACGGAACTACAGGAAGCAGAAACCATACAGAGAGAGAATTAAACCCGGTACAAGATTGGAGAGAAAGAATTAAATGGAAGCGTACTACCTGAAATTAAAAGAAACTAATGCAGCCAAAGTATGAAGCAAAATTTTCGATGAACTAACCTGTTGGGAGCTTCAATCTCCTTCTCCTGGGCTCAGCTGCACGGGTCAAGCTCGGGATCTGGTCCTTGCTCGGCTCGGAAACAGGCGGCGTGGGTAAAGGCAGATCCCACTCCCTGTCTCACTGTGACCCGAATCTATATCTATGTCTGTGTCTGTGTCTCTGTCTCTGAATGAAACTCCCGCGAAAATGGAACTTCACGTTTTGCCGCCAACCCTGAGCCTGACCCCGCCCCCATGGAATCTGATTGGCTCCTTCCTTCACCTCGCAACGTTCCCCGCTTCCTCCTCCCCATTACAGGCCGGCCCGTTACAGCCCAGAATATCGCAGGCCAGCCCATTACAGCCTGGCCAATTACAGCCCAAAATATCACAGCCCGGCCGACTACAGCCCAGAATATTACAGCTTGGCCCATTAGAGCCCACAATATTA
>NC_063361.1:27711461-27724070 GCF_021869965.1 Rhincodon typus | reverse complement strand
TACAGCCCAGAATATTACAGCTTGGCCCATTAGAGCCCACAATATTACGGCCTGACCCACGACAGCCCAGAATATTACAGCTCGACCCATTACAGACCAGAATATTATGACTCGGCTCATTACAACCCAGAATATTACAGCCCGGCCCTATTACAACCCAGAATATTACAGCCTGGCCCATTATAGCTCCGCACTATAGCCCAGAATATTACAGCCTGGCCCATTAAGGTTCTGCCCTACATTCCAAAATATTACAGCTTGGTCCATCACAGCTCCTAGAGCCTAGGCCATTTTTAGCTCTACATGATAGCTCTGGGTATTACAGCTTGGGCAAGGCATCTCAGCCCAGGATAATACAGCACCACATTTACAATCCAGGCTATTACTGTTCCAGACTGCAGCCTGAGTTAATTCTGCCTCGGCCATTACAGCTCCATGCTATAGCTTTGGCCGATATAGCTTCACACTAGAAGCCAGGCCATTTGAACCCCACATTACAGCGTGGGCCATTAGAGCCCCATGTTACAGCTTGGGCCATTGGAACCACATACCATAGTCCAGGCCATTACAGCTTCACTCTACAAACTGGGCCATTACAGCTCCACATTACAATCCGGGATATTATAACATACTGTGACCCATGAACCCGGACTGAGTTTTATTCAGCTATTTGGCTGTAACCTAGTTTTAGGTTTAAATTTTGATTTATTTATTTATTGCCACATGTATGTTGTTACAAAATACAGTGAAAAGTGTGTATAGTGTCACCACTCATTGGTGCCATCTTAGAACACAGAAAAATGAGCCAAAACATAGAATATAAAGGCAGAAAAATAAAGAAATCTATTCACTGTGTCTCTCTGTTTCCTGTAAGTCCTTTCTTTGCTTAAAACCTTTTTACCTCTTGTTTGCTCTAAACCTTGTTCTGCATTCATTTTTTTCTTCTTTATTAACCTTAACCCTGTTATGGAAGATGCCTTCCGCTAGCCTGGACATAAACCACAATTTTTTGAAAGCAAAACGTGTTTTTTTTAAGTTAATGTAAAATAGGGCTTCATTTGCAGGAGGGGAATTAACACTGTCAAATTCTAAGGAATGCTGATTTGGCAGAGTTGTTTTCTTGCTTATCATTTATGTGTTTTATATTATTATATACTTTGTATAACTCCAGGCATAAAAGCAGCTTGAAAAGAATTCTGAGGAAGGGTCACTTGACCCAAAACGTTAAATCTGATTTCTCTCTACAGGTGCTGCCAGACCTGCTGAGCTTTTCCAGCAACTTCCATTTTTGTTTCTGATTTACAGCGTCTGCAGTTTTTGTTTTTTGGTTTCAGCTTGAAACCCTTGCTGGTATGATTATACAGGCCAGAATCTTGGAGTGTTTAGTGTCCGCATAGAGGGATTGGGGGTGCACACAGTTTCCACTCCTAGGCTGAGATTTTCTATTTTTGGAGTTTAAGCATGACTTTGCCAGCACCCAGGATGAGTTTTCTTGTGTAATTAACTGCTTTTTAGTACAGGTCAATAGCTTTTATAAAAGGACCTGGATCCAGTGCAAGAAGATCCTAAATGATCTCCTGCGCTTTGCAAGTTCAACCAGTGGGGGAGCTCTGTATTTTACAACAGCCTCAGCCAGACCTCCACAAACCTGACCCAGGAATTCTCCATCATCAGCCTATGCTCTGGAGACCACTTGGAGTTGTCGCATTGTGAGCATGGACACTTCCTCATACGCTCTGGAGCTTGTAACTATAACCTTAGCACCCACCCTTCAGCCACCTTGGACTGCCGTACAGTCAGCCTCAGACTTCACTCTATCAGCCTTGACTTGATCTCTGTTAGCCTCAACTCTCAGAACCTCACCGTTGACCTTCCCTTTGTAACAGAATCACCCCACAAACATGCTTGACCTCCCGCCTGTACATAATGAAGGTGTGTAGTCCATCTTTCTCCTTCTGTCTTAATGAGGCTGTGTGTTTCCCCCCGCACCCACTCTCTCCATCAGTTAGCCATGCCCCCTGCAAAGCCAGCAGCCAATCTCAATGTATCAATGTCTCCTCTTGTATGGGTCCAACACAGAACCTCCCCTGTAGGAAAAAGTAGCTCATATACAATCCAAATCCATAAAGGATACCACCTCAGCTACAGCAAGCCACACTTGGCCAATTGTGAGTTTGAAGGCATGCGTTTCTCAGTTGCTGTGGAAGTAATGACAAAGACACCATTTCATCTCCAAATGGCATTCTAATGAGTTTGCATGACACGTTAACGTATTAAAAAAGGTGCTCCCACTTATGCTCAGAAGGTTTGATCCAGCTTGAATCTGTTACAAAGTTAATTCCTTTCATTCATCCCACTTTCAGGAAGCTGATATTTCACCTTAGAATTGTTAGTTAAATGTGTCTGTTCACCTCATTTCCCGCTGACAGAAGCAGCACAAGATTTGGGCAGAAGACTGTATATTCTACAGCTTCGCCTTGATTAATTTTAGTTGGTCATTCTGCAATGGAATGAATGGTGCTAAAAGTTGCACCAAATCATATCCCCACCCCACTAACCTGGAATCTCCACAAGTCCCCACAGTATGTTTGCTCCTCTAAGTCTGGCCCATTTTGAGCACCTTGAATCTAATTGCTCCAACGTTGACAGCCATGACTTCTGTGGCCTCTCTATCTCCTTTGAGAAACATTTTAAAGCTTATCTCTAAGCTTTTGGTCATTTGCCTTACTCTGGCTCAATGCCTTATAAAGCTCCTATGAAGCACCATGGGTCACGTTGTGAAATTTAAATTGCTATTTAAATATAGATTATATTTGCTGTTGTATTTGCGAGTGTGGATGATGAGTAAAGCTTGTAGTCATTGCCACTGTCCCATCACCCAAGCTAAAGGAGCCACTTCAGAGGAGTTCATCCTAAGCCATCTTCTGGGTAGAATGTTTTAATTAGTAAAGGAGATCATTGTATCTTTTAAATCGGGACTCAGCCAAAATATAGTCAGATAAAAGTTGTCAGATTGTATATACATTCATTAAAGAAAAGATCACTTTCAAAATTGTTTTATTTGTATCAACATCAAGATTGTACAAAGTAGTTAGTGGGAAGTTAAATTGCAGAAGTGGTTGCCTACTTCTAAAAATATGCACCTGTTGAATATAACCTGTTGTTATAAATACGTAGTCCACATATGCGAGGACAATACCATCTTAATAGATGTCAAGTACACGTCTTTTATTTTAAAATGTTAATGTATACATTGATGGAAGTAAGGCAATTTACGTTATGATAGGGAAACTGACCTCTTTGAGTGTAACACTGCATTCTGTAGACTTTGCAATGATAATGTGGTTAGTGCATCAAAGGAAGTGACAGATTTTAATATGAAACATTTACGGAAAGTACTTCAGAACTGAAATTAAGAGATACAAGTTTAGCATACGAAACTCAATCTTTCTCAAAATCTGCACATTTGTCAGCTGACCAAATCTCTTATTCCTGAAGGATAAAACTGGATCCCATTTAGAAAGATTCCTCTGTGTTGGCTGATTGTAAACTTCATCCTCATCGAGACAAGAATGTACAGATGATGGGTTATCTATTTGAAACTTAAGCTGATTTTCTGTGCATAGCTGCTGCCTGACCTGCTGAGTATTTCCAGCATTTTCTGTTTTTATTTTAGATCCAAGTTTCTGTAAGTATTTTGCTTTTTCAAGGATATATTTGGTTTAAAGGTAACTACCGAAACAGTTCAGAAGCTGCTTTTCACCAAGAAAAGTTTGTTGTCATTGGTGCAATGTTCTCAATAAAGCTTTTTGAATTGTCATTGGGCATTGGTTACAAGATTGTTAAATTTATCTTTTATTCGATTTCTATGCAGTATCTTTGCAATTATGTGTGTATTTGCTGCACTGATTATTTGCTCAGTCATGAACTGAAGCCAGACAACTCAATACTAAATGCTTTAAAATGGTTTGTCTTGGTGTTGCACAATAATTAATCCAGTGTGATTGTGAACTTGGGAGCTGGTGATATTTAAGTAAATACTAGGCATTATTAGGACACACTGCGCAAGGACACCACGTTTCCTTCTTTCAACTAATTTAGTGACTCACTTGGGTGTTTAGTCTCAATCCAACAGCTTCATGATCACTTTACTGGTTACCACACAGAGTGCAGTGGTTCAAGAACATGTCTTACAATCTCCTTTCGAAGTTCAAATAGGAATGAGTCATAAATGCTGACATTGTGAGAGACGCTGAAATCCTGTGAATGAAGAAATCAAAAATGTTTTGTGATCAAATTCGCTGCAGAAATTAGTGAATTTGTTTCCACCATTTTTTCAATCCGTGCATTTTAGACCATGACAACTCAATGCTAAAAAGAAACTTCATATCCCATCTGGTTCGTAGAATAGAATCTCTACAGTGTGGAAGCAGGCCCTTCGGCCCAACAAGTCCACGCTGACTCTCAGAGCATCCCACCCAGACCTATCCCCCTATAACCCACCTAATCTACGCATCCCTGAATACTATGGGCAATTTAGCATGGCCAATCCATCTAGCCTGCACATCTTGGGAGGAAACAGGAGCACCTGGAGGTAACCCACGCAGACACGGGGAGAATGTGCAAATTCCACGCAGACAGTCGCCCGAGGGTGGAATCAAACCCAGGTCCCTGGTGCTGTGAGACAGCAGTGCTAACCACTGAGCCACCATGCTGCCCTTCTTTCACTAAGATACCTGAAATCTGTATCTGTGACTAAATGATTCTTGTCATTTTCAATGTTTTTATTGCTATTAAACATGCTCCAAAAAAATGGGAAGAATTGCAATTTTTATCTCTAATGTTCAATTGATTTGTTTCCAGCACAAGACAGAAAGGGGGACAAAGGAAACATTTCAAAGACTCCCTTGAAGGTTTCAAGAAATGCAACACAGATGTCAATGTGTGGGAGACCCTGTTATGGAAGAAACTGACTTAAGGAATTTCCGGTATGAAGGGACACCATTCTTTGAGAACACCCACCCAGTAAGAGGAAGCACAGAAGAGGAACCAGAGAAAAGAATGCCAATGATCTCAAAGCCAAGAACCACTTGCACCTCCCAGAAACCTGCCAAATATGTGGTTGGAGTTGCAGCTCGAGGATCAGGCTCATCAGTCACACAAAGGATCCACAGAACTCATGACCAGTGACATGGAATTTCCTGGGTGGACAATCGAACTCATGAGAGATTGATTGTGGCTGCCGAGGGCAGATTTAGCTGGTTACCTCTTGTCTTACTTCTCCAAAATAATTCTTCAACACTTGCCCTTTCAAGCCTCTTTCCTAAGTATTTTTGTACCACTTCATAATTTTTGTTTACTTGTATTTGGGTGTGTTCTTCAATGTGATCTGGGACTTTTAAAATGCCACCAACTCATTAGTGACTGAATAAGTCAAATTCAATTTTTTTATTCCCTGATGAAACTTTGTTGCTGGAACTTTGGAGATCACATTTTAGAACCTCATTCAGTGATAATTCCACTTCCTGTCACTTCTGAACACAGAAATGCATGTCTGCTTGCAGGAGATAAATCTGCAGGCAGGGCTGCAGTAATTGAGGGAGCAGGGAGGTAGCTAGATGTTTCTTTTGGAGATCTGGTGTTGGCACAGTGTGTCAAATGGTCACTTTCCGTGCTGTATATTTTCAATGGTCAGAGTCAACCATCTGGAACAGATAGACGCAACATGCAGTGAGGTCACTGTAAATTCTTTAAAGGGGTATTTGAGAAGTTCCTGAGAGGGAAGTTAATTTTAGATTAGAATCATAGAATCCTTCCAGTGAGGACAGAACCCATTCAGCCCATCGGGTCTATACTGATCCTCCAAAGAGCATCTCGTACAAACCCACCCACTCACAACCCCATAACCCCGCAATAACCAATGGCTAATCCATATGGCCTGTAAATCCCTGGACACTACGGGGCAATTTAGTATGGTTAATCCATTTAATATGCACATCTTTGGAAGGTGGGAGGAAACTGGAGCATCCGATGGATACCCACACATACCCGGGGAGAACATGCAAACACTACACAGTCACCTGGGGCTGGAATTGAACCCATGTCCCTGGCACTGTGAGGCAGCAGTGCTAACCTCTGAGGCACTGTGCTGCCCATTGTATGACTTGAGTTCTCCTGGAGTGAATGGGTGTTGGAAAGAAATTGGCCAGAGCATTTTCTGGGAATAGCTATGACTTTTTACCTATTCAACATTATGGCAATATTATGAGAAGGTGGGATAAAGGAAGGTCGGATTATACTGTTACCAGGTCATGGCCAGTTTAATGGACTTGTCAGTCTATCAGCAGTTGCTATGTGCAGACTGGCAATCGACTCTAAGCCCTGCTAATGTGTGAGTTAAGAACATACCCTGTCAATGACGAAGCCCAGAGACAGTCACCCATCAGAGAACTCATCTCTTCCCTTTGCTATTCCTTGCTATGACGTGTGCACAAATGAGAACACACACAATTAGTTAATTTTGTTTCTGTGTTTATTTTCAGGTCATTTAAGTCTTTGTTAAAGCACACCAGACCAGCGCCCATTGGTTTCCTTCAGCCCATTGCACAGAACTGCAAAGCCTTTTTCATCACAATAAAGACCCTGACCAACCCCCAGAACCTCAGACCATTTGATCTCCTGAGAGAGGCAAAAAAAACTGATTTAAAAAATCCAGGCCAATTTTGAGGGAAAGAAAAGCTGGAAAATTCCTCTCCGATCCCTTTTAGGGTGATCAAAATGAAATCAGGATATCACTTTTGCTGGCCCCTATCAGGCAATTCTTTGACAAGACACAATTGCTTTTCTAATTCTGCTTTGCTGGCAACTATCCAAACACGGAGACTGGAAACCAACCATCTCCAGGCTAACCCCATGCCAGCAGCCAGACCCCAGCAGCTGATGATATGAAACAGGTTGAAACTAACATAAACCTGCTTACTGGTTACAATGCAAACATTGAGTGACTTCCATACATCTTCCATGTGCATTTCAACATTTAGAATGAATGAAGGACACAGCAATTACTAAACAAAGAACAAGTTTAGAAGCAAGCAGTTTGAAAGTCACAGTCTTAAGGAAGAACCTCTCAAACTCCTGAAGGCAGTAAAAAGGGGAGATAATTTGGCGAGATTTTCTGAAGAAGGGTCCTGACTCGAAACATTAGCTTTCCTGCTCCTCTGAAGCTGCCTGGCCTGCTGTGTTCATCCAGCTCTGCACTGTGTTATCTTTTGCTCTGGTTACAATTTGGGTTTAGCACTCATGACTAATGCTCTAACTAATGCTTTTAACACAGAACACTACGCCGTGTCAATCCACTGTGAACACATTTCCAAAAATCAGTCCTGTCAAATGTTTTGTAAATTAATAAATGCATATCTATGAATGCATGTGCCTGGTTTGTGGAGTTGGTCAGGGATTTATCTCAGATTTACCCCCAGTAAGTTGTATCATCTTTAGGTTTTGTTAGAGAAGTCAGATTTATTGCTTTTGATGGGAATATAAAATATTTAATTGGCACTCTCAAGGGTGCATGCTCAAGGTAAATCTACCAGATTCTTGAGTAAACATCTGCGGATGTTTGAGTCTAATATTTTTGAATGACTTTTGTTGGTCCTAAGGGATTGTGTGCAACTCACTGGATTGATGAGGCAAAATCAATAGAAATCCGCAGCATGGGATCAACAAACCCCACCCCCAGGCCCTGAGCAGCAGCTGAAAAGATAATTCTCAAAAGGTAAAAAGATTGGAAAAGTATTACAATGACAGACAGGTGCAAATTTAACTCTGGTCAAATCTGAAAATCCCCCACGATGTAATTCTCCTCCAGGAAGGAACAGGGAGCAAAACTAATTTGAGACAAAAGGAAGGTGGAGCAATGGAAGTGAAGGAAGGAATGTCAGATATTTGGGGGTTTTACCTCATCCCCCTTTGCCTGAAGGAAACTGAGAGGGAAGCTGTTAAATTGGGAGTGCTGGACCTATCCATTTTGTCCATGCCTTGATCTGGCATTTTTCCATTTGTAAACAATAAGGAAATGCCTCCAAAGCTGACAATGTTCTTTAAATACACAGGTAAGTCTCGCTGATGGAATCTCATTGCTACTTTTATTTGAGTGGGATGGTGGGGTAAGTGTCAATGGTGGGGCTTCCCTGTCAGGCAAGAACTGCTGGGTTCCAGATCAAGGGCTCAAAGAAGAAAGTGTAAATTTTTAAGGTATTTTTAAAGAGTTTTTTTTATCTCTCAGGAGCATCAGGGCCTTCAACAAACCCATAGCCTCTCTCTGCCCATAGTTTCTGCCCTTCTCCAAGTGCACGTTTCCTTTTGACAGCTACAGTCCATGGGGAGTCCTGTAGTAGTCTCCAAGCCACACATTAGCCATTTGTCACAGAATTCCCGGCCAATTTTGGTCAAAGGTTATGCACAATGTCAGTCTCTTCCAGTAAATCTTATGAAGGTTCTGAATTCTTCCTTTTCACATCTCACATTCAGTTCTTTGCGGTTGAAAATGATAACTTTTGTTATGAACAGTCTGTATTGCTCTTTATTTCCGTCTCTCAATTAGATCCACGCACCTTTGCAACGTTCACACCTGAGTGTGGATCTTGTGAACATTTTGGCATGTACAATTTGCTTTACTCAGTTGGACAATCTGATTGCATTTATTAGCATCATCAAGGATGATAAGATTTAGCATGATGAGGTTTGGAGACAGAGTTGAAAGCATTATCATTTGCATTGTGTATGGGTATTCCAAAAGCCTTCTTATCAATAAGTAAAAGACATTACTACTTAACAACTCCAAGCCAAGTCATTACACTTAGGAGTGTCTAAAAGAAAAATGAGGGAAGCTAAACATTTGACACAGAAAGACTGAGAAGGTTAATAAAAATCAAGAGGCAGAAAGTAAAATACTTAGTGAAGTTGTATTTTCCATTGACTGCATTTGTTCTTGACTGCTTTTAATAACAATTGATACTGATAACCAGGTCATCAGCTGTTTTATTTCCAGATTTTAATTGATTCAAATCTCACTGTGGGATTTGAAGCCATGTTTCCAGAGCGTTAGCCTAGATCAATCGGATTACTAGTTCAGTGACAATACCATTCTGTCACCGCCTCCCCTAACAGGTAGTGTGGTGGAGAGCTAAGTTGGGCCTTCTAACCGGCCTACCTCCAAACCCTCACTCCTCAAACACTCTATCACAGCTCACAAAATGCAGTGGGAAACTAACCCTTGTGTGAAAATGAGAAAGTCACAAATGGGTTGGATGTGCATCATGAGAGCATGCAGTTCAGGTTTTGCCAAGCCCAGACTAAAACTCGGTCCCACATTACTGGAAAAAGTCGGAAACTATGAAAGTTATTTTCAGATAACCTCATCTGACATCAATGCACTGATGCCGTTATGAAAATTTAAAAGCATCACGTTCTCTTCATTCCACACATGGATCTCTCCAAGGACAAAAGTCTGTAGCTGTCAGGATGCATTTCATATGGTCATTGCACTAATGTATTTCATTGGCTTATGTCTCCCTGTTCTAAATGCCAGAAGGATTTTTCGGAATATTAGCTACAACATCATAAAGTTAGACTAAAACTTTGGGTGTTATTGTCTGGGTATCTCATTAAATTGTACTAGTTAATACTTAACTGTTCCATATCTAGCTGTGGTATTTTCCTGGGCTAGTAGTGTAACACATTCAAAATGCTTTTAAAATCCTCAACAAGTCAGGCAACATCTATGGAAGCAGAACAAAAATTGTTTCAGGTACAGGTATATCCCTCATATTTTTCAGTTCTAACGAAAGATCTTTTCTTTAATTCACTCATGGGACATGGACATCACTCACTCGGCCAGCATTTATTGCCCATCCTTAGTTGCCCTTGAGAAGGTGGTGGTGAACTGCCTTCCTTAACCACTGCATGGCATTGCTGCAAAATTGCCCCATGTGACTCAATGACAAAGTTTCCTCTACAACATATGTGCATAGAATAGAATCCCTGCAGTGTGGAAGCAGGCCATTTGGCCCATCAAATCAACTCTGTCCCTCTGAAGAGCATCTCACCCAAACACACCCCATCCCTGTAATCCAGCATTTCCATGACGATCCACCTAATCTACACATCACTGGACACTATGGGCAATTTAGCATGGCCAATCCACCCTAACCTGCACATCTTTGGACTGTGGGTGGAAACCGGAGCACCTGGAGGAAACCTACGCAGACACGGGGAGAATATGCAAACTCCACAAGACAGACAGATGCCTGAGTGTGGAATCGAACCTGGGTCCCTGCTGTGAGGCAGCAGAGCTAACCACTGAGCCCCCATGCCACCGCTTTATTATGTAAAATGCACACATTAAATACAAGTTTTTGTTATTGGTATTTGTGGGGTCTTCCTAGTGGCAACTTTTGCAATAGGGCAACAATTACTGACATCCAAAGCTACGGTTGTCCCTTATTTTCTTCTCTGCTGTGTGAACCCCTGGGATCTTCAGTCGTTCTCCTGCTAGCCTCAAAATTAAGCTGGAGTGGAAAGCTAACCTTAATTGATCACTTCAGAGCCTTAATTCAGGTGAAGGCAGGCTGGTCACTCTAGATTTCACCCATTCCAGATGAAATTGTGGAGAGGTCAGGGGGCAGATTGGAGGGCAGCAGGAAACCACCCAAGGAAATTTACAAAGCCTACCACCCGACGGCAGGGCTCCACAACTTGTGGCTCAGTGGTTAGCACTGCTGCCTCACAGTGCTAGGGACCAACATTGGACAACCGTTTGTGTGGAGTTTGTACAATCTCTCTGTGTCTCAGCGGGTTTCCTCTGGGCACTCTGGCTTCCTCCCACAGTACAAAGATGTGCAGGCTAGATGGATTAGCCATGGAAAATTGGCCATAGTATCCAGGAATGTGCAGGTTATGTGGATTAGCCACGGGAAATGAAGGGTATAGGGATAGGGTAGGGAGGTGGGTCCAGATGGGATGCTGTTTGGTGGGTTAGTGTGGACTCGATGGGCCAAATGGCCTGCTTCCACACTGTCAGGATTCTATGATTCTATAACATCCCGCCCATTGATTGAAGTGCCTGCTTTCTTCTTCACTAAGTGTTGACTCTATATTTGGAACAAGCTCTTCTGAATAATTTCATACGTGTGAAAATGGAATGCCTGAAATATTTTAAAGCTAATGTAGCCTGCTAGATGAAACAACATGTACTATCTAAAATATAGAATCAACCAACATGTTTCAGGGTTTACTGGCAGGCAGCTGGAGAGAAATTCTGACTGAAAGATCAAGGCAGTGCTATTTTGTTTGAATAGATCTTCACTTGAAAAGAGACATCAGTTCCATGAATGCCAAGATGCATAATAAAACAGTGCAACCAGACAATCCGAACAGGAGAGAGATATAGATCAGGAATGAGAAAACTGTGTTAGTATAATTTTCACAATTCCAATGGGATTGGCATTACCTTTGAGGCTAACAAATGGTCCAGCAAAGCTGATATTTTCTTTCATGCTCTCATATCCTTTTCATGCACCATCAAATTTTCTCTGCATTTTAGATCACTGTGCCTTTTCATCTTTTAGTCCTCACAGACTCCCTCTCCACACCTTTTCTTCACATTTTAATTGTTTCCATAGATTCATTGCAATGGACTATTCGTATTTCTGCTTTCTACTTTTATCTTGGTACTCATGGTCAATCCCTCTGCATTTCTCTTACTTTCACTTTTGGCCATGTTTTCCACATTTCCTTCCATGGCTTTCAGATCTTCACAATGGCAAAATCAATTTTATTAAATTGCAATATCACTGCACTTTTCATTAGTCCTCACCAAACCCAAGGTTTCTTGTCTCCTCCATTGCTGCCTCTCTCGATTTTCAATGCATTCAAACTACCGCTCTGCGCCACCTCCCTGGTTATCTGCCCACCAGTTCCACACACCCACTCCCTGCCTCAATCTGGCCAGTTATGGTCTGGGTAGGAAGACAAAAATAAACTACTCTTAGATTTGCTAGAAACTGAGAGAATCTTGTGCTTTTGAGTTTATTACATAACTTTTTAAATTCATTCATAGGATGTGGGAGTGTTGCTTGCCAAGGCCAGCATTTATTACCCACCCCCAGTTAAGAATCAACCACATTGCTGTGGGTCTCAAGTCATATGTAGGCCAGACCAAGTAAGGATGGTGGATTTCCATCTTAAAGGACATCAGTGAACCAGATAGGTTTTACAACAGCCACAGTGGTTATTCCTATTAGACTAGCTTTATATTGAATCAACTTTTGAACCATGGAGGATTATGAGCTCATGTCTCCACAGCGTTAGCCTAATGTTCTAGGTTATTCATCCAGTGTCATATCCACTTTACCACTACCTCCCCTAAAGACACAGCATTGGCACTTTCATGTGTAAATCCCCTCTACATTGTTTAAACAGGGTGAAGAGCCACACTCACTTCTACACATCTGGGGTTGAAGACACATATGACAAAGGGGATAACAAGGTGTAGAGCTGGATGAACACAGCAGGCCAAGCAGCATCAGAGGAGCAGGAAGGCTGACGTTT
>NC_063361.1:27672387-27701461 GCF_021869965.1 Rhincodon typus | reverse complement strand
CACCTTGTTGTCTCGGATTCTCCAGCATCTGCAGTTCCTACTATCTCAGCTTAAAAACTGAGATTGGCACAGTCATAAACAAAAACCTGACAACAACCAGTGACCTATCATTCTCTCATTTTAATTAAAACGGAGCTTTGCTGCAAAATCTTCTGCTAATCTTCCCATTTGTAATAAAAGAAAGCTCAATAGCATTTACTTTCTCTTATGCCATAACAGTGCAGAAAGCATTAGTATTGTCCAAGTAGCCCAATAGATACGGGATGTCTCGAAATCTCTACGACCTGTATATGCCTTTGCCATGACAATATGTCAGCTTGACAGTCATAATCCCAGTCCGTTATCTGACTTTCACTGAATTTGTTCAACTGCTTGCGCACACATGAACCATCTGCTCTCTCTTATTACAACCCAATCCCTTCCTTCCTATGCGAACAGTTAATTCAATTAGTGGGGTCTCAGAGAGCACAATATTAATACAGTCAGTCAGTTGCTTCTCCACAATAACAGAAATTAACACTTCCACCAATTCCCGCCTTGCTCCCGGATTCACATACTATTTTTCCCCGTTTGACAGTAAATGCTGTAAGAAGGAGATGTGGAAAATGTTGCAAGTGTTTAATAGATTAGGCGGAATCTGTGGAGAGAGATATAGGGTTAACAGGTAGAATCTTGTCAGGTGGCTTTGTGATGAGGAATTGGGGCATTTTAATCTTGGACTGTTTGGTTGTTGGCCATGTGATACATCCTTGCCTTTGGCTAACTTTGCAACAGTTCAATAAGAAATGACACAGTGGCTCAGTGCTTAGCACCGCTGCCTCACAGCGTCAGGGACCTGGGTTCCATTCCAGCATTGGGGGGGCAATATGTGAAGAGTGCACATTCTCCCCATGTCTGTGTTGGTTTCCAATTCCCTTCCACGGTCCAAAGATGTGCAAGTTAGGTGGATTGGCCATGTTAAATTGTCTGTAATGTCCAGGGATGTGCAGGCTAGGTGGGTTAGCCATGGGAAAGGAGATGGGGTGGATCTGGGTGGGAAGATCTACAGAGGGTCAGTGCAAACTCAATGGCTTCTCCCTACACTGTAGAGATTTCATGATGAAATGGGAGCAACTTACTTGCCTGGTTGTAGAGGAAGGCCAAATTGAAAGTGCACTGATGAAGGAGGGGATGCTGATGCAGGGGCTCTCCGTGGAGGACATCCTCCCCTTGCTGAGGGCAAAGCTGGCTGGTTGACTGCTATGTGCGGCATGCCATGAGCCTTCCTACAATTAACCTCTGCCAACCAGAACTGTTTCTGCAACAGGATTGTGGCTTGAGCTACAGATCATCCATTCAAGGAGCTAGTCCTCTGCTCAACTTCCATTTCCATTCCTCCATCGTGTACTTGACATGAGTCACTTTCTCCAAGTCTCTACAATGGAGAGAGGGAAACCCTGTAAAAACCAACAATATTTGGAAAAGGATGTAACAGCCATACAAGAGATTTGAAGATTAGTTTGACCACTACGTGTCATTCACATGTTTTCAATGGTTTTCCCTTCTAGGTCTTCACTCTGATTGGCTTGCCTTGCTGCAACCTGAGAGTCCATTAATTTTCCAGTTGCTAGGAATTTGGAGGTAACTCTGAATTTGGACAGGGACATGAATAGTAAAGGCTTAGAGGGATATGGGCCAAATGCAGGCAAGTGGGACTTGTTTAGTTTAGGAAACTTGTTCAGCATGGACCAGAGGGTCTGTTTCCGTGCTGTATGACTCTATGGCTCCTAGCTCCCCAAAGCCTGTCTATCATCTACAAGGCACAAGTTAGGAGTGTGATGGAATGCTCCCCACTTGCCTGGATGAGTGCAGCTGTAACAACACTCAAGAAAGTTGACACCATCCAGGATAAAACAGCCCAGTTGATTGGCATCACCTCCACAAACATTAATTACTTTCACTACTGATGCTCAGGAGCAGCAGTTTGTACCATCTACAAGATGCACTGCTAAAATTCAGCAAGACTCCTTAGACAGCACCTTCCAAACTCATCTAGAAGCCTAAGGGCAGCAGATACATGGTAACACCACAACCTGCAAGTCGTCCTCCAAGCCACTCACCATCCTGACTTGGAAATATATCACTGTTCCTTGGGACAAAATCCTGCAATTCCCTCCTTAATGGCAGTGTGAGTCTACCTGCAGCAAATAGACTGCAAGAAAAGTAACTCACCACCCTCTCAAGGACAAATAGTGGTGGGCAATCAATATTTGACCATTCAGATATGCCCATATCCCATGAATAAATTTTTAAAAAAGGTTCTTGTCATGTTCTCATCATCCTCTTACATAAACTACAATGACCTATGAACATAATTGGAATTATAGTGGAAACCAGAAGAAGAAGGTTCCAGATGGCACACAGTGAGTTGTATTCTATATAATTTTCACTGACTGGTTTATGTCTGTACATATCAATTTCAATAAGACCTCAAACCAAGACTATTAGATTTGAAAGAAGAGCTTTTTAAACAAAACACATTTTGATTGCAAGCTTCCAGAGTGAAAATCAAACAATCCCAATGTGTGAGTGCAAAGGAACAGCACAAACTCTAGAAATCTGAATCAAGAACAGAATTGGTAGTTGGATGGATTAGCATCTGAAAGAAGATAGGTTGATGTTGGGCTGTTGAATTAATATCAAGAATGTATTCTGTATGCTTTTGGCAGATGAGGACTGGAAACCATAAGTGCAAACTACTGAACATTTATAAATTATTTAACTCTATTTGTAGAAACATGGTTGACGAGTATGAATGTATGATATACATTTGTGGGGAGGCATATAGGGGTGGCTTGATATCAGAGAACTATATAATCTAATACAACAACAATATGAGGATAGTAAAGATGGTTGACAATAACAATATGAGGGCCATCAATGTTGTACAGAAGACCTATTTTATCACACCAGTTTTATTTTGTGTGATAGTGGTATCCTTCTAATTTGTGAATGATGCATGATTCTTCTATATTGGTTCTGTCTGAAGATATCCATGTTACAAGTGCACTATAAACATTTTAATCTTGGTCCTGACAAATGAAGTAAAAAGCTCATTAAAAATATAATGTCTGCAAAGTATACAACAACAGGGGTTATAAATGATTATGTCAATAATTTTCTTTGAATATTATTTCAAGAATTGGATATTTAATTAAAAGAAACATTTGCAGGGCTTCTTTGGACAGAGCTGAGGATGGAATTAATCAGATAGATTTCTCATCAAGCCAGCACAGGCGCAATGGAATGAATGGTCACCTTATGTCTTGGAGTAATCCAATGCGTTTTTGTGGGGTTATTTTTAAATCATGTTTGATGTGTAGTCACTTGTTACTGTTTATTTGCTACAGGCAAGTGCTGATAATAATGTTGTTTCATTCGCTGCCTTGCAAACCCATATTGCTATGGCTGTTCATCATATTTATTCTGTCACTAACTCCAATCTTCAGTCAGAGCAAAATACAAATTAAAAATCAAAGATCACTCAATTGCGTGCAAGTCTAAAGATGTCACAGCTGCAGATTTAACTGAGGATTAAACTGCATTGAGAGAGAAATGTAAAGCAGGAAAGGACAGTCATCAAACAATGAACTACCAAGGCAGATCCAAATAATTTCATACGGTAACTGTTTCTATGGCTTTTTACTGGGTGGTTGAAATTTACGTTGAGATAGAATAGCTTGAATTTGAAATGACAGGAGATTGAAGGAGAACGAATGTCTTAAATATATCACAAATAGCCAACAAATTAATCTTGAAGTGCCTTGTTTCTGTTCATTGGAGACTCGATATGTTGACTCACCACATGTCCGATTATATTAATAATTATTTGTATCATTTACCTGAAGAATTATTTGACATTTTTAATCTTAAAATCTGGCTGTTAGCATTAAACTTCAGTTAATAGCCATAGAACTTTCTGGATCAAATATCGTCAGGCTTGTTTTCATGAAAATAATATCCTGACAGAGGGGATGTCTTGTGGTGCAGTGGTAGCATCTCTGCCTCTGGGCCACAGAAGTTCCAGGTTCAAATCCCACTTCTATACATGATCACCAAGGAAGGTATGTTGTAATGAGTTGATCAACAAGTTGATTGACCTGTAAGTCCTATGGCAGGCAGTAAGAATGGAAAAGTTTCCTTGTCACCATGGACATATTGTTACTACAGCTTCTCCATTTTAAAAACGTCCAGGTTCTTGCCAAGAGCAAGCTTCGTTCTTGTTGGAAGGAACTACTGTTCGCACACACTTTGTCACAAATAGAATTAAAAAAACCCATCACTGGGGAGGTGATGGCCTAGCGGTATTGTTGCTAGACTATTAATCCAGAGACCCTGGTAATGTTCTGGGGACCCTGGTTCAAATCCTGCAATAGCAGCTGGTGAAATTTGAGCTCAACAAATATCTGGAATCTAATGGTGACTGTAGAATCATTGGCAATTACTGGAAAAACCCATCTGGTTCATTAATGTCCTTTGGGGAAGGAAACTGCCAGTCTTATCTGGTCTGGCCTACATATGACTCCAAACTCACAGCAATGTAGTTGACACTTAACTGCCCTCCAGACAATTAAGGTTGGGTAATAAACCATGAATGAACAATAAAAAAGCTCTTCTCACCACACCATCAATACATTTTATCAACACACTGAGAGATCATGCTACCATGCTAAACTGTACAAACTATTAACCATTCATCATTACTGGAAAAGATCGGCTCAGTTGCATTAAACCAAGACAGGAACTGATTATGGATTATAATCCAAGGATTAGGCTACAACTCAGAACTCCACTTTTTGAACTTTGAGTTGAACAATGAAAGGTTTTATAGAGATTAGTCTTCTGCAGATCTATTTAAACTGGATTTTAAACGATCAAAGGAACAAATTATCCTTCTTGCTCAGGTTACATCGGTACAGGTTAGAGCCTATCAGCATCAGAGTCAGTTGCAGGCATACACAAATGTTTTAAATGAATATTTCTCAGATCTCATTAAAATAATGCCAATATTGAGGCTCTCCATGTGCAAAATGAAAAATATAACCTTCATGGTTGCTCAATAAAAACTCATAAACAAAGCTGAATATGAGCCTAAAAGAACCCAGAAAAAGATTGCATCACTGTTTTTGTCAGCCTGTTGTCCAGAAAATGTATTTGCTAATGGTTTAGATATCTTTCTCCTTTAGGATATAACCTCCAATCCATTCCACACAGACAGTGAGGAGGAGAATCCCTCTCATGGGGCTGCCTGTTGTGTGGATTGGAACATTGCCTTGTACCTTCCTGAACTTGGTTTCTCTCCATATAAAATGTTTGGACACAATCCCAAGCTAATCTTTCACAAGACATAATTGTACAATGGGAACTGCCATCAATTTTATTACAATTGGCAGCAATTTAGTAATCTCACACTAGGACATCATATTTGATCATCCGCTTAAAGCCCTTCTTTTTTAGCAGCAGTTTTCTTCCCTGTTACTCTTCTTAACCTGGAATGAAGATTCACCATGAGGCTTTATTACAATAGACATGGCTGTGAACTACAAAAAACTGGACATGAAGTGGTCATTTAGGTGTAGGAAATAAGTGCGAAACCATAGACAGTTTTGTGCAACTTTCAACTATCTATCTATCTATAAATATACAAACAGAAAAAGAGTGATAAACGGGTATGTGGTTGCATTAAAGACAGAGTTGAGACCATAATAAGTATAAAATAGTAAAAGTGTTAAATTAATACTTTATGTTCATTTTCAATGTAAAGGAAGAGAACGAAACACCAGCAAAGGAACCTACAGTTTAGTCTATGGGAAGAACCTGGTTAATATAAAATAGTTCTTTTAAAAAATGTTGAAAAAGATGTTAAGAAAAGAATCATAGAAATCGTGGCAGACAAATTTCCAAGACCTTCGAGTTTCCTTTCTATGGCAAAGAAGGAAATAGATTGGGAAATTGCAGATGTGTTTATTATATTTATTCAAAACTCTTAGGTTAGGGAATTATGTCTCTGTTCGAAAATTTCCAACCTCACACCGTTATTTAGGACAGGAGGTGGGTGTTGCGGGTGGAGACGGGCTATGACGAAGGCTGTGATCTTCCTATTTGTTCTATCTCTGATCCTACCTCTGATTCCCCAGTGATATTCCTGAGATTTGCAATCTTTCTAAGTGATCACTCATTGTTATCCAATGACAGTTTCCCGTTCTTCCTCCAGATGGCTATGATCCCCATTCAGGAACCTAACTGGAAATTGTCCCAATCCAGAGTGTATTTCTACTGCAGCACCATCCACATTATAATAAAGTCTGAGTCCCCAAATCCAGGCACCTTGGATCTTATTATTGAGCATAGGCTCTTAACAAAGCCTAGATCTTCAATGCTCCAAAGATCCACACTTACTTTGAAAAGAAAAACTACAAATTGAAGACTTACAACTTCAACAATCAATAGATGGCAATGAAGACAAACGAGAACAACTGATTTTGAAGAATTTTAATCATTGGAAATCTCAGCTACACTGAATATGTGTTGACATCACCAATATGACTTTGCCTATTTGGTGCAGTCAATTGTAAAGGTTTTAATTTGTTCAACATGTTTCTTGTTGTGTTAAAAATACCGGTTACATGATTGATGATATTTATGAACAGAAAAAAATGGATTTAAGTTTCCACTTAGTGGAATTCATTAATTTAGATTCACTTTATAAGCATAAGGTCATTTACATCTGCTTCATAATGAAAGAACTGCTAAAAATGTGCCACAGAAACATAATGGAAATGTGCAGAATACATAAGTCAATTCATTCATTTCTGAAGAAGGGTCTAGGCCAGAAATGTCAGCCTTCCTGCTCCTCTGATGCTGCTTGGCCTGCTGTGTTCATCCAGCTCTACACCTTGTTATCTCATTCATGTACTCTGCCTGCAGATAGGTCCTTAGTTCATCGTTTCCTGATGCTTCACCCAGAACTGTATTCTTTGTCAGGGACGGTTTGATTCTGCTTCCACAATGAGGGACAGGGCAAGCTGACAGGTCCCAAGTTTGCCTCAACTGAAATGAGAATCAAACAAGTGCTGCTTGTATTATTCTGATCAAATGCTAGCCATCTAACCAACCAAACTAACTGGACCCTGTAAAAATCAATCAAATATTAAAGAAATGAGAGACACATTGAGCATGAGGTAAAAACTTTTGGCACTAGGAATCTGCAAAAAAATCAAATTTTAGATGATCATATCAATCTACACCAAAAAAGAAAAGGGCATTTATTGAGTGGCAAGGCAATTGTGATAGTCCAAAGCATTGCCATGGCAAAAGCAATGATCAGCTGTAGATTGCACAGTCCCCTGGATAAGTCAACAAAGGTGTAAGGCTTGAAAATAATATTTTTGTTTGCGGAAAATGAATGCTTACACTTGAATGTAAGTTACTTCTATCAAGGGTAAGTGAGCCATGAGAGAAGGTCGCCTGGTTATTTTAACTTGGTTGTTTGCGTAGCTATTGGTACACTCAGGATTGTTCAGCCTGTGCTGCCCATCTGCGAAATCACATCTAACAGTTTTGTTTTGGGTATTTTTTAAGTATAAGCATTTTGACTCATATCTGTACTCCCCCTATTGTGATCAAACAAAAGAACGTGCTGTATGGTTCTAACAACAATCATTGGGATGAATGGCCTATGTACCTAGTAATGTAACAGTATTGAATATCATACACAATGTCACTCACCTGTGTGGTAAGCAGAACATCTTTGATTGTAGAACACACTATTCATATATCCATTGTGCAGTAACAGAGTGAAACAAATTTTAAGAGATACTATACCATTCCAAGGAGTCTGTGCACTTTCTAGGTCTCCAGGTATGGTTTTTGACCCATTTTCTAGTTTCTACGATATACAGTGAACAAAGATCTGATCAGGATAGCCATTGCATCTCATTTCCAGTATTGTAAATTGTTGCGATCATTTGCAATTTGTCATTTTTGCATTTGTCCTGATGAGTGCAAAACAAAACATTTAGGCAAGTTTCTCTTTTTAGCAATATTAAATCAATTAACTTTGAATGAATAAATATCTTAAAAACAGGGAAAGAAGGTCCCACCTACAATGGCTCAGCAGATAATTGAGTCATATGGATAGAAAATATTAAAACTCAGATGGGTGGAATTTTGTTAGGGAAACAATAATGTCATGAACAGAAGGCAGGTAGATGGAGTTAATGCATAGATCAGTGAAAGTCTTATTAAATGGCAGAATAAGCTCAAGTGACTGAATGATTGATATTTCTGGGAATAAAAAGGAGAACAAAATGTAAGGAACATTAAGCTGCAAAATAAAACAGAGATTGAATTCGTATAAAACAAAGAGGATGTTCGCCAAAGATACCATCTTTGTAGTGACCTGTTACTTGTATGAGGAGCACGAAAATGCCACGGAGGGTTAGTAATAATGGTTACATTGCTGCCTCATTCAAATCAATGAAGTTAATTTAAACTTTCGATTGAACAGACAACTTTTTCCTCCATATGACTCAATTACCTGCTGAGCCATTGTGGGTGGGACCTTCCTTCCCTGTTGTTAAGATATTTATTCATTTAAAGTTAATTGAACTGCGGCTGTAAATCTGTAGTTTTTGTCAAATTACAGCACAATATGGGACATGTTGAGCGTTGTGAATGGGAAAAGAGTGAGAGAGAGAAGGACAATTAACTGGACTGACCAAATCATTTTTTGATCTAATTTACATTTTTTCTATAAGTTTCTGACTGCATAATGTTCATCCAATTGTGGGAAACCAAACATGATTTTTTGAATTTTAATTTTAATGAACATATTTTTATTCATTCATGATATAGAGACATGTGTGAAATGTTTTTCACTGCTTAATTTGGTTGACCTCCTAACTATACAGATAGATGACTCATGCTGTTGCCATGACAGTCTGCTTACTGCATCTCAGTTTTTTTTTAACATATAAAAGAACATATTGTTCCTGCGGCAAAGGCAATCTCTCAAGTCATTTCCAAATATTAGTGGTAGGTAATAAGACCAATTAATTACAAAATTACAAAGAAACTTCAAGGTGAATAACTCTTTCCAAGTAGCAAACCAAAGACTTCCTCCGCATCATTTCTCTTAAGTTTTCTTTGACAACACAATTTCATTTTGTATATTCGAGTAAGGCAGGCAAGTTATTAATGTACATCTAGATATAATGTTCTAGTTCCAGAGCAATCCTCAGTCATATCACAAAACAGTGGTGATGACACAAATATTAATGAAAGTCTAAAGATGCTGCTAAACCAACAAAATAAGCTTAGGAAAAGAAAGGCATGGTCTAATTTTGAGGCTAGTGTGTCCATTATTGTCTGAAATGATAGAAAATATACATTAACCTTTTTTTAAAATTTTGCTCGGCTTTGCTGAACTTACTGATGTGAGCAGAAAGATGTCAGTGAGCGCTGTTGGTTAGACAGCCAGGGTGCAGCGCAGAGTAACGGCAACAGCATGGGTTCACACTCTACTGGGTTGACATAGTTCTTAGGGGTTTCTGTTGCCTCACCTTGTACCATTGTGAGATCATAAACCATGATCAGCAATCTTTAGACAAGAATGGTACTGTATGAGGACACACACACTATCAGATCCTTAGTAAGGAGCATGGTCAGTATGGCACTGCAGCAGAGTGAGACAAAGGCCAAGTGAGTTACTGACTACTGTTGGAAATTTGCTTCAAAGTGGAAATTTGATGCAAAGGGGAACAGAGGTGTTTTAACCAATGCTTACAGCAAAAAGTAAACTCTCCAGAGTGAGAGGTGAATGGGAGGGGATAAAAGGCATGGATCAAGAGGCCTACCTCCAGTGAGACCATAAGACATTAAGACATAGAAGCAGAATTAGGCCATTCAGCCCATCAAGTCTGTTCTGCTATCCAGACATGGCTGATATGTTTCTCAACCCATTCTCCTGCTTTCTCCCTGTAACCCTTGATCCTCTTACTAATCAAGAAACTGTCAATCTCTATCTTTACACTTAATGACTTGGTCTCTATAGCCCACTGTGACAAGGGGTTCCACAGATTTATCATCCTCTGGCTGAAGAAATTCCTCTTCATCTCAGTTCTAAAGGGTCATTCCCCTCACTCTGAGGCTGTGCCCTTGGGTCCTCTTCTCTCCTGTGAGTGGAAACATCTTCTCCACATCCACTCTATGCAGGCCTGTCAGAATTCTATAAGTTTCAATGAGATCTCCCCACTTCTATCCTGCTAAACTCCATTGGCTACAGACTCAGAGTCCTCAACCGTTCCTCACATGGCAAGCCCTTCATCCCCAGGATCATTCTTGTAAACCTCCTCTGGACCCCCACCAATGCCAGCACATTCTTCCTCAGATATGCCACCCAAAACTGCTCATAATATTCCAAGTGGGGTCTGACCAGAGCCCTACACAGCTCAGCAGTACAATACTGCTCGTGTTCTAGCCCTCTTGAAATGAATGCTAACATTGCATTTTCCTTCCAAATTGCCAACTGACCGAACATTAAGAGAATCTTGAACTAGGACTTCCTTGTGCTTCAAATTTCCAATGGCTTTCCTGATTTATAAAATGATCTACACCTCTATTTTTCCTACCAAAGAATAGAATAGAATAGAATATCCTTTATTGTCACATGTACGCAAGTACAGAAGGAACACAGTGAAAAGTTTTACAATGTCTGCCTCTTATGGTGCCATCTAAGATACAAAGTACCCAGGTACAAATCTTAGATACAAAAAGAGGAATATAAAGAAAAGTAGTTACATTTCTTTACAGATTATAAAGAATAAGTTAGAAATAAGACATAGTTAAAGGATTGACATTACAGTCAGATAAAAAATTTCAATTGAACATTACATTGCAGAATCTGAGCAGAGGGGTTTCCACGCAAGGTCTGACTGCCCACACTGAGCCCCAGTCCAACAACCGACCCTGCTCCACTCCAAGTCTCCACTCCGCTTCGCATAGCTCTCAGCTGCTCCAAGGTAAGTTTCCTCCGGATGCTTCCCCTTGCCAGTCTCCATCAGGGACCCAGTCCTTGCATTGGCCGTTGCTCCAGGACTGCATTCCCGAGCGCCAGCCTCTGCCTGGGACTGTTTCCCTGTGCCAGCCTCTGCCTGGGATTGCATTCCCCTGCGCCAGCCTCTGCTCCAGGATTCACTTCCAGGGCTTGCCACCTACTTCATTCGAGGGGAATAGGAGAAAAAGAAAGAAAAAGAACAGGCAGATCAGAGGAGCTCTGGCTGGAGCATCTTACTCTGCCACCATCTTACCGAGAGGGTTACCTAGTATGGGGTAGGAGGAGGTTACAGAGATCAGGAGGTGCATAACGTCGCACTTTCCCAAATTGTATTTCATCTGCTGCTTCTTTGCCCACTCACCTAGATGTCCACGTCCTTCTGCAGCCTCCTTGCCAGAGAGTGGACACACCCCTCTGAGTAAGTAATTCAAGATTGATCTGTGGTCTGAGACAGGAGGGGGTAAGTGCGGGTGAGGCAGAGATGACCGCCCAGGGAGTTAAAATTGAGGAGCCTTAGTCCCTGCAGTTGTCCAACAGTTCAGAAGTTCTTGCAAGCTGTACGGAAGAGAGTGGGGACTGCAGGGAGGGTGAGCAAGCTGACAAAGGCACCTTTGTACAGGGAGCTATTTGAGTGGTGGAAGGAAATATGAATGTAGTTGTGGTAGGGGATTGTATAATTAGGGGGTTAGACACTGGCTTGAGCAGGGGTCTCAAGGGCAGTGTTGCCTGCCCAGTGTCAGGGTTGGGGACATCTCCTTAATGCCGGGGAAGGACTTGAAGAGGGAGGGGAGGAATCCAGTAGTTATCATACCATGTTGGTAGAACTAGAAAGGAGGTTTTGTCAAGGGATTTTGAACAGTTAGGAACTAAATTACAAAGCAGAACTTCCAAGGTAATCATTTTTGGATTACTACCTGAGTCACACACGAAATAGCGCAGGGTCAATAAAATCAAAGAGTTCAAATCATGGTTCAAAGATTGGGGTGGGTGGAATGGGTTTCAGTTCATGAGGCAAAAAGGAGTTATTCTGGTGGAATGGGCTTCACTTGAATGGTGCTGGGAACAACGTCATGGAGAATCGAATAACTAGATTGTAGGGAGAGCGTGTGTGTGTCTGAATGTGTGGTGTCAGTGTGGTGTGTGCTGTGTGTGCGGTGTGTGTACGTGTGTAAACTGTTTGTGCATGTGTGTGTGTTGTTTGGGAGACGGGAAATGCAGGCTTACAAAGAAGACAATATGGCAGTGTTACAAGACAGGATACCAACATGGGACAGAAAGGGACAGAGTATACAAACAATGAAAAACACCAGCAAATCAGGTCAAAATGGTAAACAGTGGCAAAAAGGCAAAACTAATGGCTCTTTACTTGAATGCGCATAGTATTTGGAACAAAATAGATGAATTAATAGCACAAATAGAAGTTAATGGGTGGGATCTTCTAGCCATAGGGAAACATGGTTACAAGGAGATCAAAGCTAGGAGCTAAGTATTCGGAGGTATGTGACTTTTTGAAAGGACAGAGCAGGAAGGAGATGGTAACGGGGTAGCATTATTGGTAAGGGATGGAATATGTATGATAGCAAGAAATGCTCTTGAATCAGAAGATGTAGGACCCATATAGGTGGAGGTAAGAAATAACAAAAGGGAAAGAAGATATTGGTAGGGGTTCCCTCCAGGCCCCCAACACCAGCTATATGGTGGGATACAGAATAAATCAGGAGATAGTGAGGGCATGTAACATTAATATTGGGTAACTCCAATATTCATGTAGATCAGGACAGTCAGATTGGCAGAGGAAGCCATGAGGAAGAATTCATAAAGTATGTTTGGGACAGTATCCTAGAACAATATATTGTGGATGCAACCAGGAATCAGGCTATTTTGGATCTAGTGCTGTGTAATGAGGTTGGTTTAATAAATGATGTCAGAGTAAAAGATCCCCCTAGGAAACAGTGACCGTAACATAGTAGAATTTAGTATTCAATTTGAGAGGGAGGATCTTGAGTCAGAAACAACTATTTATGAGAATGGTTCCAGGGACGAGAAACTACAATTCAGAAGATAGATTTGAAAAACTGGGACTGTTTTTCTTCGAGAGGAGATGGCGCAGAGGAATTTTGATTGACATTTTCAAAATGTGAGTGGTCTTCACAGAGTAGATACGGAGAAACTGTTCCGCTCATAAAATGATTGAAAACACAAGGGCTCAAGTTCAAAGTAATGTGCAGAAGTACAAATAATATGTGAGGAAAAATATGTGTTCACACAGTGAGTAGTTACAATCTGCCTGGAAGAGTGCTAGAATCACTTTCAAATTGAGTCATTCCTGAGAGAATTAGACAATTATTTCGATAGAAATGATGTGCAGTGTTACAGGGGAAAGGCAGGAGAATGGCATTAAGTCAGGATGCTCATTTAGAGAGCCAATGCAGACAAGATGGGCAGAATGGACTCATTCTGCACTATAACAATTCTGCGATATGGTATTGAGCCAAATGACCTTATACTGTCCTGTAAATTTCAATGGTTCTCTCCACCCTCAAACTTGATCCATGATTTTCATGATATGTCGTTAAGTAAAGGTTTTAGGATTTCAAGGCATATGTAGCCAGAATAAATATGAATTTCTGACATTGCGTTCACAGTGAGAAGCCTCATTCATCTATAGCATTTTACGTAAAATGCCAGGTGATAAAAATCATAGAATTCCAAATCTGCACTACCAGGAAGTGCAGGTCAGAAAATGATCCTTGAAGTAATACTCTCAGTTTTCTTAAAGCAGCATACAGAGCATTGCGCTGTCGTAACACAGATTAATCAGATACCAATTAAAGTTTCATGATTTTGTTTTAAGTTTGGAGGTGGTTCAATTATCAACAATGATCTTGCAGTAGCAATCCCTTCTCTAATATTGGAGATAGTAGGAACTGCTGATGCTGCAGTCTGAGATAACAAGGTGTAGAGCTGGATGAACACTGCAGGCTGGAGAGAGGAGGGTAACTTCTTCAAGGATGATGCTGCCTGCCCTGCTGTGTTCATCCAGCTCTACACCTTGTTATCTCCTTCTCTAATATCTTTTGCTTTGAAGAGGTCAATCTGGAAATGATGGCAACTTGTTCGAACCACCACATACACACATACAGACACACACACACACATACACACTCTCTCTCTTTGTCTCACACACACACACACACACACTCTCTCTCTCTCCCTGTCTCACACACACACACTGTCTCTCTCTCTCTCTCTCTCTCACACACACACACTCTCTCTCTCACACACACACACTCTCTCTCTCACACGCGCGCACACACACACACACACTCTCTCACACACACTCTCTCTCTCTCACACACACGCACACACACAGACATACAGACACATGCACACACGCAAAGAGTTCATGAAATATGAAAACTAATTCCACAGTTGAAAATTAACTCATTTATTCATCACTTGCCATGTGAAACAGTGTGAAACCAGCAGTCTCAGTACAAAGTCAGATTGATATTATGGTAAACTTAAGTGATCAATCATTTCAACTGTGTGGCTTTTATTTTCATCTGTTTCATTTGGACAGACCCACTCAAATTCCCATTCCTTATACATTTCCTGCAGATTTCTCAGACCTTCCTGTATTTCCTTGGTGGTTTTCCTGTGGCTTCCCAAGAGTGAGAGATCATCAAGAAAAAAATATGACTGTTATATTTTGATTGGAAGGAATGAAATACTATTCCACCAATTCAATAGTCACACACACACTGCAGACCACCCATGCTGTATATACACAAACAAATTATATTGCAGGTACTATAGTGTGGGAACACCCTATGAGTCTTGTTCTTTCAGTGTTCCTCAAGGATTGCCCAACTTGATTTCAGCTTAATGGAGTTAATTACAACCCAGTAAGTAGGTCGCATGACCATCCCAAACTAATTTCTGTTCATTGATATAGTAGTTTAAAAAAAGACTGTTCACTGTTAGAGTATAGAAATCCAGCTTCCTGATAAAAATTATAAGAACTGATGATTAAGTCATATGAAATCAATTATGCAATGAATTTTTTTTTCCTCAGAAGCACACAAGCCAGCGCTGAAAAATTATTAGGAGCATTAGTTGGCAATCCATCCCCTCTTCTGAGGCCAAATACTTGTATTGTGCAAAGATTAGAGTACAAATGTTTATGATTCTTTCGCCGCAGGACTGTTTAATTCTCACAGTGAGCTATCATTCAATATGGGTGAAAGGAAGTAAATGTTTACAAGTTACAAAGACAAACAGCCAACTTTTGAAGAGAAATTGAAGAGGGCCTCTACTTCACCAGCTCACGCACCGTGTGCTGGATCTTATCTTCTTTTTTGGCGGAGTGTCAGTTCATTCGGGTTTCTTGGAGGATTTCTCACCGCGAGTCCCAGCATGATCTCTCACCACCCCTTCCCATTAATTACCTACCCTGCCCCTATGACACCCCTTCCCCCAATTCCAACCCTTCTTCCAAGGACCATTCCCTGAAGAACTCATCACTATCAGGATGATTCAGAGTTGACCGACATCCCTGGCAGTTGGTGGCATCTTTAAAGGTAGTTTTGCATCAGGTAGAACACTATCAGTCTGGAGATGTCTGGAACAGTTCCTGACATTTCCCACAAACATGTCAGACAAGGGGAACTTGCTACTCTGCTTTTTGGACAAGGACCTAGAACTCCTGATGGAGGGGCTGGAGCTGAGGTGGGGCATCCTCTTCCCCTAGGGACTGGCAATGGAGACCATGATACCAGACCATGCCCGCTTGGTCCAAAGTTGCTGTTGGGTCGGTGGAGTCCCTGCTCTCTGCCCAGTAACGCAGGAAGAAGGTCAATGACCTCCTCCACTCTGCCAAAGTAAGTGTCACCATCTTCTCTTCGATGTTGCACACTCTCTGATACTGTACCCATCTCCCACCAAAGGCTCATGCTTTACCACTCTCACCATTACCTGCAATGTCTTCCCTAAATAGCTGTCACTCACCCCAACCCCCAACACCGCTAACCCCACATTCCCTCTGCACTGCCTACTCACTCACTGGATTCACCTTCCCACTTGCACCAACTGTGATAGCTGAGCCTCCCATTTTCATCTCCCTTAATACCTAGCTCTCTTTTATTCCAGGAGAAAAATAGCCCAAACTAGGTGAAGCAGTTACTTCACTTGCGCTTCACACAATTTAATCTACTGCATTCACTGGTCACAATGTAGTCTCCCCTACACTGGGGAAACAAAGCATAGACTGGGTGTCTGCTTTACAGAACATCTACATGCTGCCCACAAAAAAGACCCTGAGCTTCCAGTACCTGCCACTTTAACACACCATCATTAACAACTATTCACCCTCCCAGCCTGATCGTTAGCAACTCTTTGTCTGTCCAACTGCTCTTCTCCCTCTTTAGGCTCTATCCTATCGTTTACTCCTTACCCCATCCCCCTCCCCTTTTTTCTGTATATAAACTGGCATTTTCCCAGTCAGCATCAGTTCTGAGGAAGGGTCACTGGCCCCGAAACATTAACTCTGCTTTTTTTCTTCACAGATGCTGCCAGACCTGCTGAGCTTTTCCAGCAACTTTGTTTTTGTTACTGATTCACAGCATCTTTCGGGTTTTTTTAATGATAGGTGGGGATTGCGCCCAAAGAGAGAGAAGAGTTGTGTTGTGAGAGAGAAAAGAGCAGTTGGATACAAAGGAATTGATAACGATCTGGCTAGAAGGTTGAATAACTGTTAATGGGGACATGTTAGTGACTGACAATAGGTCGTGTGTAATGGCAAAATGTCTGATTACAAGGCCTGGTGTGTGGGATGGGGGGCCGGGACATGGGAGAGCTTAGGCCCTAAAATTATTGAACTCATATTGAGTCTGGAGGGCTGTAAGGTCCCCAAACGGAAAATGAGGTATTATTCTCTCAGCTTGCATTAAGCTTCACTGGAACACTGCAGCAAGCCAGAGACAGAGATGTTGGCCAGCAACAGGGTGGTGTGCTAAAGTGGCAGGCTACGGGTAGTTCAAGGTCTTTGTTGTGAGCAGAACGTAGATGTTCTGCGAAGCGGTCGCCCCAGTCTGCTCTTCGTTTCCCCAGTGTAGAGGAAACCACATTGTGAGCAGCGAATGCAGTAGACTAGATTCTGGGAAGTGCAGGTGAAGTGTTGCTTCACCTGAAAGGTATGTTTGGGCCTTTGGATACTGGGGAGGGAGGAGGTAAATGCGCAGGTGTTGCACCTTCGCCGGTTACAGGGGAAGGTGCCGTAGGGCTGTGGGGGAAGTGTTGGGGGTGAAGGAAGTGTGGACCAGGCTGTCCCAGAGGGTATGGTCCCTGCAGAAGGCGGACAAGGGAGGGGAGGGGAATATGTGTCTGGTGGTGGCATCTTGCTGGAGGTGGCAGAAATGGCATCTGATGATCTTCTGGATGTGGATGCTGGTAGGATGGTAGGTGAGGATAAGGGAAACCCTATCGCTGTTGCGGGAGGGAAAAGCAGGGGTGAGGGCGGAAGTGCGGCAGATGGGTCAGGCCCGGTTGAGGGCCCTGTCAACAATGGAGCTGGGGAATCCTCGGTTGAGGAAGAAGATGGACATTTCGGAGGCTCCCTTGTCGAAGTTGGCCTCATCTGAACGTATACGACGGAGACGGAGGAACTGAGAATGGGATGGAATCTTTACAGGAAGTGGGGTGTGAAGATGTATAGTTCAGGCAGCTGTGGGAGTCAATGGGTTTGTAGTGGATATTAGTGGCCAGTCTATCCCCAGAAATGGAAACAGAAATTTCAAAGAAGGGAAGGGAGGAGTCAGAGATAGATCAGGTGAAAGTGAGGGCAGGGTGGAAATTGGAGGCAAAAGTGATGAAGTTTTCCAATGCCAGATTCCCCATCTATTGTTTACTCCTTACCTCCTCCCCACACCCTATCTTCTGCATATACACAGCCACTTTCATAGCTGCCATCAGTTCTGAGGAAGGGTCACCAGATCCGAAACATTAACTCTGATTTTTTTCTTCACAGATGCTGTCAGACCGGCTGAGCTTTTCCTGTAACTTCTGTTTTTGTTCGTGCAACACTGCCATGTTTTCTCTCGAAAACAACCCTCTAAATTTTTGTTCTATATACTCAAAGGCCTTTCAAAATTTCATGTATAAGGCCACCTCAAACTACCATTTATAGAAGCATAGAAAAAAGGAGGAAGAGTAGGCCTGCTCTGTCATTCAATATGATTGTGGCTAATCATTCATCTGAACACCGCACTACCACTCTCGCCCAATACTCCTTGATGACTTTAGCAGCTAATAAACTGAGGAAGGGTCACCGGACCCAAAACGTTAACTCTGATATTTTTTCACAGATGCTGCCAAACCTGCTGAGGTTTTCCAGCAACTTCTGTTTTTGTTCCTGATTTACAGCATCCGCAGTTCTTTCAACCACACTTGGAATATTTAGACCACACTTGGAATATTGTGGTCAGTTCTGGTCGCCTCATTATAGGAAGGATGTGGAAGCTTTAGAGAGGGTGCAGAGGAGATTTACCAGGATGCTGCCTGGATTGGAGGGCAGGTCTTATGAGGAAAGGTTGAGGGAGCTAGGGCTTTCTTCATTGGAGGGAAGAAGGATGAGAGGTGACTTGATAGAGGTGTACAAGATGGTGAGAGGCATAGATAGATTGGATAGCCAGAGACTTTTTCCCAGAGTGGAAATGACTATTACGAGGGGGCATAATTTTAAAGTGATTGGAGGAAGGTATAGGGGAGATGTCAGAGGTAGGGTCTTTACACAGAGAGTGGTGGGTGTATGGAATGTGCTGCCGGCAGTGATAGTGGAGTCAGATACATTAGGGACATTTAAGTGACTCTTGGATAGGCACATGGAGGATAGTAAAATGTAGGGTATGCAGGGTAATTTGATCTTAGAGTATGATAATAGGTCAGCACAACATCGTGGGCCAAAGAGCCTGTACTGTTCTATGTTCTATGTTCTTTCGGTTTTATTTAGCATCTAATAATCTGTTTTGATCTTAAATAAATTCAGTAATTTGGCCTTCACGGCCTTCTGTGGTCAAGAATTCCAAACATTCACCACCCAGTGAATGAATAAAATTTACCTGCTCTAAGTCCTAAATGGCTTAACCCATACCCATGAGCCCATGAATCCTTGTTCCAGATACCCCCTCCCCTATCCCAACCAGGGGGTAACATCAGCATTGTATCCAGTCTGTCCAGCTCGTCAAACTTTTATACATTTCAAAGAGGTTCCGTCTTTTTCTTCTAAATCCCAGTGAATGCAGGCCTCGTCAATTCAATTTCCTTTAATACAACAAACCTGCCATCTCCAGAATCAATCTGAGTGAACCACTGCTGCACTCCCTCCAGGGCAAGTGTATCTTTTCTTCCATATGGAAACCAAAACCACACACAATACTCCAGGTGTGGTTTCATCAAGGCCCCGTATAGATCCAGTAAGACGACCTCGTTCTTGTACTGAATATACCATGTACCTTCCGAATCGCCTGCTGCACTTGCATTTTTGCTTTCAGTGATTTGTACTAGGTCATTTGTACTTCAGCATTTCCCAATCTATCACCATTTAAATAATACTCTGCCATTCTGATCTCCTAACCAAAATGGATAAGTTCACAATTATCGACGTTCTATTGCATCCACCGTACATTTGCCCACTCACACAACTTGCTTCAATAGCCTTGAAGTTTCTTTACTTCCACAGGACTGGAGCAGCAAGGGAAGAAAGATTAATTCTTAAACCAGAGCTGTAAATGCTGCATGTTTCTGTTGATTTCCAAAGAAGAAAACACTGATCACTCTTGATACTCTCAAAAAAAATATGTAGCAAGATTATTGTAGTTGTTCAAAGACCAAGTGTTCATTGCTAAAAGGTAAACAGGATGTACTCTACATCATCTAGATATGGTGTGGCAATGTTAAATTTTTGCAAATAAAAATGCTCCTTAGAACGTGCAGTCCTACCAACGATAACATGCTTTTCAGAAGTGTCATCAGATAAAATTTGACAATGGGCCAGATTTTATGGCTGCTCTCACCCTAGGCCCCCTCCCAAGAAGGAAGATTAAGTGGAAACTGACTCGTTCCTTGCAGGAGCCCACGGTTTCGGCAGTAATCCATGACTACAGATTGAGAATTAGTTACCGCACAGGAGAGAGAGAGAGAGAGAGGGAGAGAGAAAGTCAGAATGAACACAAGGTTTTTCAGGTTGGAAAGACATGATTTCTGTAGTACCCAAACATCAGTCCTAGGGTCAATTATTTACCATCTATATGACTGACTTGTATCCAGATTTGTGACAATAGAAAAACTGATGGGAGGGCAAGTTATGATGAGTGCCTAACCAATTTTTAGAGAATATAGATCAAGAGAAATTGGGCAAAGTCTTGGCAGATGGAGTTTAGGAAAGCATAAGGTTATACTCTTTAGTAGGAGGAATTAAAAGGCTTACAATTATTTAGATGCTTATGAATTGCAAAAAAAAAGTGCAGTGCTGAGTGATCTGGGTGTTCTTGTGCATGAAACTCAAAAAACAGATGCAGCAAGGCAAATGGAATTTTTGCCTTTATTGCTGGTGGACTGGAGATCAAAAGTAGGTGATCTTGTCATAATCTTACAAGGCATTGATGAAGCTGTACCTGAAGTACTATGTACAGTTTTGGTCCCCATATCTAAGCAAGGGTGTGCTAGTGTTAGAGGCAGTCCAAAAGAGATTCATGAACCAACGCCTACCTCCCAGAAATCAGCCTAATCAAAATAGCCAAACAGGTGAGACCTTTAGTCATGAGAGTTTAGAAGAATAAAAGATGATCTTATTGAATGATACAAAATTCTGAGGGGGCTTGACAGGGTAGATGTTGAGAAGATGTTTCATGATTGGGGGAATCTTGAATGAGGGGACATGGGTGCAGAATTTGGGAGCACTCATCTAAAGAATGTGCTATTGTTGATAGGACTACATGTCCTGCGGGGCTTTTTTTTCAGCCTGCAAAACTGAAATGGGCAGGTATTTCTTCTCCCAGAGGGTAGTGTATCCCTGGAATTCTCTACCCTTGGGAGCTGTGGAGACCAGATCACTGAAGATATTTAAAGAGGAGTTAGGTAGATTTTTGAAATATTGGGGACTTGAGGGCTACACGTTGCTGGCCTGAAAGAGGAATTGAGGTCTGGGGCAAATCAGCCATAATTTTGTTGGAATGTTGGAGCAGGCCTGTGGGGAAGAACAGCCTTATCCTGTTCCTATTTTTTGAAATGATCTGTCCCCTATTTGGGAGGAAGTCCCTGTCCTCAGGAACTATCACTCCAGCAGCATCAGGGTCCAGTAGATGGTGCTACTGAGACTGCAGGAAGGGACCCCAGGAAGGTTATGGTTGCCCTATGGTTTTAGAGGAAGCCTAGGCTGGAGAGGGCGGTGGTGTCAGCCGCCAGGATCTGACAGGCCAGTAGCTTGAAAGGAAGTAGGGGGTTGGGGTGGGACATCTTGGAAGAACACCCAGTGTGCACCAAACACACCCCAATGAGGTGCCCCATTCCCTCCAGACTTTATTCATGTAGATCCTTAAAAGTGGCCAGCCTACTCCCAAATAGGGGCCCACACTAGCCTAGTGATTGCCTGGCCAGCATATTATTCAGTTTAATCGGCTTAATAAGGAACCAAATTGACCTTTGTTTATTTATATAGGGCAGAAAGACAGCCAACTTCAGTGCCCACTTGCTCAGTGCATAATTGCGGTATTTTTGTACGTTAGCCACCCAACTTATTTCACATGTTCCCTGCAATTCAGGCCAATAAGATGCTCAGTGGGAGCAAATAAACACAGCTCAATGTGCCAATCAAGGAGATATTAGGACAGATGGCCAAAGGTTTGGTTAAATAAGCAAGTTTTAAGAAGCATCTTAAAGGATGAAGGAGAGGCATAGAAGTTTAGAGAAGTGGCTTATAAAATGTAATGTCTATCCTTAAGTGACTGAATTCAAAGAATTAAGAATTGTCATTGTAGAATTACACTCACTTGTTTTCCAACTGAGACATTGGGAAGCTTCCCTGACCATTCTCTGGCCAAGTGAAAGGCAGACAACCGGCTGCTAAGCTCAATTCAGTTGCAAAGAGGAATGTACAAGAGGTCCAAGACAATTTCATTTCTGATTTCTTGTATCCTTTATGAGCTTCCTGGTATCTTTATAACCTTGTTCACTTTATTTCCAACACTATGGAATCATCAACATATTGAATTGAACTCAGATAACAAGGTGTGGAGCTGGATGAACACAGCAGGCCAGGCAGAACTCAAATGCTTCTGATAAGCCTCAATCTTTTGTCACCTTCACTTTGTGTTACCACTCCTTGGAAGACAATCACAAAAGGTTTGCCGCTTTCACCTTTGGGAGTGAAATGCTCAGGCAGAGACTCCAGGATAATCAAGTTTAAAAAGATTATGGTATTAAAAAAACAAACTTGGAAATATTCAATCATGTGGTTTGAGAGCTCAAACTAATAAAACATTTCATATAGAATGAAATGTTACCATTCAGCGCACCAATGCTTTGAAGGTCATGGACTGGACATTGATGTGACCGATCTCTAGTGGGAGCTAAATGACCAGGCTGTAAGTAAACTTACTGAATATAAAGCTCTGAATGCTGACCTGGGCTACACAAGTAAAACTTCAGAATAACTAACGTGACCATTTCAAATATTCTTAGAGAACTCATTCTTGCTACCAATAGCACACTGTCTTCCATAAAATGGGAAAACCTCGAGATATTTTACATAGAGAGTTTGATGGTGCCTTTTATTAATAATGGTCATTAATTTAACATTAGGAAAAATCTAAAACCCATGACTGAGTAGGCAGCTAAAACATCATTTGTCCCCTGTGTTAAATTAGGCTGAGTGTGTGAAGAAATACACTGACAACAGGTTTGTCACTCATGCTTGCAATTTGGTACACTTACATGCACTGGACACTAAATGTTTTAATATACAGAGCCTTGTTCTTTGAAGACAGAAAAGACATTGCTCTGTGAATTTGAGAGTCAACATGTCTGGCTTAAAATTTAACCAAAACCTGGCAGTTAACTGTCAGTTAGCATTAATTGGCATATTCTCCACATTAACATCTCTACCAGAGTGCACTTGTCAACCAATCAGCATTCTCCTTTCACACAGTATTGATGTTAATTTGACTTTCTTGTGAATTATGTTGATGAGCACAAGCTGCAAAGCTTTGACAAAAATGTGTGTTTTTTCAACAATACTCATAAAATCATACAGCATGGAAACAGACACTTCCTGCAGTCTATGTCAAACATAATCCCAATCTAAACAGGTCCCACCTGCCTGGTCCTGGCCCATATCCCTCCAAACCTTTCCTATTCATATATCCATCCAAATGGCTGTTAAACATTGTAATTGTCTCACATCCACCACTTCCTCAAGAATTTCATTCCACATGCGAACTGCTCTCTGTGTAAAAAATTTCCCTCTTATATCTTTTTAAAATCTCTCTCCTCTCACCTTAAAAATGTGCCCCCTCGCCTTGAAATTCCCCATCTTGGGGAAAAGACAGCTACCATCAACTCTATCTACACCTCTCATTATTTTATGAACTTCTATCAGGTCACCTCTCAACTTCTTTCACTTCAGTGAGAAAGGTTGCAGCCTATCCAGCCTTCCCTTATTAATCAAACCTTCCATACCCGGCAACATCCTAGTGAATCTCTTCTGAACCCTCTCCAGTTTAATAATATCATTCCTGTAACTAGGCGACCAGAACTGGATGCAGTATACCGGAAGAGGCCTCACCAGTGTCCTGTACAACCTCAACATGACTTCCTAACACCTACACTCAAAGGAGTGAGCAATGAAGGCAAGCGTGCTAAATGCCTTTTTAACCACCCTGTCTATATGTGACGCAAACTTTAAATAATTATGTAACTGCACCCTTGGTCTCTCTGTTCTACAACACTACCCGAGGCCCTACGATTAATTGTATAAGCCCTAAAGTTGTTGGATGTACCAAAATGCAATACCTTGCATTTATCCAGATTGAACTCCATCTGCCATTTTTCAGCCCATTGACCCATTGATCAAGATCCCTCTGTAATCTTAGAAAACTATACTTTTGTATTTTGTATTAGTCATGATGCTATTGAATGGCAGAGCAGGCTTGAGGGGCTGAGCTGCCTACTTCTGTTCCAATTTCTTATGGTCTGCTGAACATGAGGTTACAGCTGTTGAGTAATAAACCACACTGCAGAAATGCATTGGTTTGAAATAGGTTTAAATCTCTTATGAGTTGCATTTCCTTGTCTAATCAGCAATTTTGTGCCACTAATAAAACGGAGAAAACAATATGATGGAAATATTTTTAAGGGAATTAAAGCTATATATTTATAGATTGAAAAGATACTTAAATACATAATCTTAAATTGCATCTGCAGCAGGGCTGGCTGTAGGTGCAAGTCAGGTCATTGATTTTCCAACATTTCCATTTCAGTTTGTGCTGAAAGCTAACACAGACAGGTTTAGATCTATGATCATAGAATCCCTACAGTGGGAAATCAGGCCATTTGACCCATCAAGTCCATAATGACACTCTGAAGAGCATCCCACCCAGACCCACACCTATCCCTGTAACCCTGCATTTCCCATGGCTAATCCTGCACATCCTTGGGCACTATGGGCAATTTAACATGGCCAATCCACTTAACCTGCACACCTTTGGACTGTGGGATGAAATTGGAGCACACAGGAAAAACCCACACAGACATGGGGTGAATGTGCAAACTCCATACAGACAAACCCTCTGGAATTGAACCCGGGTCCCTGGTGCTGTGAGGCAGCAGTGCTAACCACTGAGCCACTGTGTCATTTCTTACTGACCTGTTGCAAAGTTGGTGAAACACTAGGATGGCCAACAGCCAAACAGGTCAAGATCAAAATGCCAACTGATAAGGTTCTACCAACTAGCTCTATTTCTCTCTCCACAGATTCTGCCTAATCTACTAAACACTTCCAACACTTTCTACATGAGGAGACTGTGCAAACTCCACACAGACAATTGCCAGAGGCTGGAATCAAACCTGGGTCCCTGGTAGCAAATGGATTAATATTTTGTAAAATATTAACTTTATTGGAAGATGTCTGTGTATGCACCAATTATGAGTGAAGGCACTACATATTGGGAAATATAATGGGGTCAGAAGAGATGATTCACACTTTCTTAGAGGGAGCTGAATGAGTATATGAGGGAAGAAGGAATGGAAGTGATGATGCAGATAGGATAAGATGAAAAGGTTGGAGACAAGCTTGTCCGGAACAGAAAAACAAGAATGAACTAGATAAGTCAAATGCCTATTTGTGTCTTGTAAATTCTATGCAAAAAAATTCTAATAATAGGTTTGTCAAAATTCATGCTCTACACTTCTACATGAATGTCGAATTGTCACTTCAACAATTAAAAATGCTCTGGTTCCTTTGAAAACTCAGTCACTCATGGAATGTGTTGCCCAGTCCTTTACTGGAACTTGTACGAAATCATATCAAAAACACAAGTGCTTTGAGGCATTTTTCCTTTTCTTGAGAGAGCTAGATAAATACAAATTGTTTTTGCAGCTGGGTTTGTGTTTGTGATTCTGGTGTTTGTGCGTGCTGAAATCTAATTAAGAATTGCAATGTATTTCTCACTAGTCGTGCCACACAAGTCATTATTCTCTTCAATGAAAATGAACTTGGGGTCAGAAGCCATGCGCATCCTTTCAAATGTGAGACTTGATCATTCTCAATGTGGTAGATATCTCAACATTATCTAGCGTTGGATATTTTATCTATCTTGATGCAATGCAGAGAAGATACTAGTTTGTCTGTGCGTAACAGGCTTTGATCACAGTGCTTTGAAGTGTCTACTCTATGCTTCTAACTCTAGCTTCCAGCTCTTTTTACAGCTTATATAAAGACAGAGAATTCTGGAGAAACTCAGCAGGTCTGGCAGCATCTCTTGAGAGAAAAATAAAGTTAATGTTTCAAGTCTCGCATGCTGTTGGCACAAGAGCTTTGAGGCATTTTTCCTTCATTGAGACAGCTATATAAGTACATAGCCAAGGGTTAACAAAGACAAAAGTAGTAATAATCGTGGTAAAAGGAGAGGTAGAAAATTGCTGATGACAGGAAAGCAAACAAAACACAGCTGAGGAAAGTGGGCAAAAAAAAATGTAAGTAAGGTAAGCAAAATGGAAGATAGAGGTCATGCTCTACAGTTGTGGAACGCAATATGGAGTCCCAAAAGCTGTAAGTCGACTCATCAGAAAGTGAGATAACAAGGTGTAGAGCTGGATGAACACAGCAGGCCAGGAAGCATCAAAGGAACAGGAAAGCTGACGTTTCGGGCCTAGACCCTTCTTCAGAAAAATGGACCCTTCTTCAGAAAGAATTTTTCTGAAGAAGACTCCAGATCCGAAACATCAGCTTTCCTGCTCCTCTGATGCTGCTTGGCCTGCTGTGTTTATCCAGCTCTAAACCTTGTTATCTCAGATTCTCCAGCATCCACAGTTGCTACTATCTCTAATCAGAAAGTGAGGTGCTGTTCCTTCAGCTTGTGCTGAACACTGTGGCAGGATTAGTATTGCAGAGTGGATGTCTGGGGTGTGGGGAAGGAGTCAGAAGAGAGGTCAGGAGCTGGCTGTCAATAGAGACCCTTACGAGGTCAATTTATATCCTTTTGAGGGTTCACTGCGTCACTGATGAAATAAAGCCAGCAGCAAGTGGGGAGGGAGGTGGGAGGGTGTGGGGGGTGGGGAGTGGAGGGGGGCAGTTCTCCCCATCTAGGAAGACTGAAAAGCAATTCCTGTCAAGGTTATATGTGGGCTTTCTCGGGTACGGGAGATGTCGAACCCTTTAAAGTGCCTGATCCAGGGAGACAACATCAAGAAGGGATGCCCACTGAGAGACAATTCTCAGCTTTAGGACATTTCACAAACCATAATCTGCTCAGTACACTCGTAAGATCCAGTCTTCTTACTTTGGTTTGAATGGTCATCCTTCAAGGGAGACAGTATACACACTGCAAATAATCCAAAATCCCTGATTAAGAGCCATTAAAATCATTGAGATTCTTCATGGATTTATTTTTTCTGAAGATGTTCACTCTAAGGAGCAAAACTCCAATTGTGTCTGACTATGGTGCCTACCTAACAGAGCCTGGCTGCTGCATCGATGGCTCTTAGGCAAGTTATTGGCTCACACAGTACCGATCTCCAGGACTAAAAGTGGCATTCTCTACTCTGCCTTAGCAGCTTTTAGGAATTTGGCATAACTATTGCCCGTATATGTCACCCCATTATAAGCTCACTAGAGGAACAGCGAAGATGGAGAAGTGATAATTTCACTCCATTAATAATGTCTGAGCTCAGTGTTAATGCTGAGGATATGGGTTCCAATCCCAATTTTGCAGCTGGATGAATTAAATTTAATTTATAAAGAAAACCCCAGAATACTACCAAAAGTCTATCTGGTTCATGAATGCCCTTTAGAGAAGGGCATCTGCCATCCTTATCCAATCTGGCCTACAAGCAATTCTAGGCCCACAGCAATGTGGTTTACTCTCAACACCCCTCTGAAATGGTGAAGAAAGTTGAAGAGTAATTAGGAAGAGGTGACAAATATTGATTTTGCCAACGATACTCAGATGCCACTAAATGAAAAAGAAATGCCTGGGACTGGGATTATTGAAGTAGCTCTTTCAGGTAAATGTCCAGGGACAACCCAGAGCAGGTCACCTGAAGATGGTCTATGTGGGCACTACACTTTGTAAAATTGTGCTCCAGTAGCTAACACCTTTTGTCATTACACTCAGATGTTCCTGCACTCAAGAGAAATTGTCTAACAAGGTGCTCTGGTAAACACAATCTTACAGTAACCTGTAATCTTTCACAATCACCAAAGGTCATCTACTTCTCACTGCGAGATGTTTTATAATCATGGCTAGATAACCATTTCAAGAAGAGCACAGATTGAGATTAGATGTTTCCTACAGAGAGGCTTGTGTAACATCAACTGCCTTTGAATTTATTTTAAACTAGTGGACGCTTGCAAGAACCAGTTCTGCAGTAGAATCAAAGCAAACACTGCAGATCTGGAAATCTGAAACAGAGAATGCTGGAGAAATTTAGCAGGTCTGGCAGCATCTGTGGAAAGAGAAAGAGAGTTAATCTTCTCTCAAGTCATAATGGCCTCAAAGTGTTAATACTATTTACCTTTCTACAGATGCTGCCAGATTTGCTGAGTTTCTCCAGTATTTTCTGTTCTTATTTCATGCAAAATCATATTCTGTCTACCGAATTACAGAAATAAAAGTTACAGCCACATCCAAAATAAAAACTGTTACATCTGAAGTAATTCTCATAATTAATATGAAAATGAGAGACAAGTTTGATGCAGAGATAGTAGGAACTGCAGATGCTGGAGAATCCGAGACAACAAGGTGCAGAGCTGGATGAACACAGCAGGCCAAGCAGCATCATAGGAGCAGGAAGGCTGACGTTTCGGGCCTAGACCCTTCATCAGAAATGGGGGAGGGGAAGGGGGCTCTGAAATAAATAGGGAGAGAGGGGGAGGCGGATAGAAGATGGATAGAGGAGAGGATAGGTGGAGAGGAAACAGACAGGTCGAAGAGGCGGGGATGGAGCCAGTAAAGGTGAGTGTAGGTGGGGAGTTAGGGAGGGGATAGGTCAGTCCAGGGAGGACGGACAGGTCAAGGGGGCGGGACGAGGTTAGTAGGTAGGAGATGGGGGTGCAGATTGAGGTGGGAGGAGGGGATAGGTGGGAGGAAGAACGGGTTAGGGAGGCGGGAACGAGCTGGACTGGTTTTGGGATGCAGTAGGGGGAGGGGAGATTTTGAAGCTTGTGAAATCCACATTGATACCATTGGGCTGCAGGGTTCCCAAGCG
>NC_063361.1:27632068-27667387 GCF_021869965.1 Rhincodon typus | reverse complement strand
GAGACAACAAGGTGCAGGGCTGGATGAACACAGCAGGCCAAGCAGCATCATAGGAGCAGAGAGGCTGACGTTTCGGGCCTCGACCCTTCATCAGAAAAGGGGGAGGGGAAGGGGGTTTTGAAATAAATAGGGAGAGAGTGGGAGGCGGATAGAAGAGGGATAGAGGAGAGGATAGGTGGAGAGGAAACAAACAGGTCGAAGAGGCGGGGATGGGGCCAGGAAAGGTGAGTGTAGGTAGGGAGTTAGGAAGGGGATAGGTCAGTCCAGGGAGGACGGACAGGTCAAGGGGGCGGGATGAGGTTGGTCGGTAGGAGATGGAGGTGCGGCTTGAGGTGGGAGGAGGGGATAGGTGGGAGGAAGAACAGGTTAGGGAGGCAGGGACGAGCTGGACTGGTTTTGGGATGCGGTGGGGGGAGGGGAGATTTTGAAACTTGTGAAATCCACATTGATACCATTGGGCTGCAGGGTTCCCAAGCGGAATATGAGTTGCTGTTCCTGCAACCTTCGGGTGGCATCGTTGTGGCACTGCAGGAGGCCCAGGATGGACATGTCGTCTGAGGAATGGGAGGGGGAGTTGAAATGGTTCGCGACTGGGAGGTGCAGTTGTTTATTGCGAACCGAGCGTAGGTGTTCTGCAAAGCGGTCCCCGAGCCTCCGCTTGGTTTCCCCGATGTAGAGGAAGCCACACCGGGTACAGCGGATGCAGTATACCACATTGGCAGATGTGCAGGTGAACATCTGCTTGATGTGGAAAGTCTTCTTGGGGCCTGGGATGGGGGTGAGGGAGGAGGTATGGGGGCAGGTGTAGCACTTCCTGCGGTTGCAGGGAAAAGTGCCGGGTGTGGTGGAGCTGGAGGGGAGTGTGGAGCGGACAAGGGAGTCACGGAGAGAGTGGTCCCTCCGGAAAGCAGATAAGGGTGGGGAGGGAAAGATGTCTTTGGTGGTGGGGTCGGATTGCAGATGGCGGAAGTGTCGGAGGATGATGCGTTGGATCCGGAGGTTGGTGGGGTGGTACGTGAGGACGAGGGGGATTCTTTTTTGGTTCTTTTTGCGGGTTTGATGCGCTCTGTTGGATGTCAATTCATCAGTCTTGTACATTGTCAGATCCTCAAGACCTGAAAGATCATGGAAGCATAGAATTATACAATAAAGAAGAGGTCCCTCGGCCGATCAAGTCTGAAATGACAAAACTACACTCAATACACTAGATATTATAAATTATTCTAAAAAGCTACATTTCCTTGTTTGCTTTTTAAAAACATACTTGCTGAACTAAAACATGGCAGCCAATCACATGTTGCATGATGACAACAATTCTGGCAAGTTCCAACAGCAATTACTGGGATAAAGCTTAGACAATATCCTGCTAGAATTTCACCTTTTCATTGTGTGGACTTTGCAGCCAACACACACAAGCGAATAGTTGATAGTATATTTCCCAAAAGGCTCATAACAGAGGGAAAGTAATCAAACTTCATTATACTTGTGGAATTGCAAATAACCCTACCTATCTCTTAAGGTTAACAACGGATCCTTGTCTAGAGAATGGGACCTAATCAATTAGTTAAAACTGACTGATTAAAAGAGTGCATTGTATGACCAAACCTGCACTTTGAAAAGCTTTAATTATACATTTCTAAATGCTTGTCTTAGCTAACATCTTGTTGAAATCAAGTCTGCTAAAAATCTAACCACTTGGTAAGAACAAATAGTGAGACTGCAGCTGTTCCCTGCCTGAAGCCCAAGTAAACCTCCAGGAGTCTGTTTCTCTCAAGCACCTTCAAAGCCTTCTGGAAACAACAAATGCTGGACATCACAGTGGGGCAGACAGCATCCATGGAGAGAGAGCAAGCTAATATTGAGTCTAGATGACTCTTCATCAGAGCTTAGGCCATGGATGCTGTCTGACCCACAGTGATCTCCAGCATTTGTTGTTTTCAGTACAGATTTCAGAATCTGCAGTAATTTGTTCCTACCTTCAAAAGCTGGCTTCTCTGGAAAGTAAATGCTTGCAGCTGCCTGTAAAACAGATTCCGTCACTGTCTACAAACATCATCTTATGGCTTCATCACTAACTTCAAAGAAATTCTGTGACACTCTGCCTTCAGCCAACTGGACACAGTTTCTGGACGTTGACACAGATCAATAGAGTTTTGCTACAAGGCATTAAGGATATAGAGCTAAGGCAAGTGAATGGAGTAAATGTGCATATCAGCCATGATTATATGGGATGGCACAGTAGGCCTGAAGGGCTGAATGGCTTCCTCCTTTCCTAAAATCAATATTAAAAAAATGGATATCCAAGTTATTCTTAAGCATAAACTATTTTCTTTTTCTGCATTGTGTGCTTGTGTGTGTGTGTGTCCATGTTAGGACAGTCATCCCCCAGATTCGAATATCTGAATAAACATATTTCTAATTTAAGCCTAAACAGTTTATTGTGGGTTATCTTAAAATTAAACTTTCCAGACTCAGGGTTTCGGAGAAACATAGCACAGCTTATTTGGAAAAAGATCAAAACACTTCTGCTTACAGACAGAAAGGAGGAAAATATCAAAGAGTTTAATTCACCTCTCTCCCCATCTGTAACAATGTGTAATTGGTTTTCGGATGTTGCAAATAAACCTTTCAAACTACACTGAATTGAACGATTTCAAATTATAACCACTGCTCCGATTTCTCAGATAGTATTCTGCTGTTGCTTTTCGCAGTTCCTCTGGGTGCATTTTTTGTTTCATTACTTGTCCATTCATCATCCCTTTGATTTGTACTAACATCATATTTTTCATTGAATTATTTCCACCCTATCACAGACCTTTCCTCCTGAAATGTCTTCCTTTGTGTGCCTTTGTAGGTTATAAACTGCTACGTCTCTAAATGATTCCAGTTCTGATAGAAGATTCACTTCTAGAATATATTGATTTCAGGAAAGGAGGAAGCCATTCAGCCCTTCAGGCCTGCTCTGCCATCCCATGTAATCATGGCTGATATGCACATTAACTCTATTCACTTGTCTTAGCTTTATATCCTTAATGCCTTGGAGCAAAACTCTATTGATCTTAGTTTGAAAATGATACAAACTTGTTATTTGACTTCGCTCATCTGATTTTGTAGGTTTGTATTATCCAACTTTTATTTGGACCTCAAACTATACCTTCCATTGTCATTTCCCTTGTCATGGAAGAAAACTATTTTCATTGCAGTATTAAGAAGGAATAGAAATGTGTCGATATAGCTCATGTGATAAAGGTTATCATTGTTGTGGATGCTCTCAATCTCTGAACCTGTATCCATTGCATTGTAAGTGGTCTTCAGCAATTAAATGAAATTCTTCAATTGCAGAGTTTATGAAAATTGGAATATGAATAGAACTTGCATTTTTTCTAAAACCTCTCAAGCACCCTCAAGTGGTCAGCTCTGATGTTGAAATAACAGCATTGAAAACCCTCAACCACATCTTCAATTCTAAACACAATGCAACATCAAAATGATATCTCAGGGACTGAAGGGACTTGGAATCGAAGTGTCTGACAACTAAATTTCCTTTCTGCTCTTTGAATTAAAACCTTCTCTTTCTTTCTTGAATACAGATTGTGGGATCATGGCAATTTCAAGCTCAACTGAGTTTATGGCGGGATCAAAAAGAATGGCTTCAGCTTCCCAATTTTTAACAATTTATCAAAAAGGAAAACAAAAAAAATTGACAACGGTGCAAAAATGTTAATGATGAGCGAACTGCAAGAGAAGTAAATTCTATTGAGTGACTGAAGTTTCAATGATTCATATTCTCCAGTCGAGTGGGAATACCAGACACGTAATAAAGGCAAGAGTAGTTTATTTCATGAGGAAGAAATATTCAATAATATGCTCCCCTTTGATATCTCCAGCAAGTATGCCAAGGGCTAAACTTCTTGGTCAACAAGAATCCTGAGGGAGGCAATTTAATTTCCAATACTGCAAGAGGCAATGCAAATGTATAATTACAAAATGTATAATATACTTCTTTGTACAATACATCTTCCTTGTGTTGTGGATAATCTGCTCATTGCTACAACACAGAGGAATCAGAATAAAGCTTCAATCTCTTTCAGGTCCAGTTTTGTCTTTTGTTGTGCACCAAATAGAAAGATAAGAAATAATTCTACTCGCTTTTAATTCATTTTCTTAAGCTGAGACATTAATGATATTTTTCAAGACAGACATGAGTTAACATATGCACTTCATTTTCCAAACAGTCAGGTGTACATGACTTATGCTATTTGTTTCTCCCTACTCTTTGCTCATCGCTCCGACAAACAGCAACACTACAAACAACAATACAGCTTCTTTTTGCAAAGAAAGGCATAGTGGCCAGACGTTACACAGCTATTCCAACTTGTAGAGATTTCCACATTCATGATTATCAAAATAGCTAAATCCGCATTGTATCGGTTTGCATGGCTCAGTAGACTGATTACCTCGCACCCTCTAGACTTCTATTGTAGACTTCAACAAACATTTCTATTGGTCTACGTCTTTCAATTTCCGTCAGTTCTGTCCATTGCCTGACTGGGTAGATTATTGGATAACAAATCACCAACCATCAGAAATAACAACCTTTCAATCTTCATAATAATCTTGGCAACAAACATCGAGCAGTTTAAAAGCTTCACATTCTGGCCAATTTGTACTCTAATATTAGTCACTGCAGGACATTGTTGACAACAATCAAATACAGTGGGAAAACATCTCGCTAATTTATGTAGAAATAAATAAAGAACAAATGAAAGCAAGGAAGAAATAACCATCACTGATGTAGTGCAGTCACTGCTACAACATAGAAATGCTACAGCCCAGGTAGCTTGAGAGAGGTTATTTAAGGTGACAATGAACAAGTCACCAATTTCCTACAGGCTAATGCATATTCAGTTAACCAAAGAGTAATGTCAATGAATGACTTTCTGTTTGTCACATAGAATTAATACAGTAAAGGCCTGACAAGTGAACCGTTCTGCATATGTATGAGCAGAGGGCTGTTGGATGGAGACAGAATATTGACGTTAACAATTTTTACTCAGAATAATTATGACAGAACAATTGATTTCTTTTAGTTTCAGTGCTTGACTGCAGCTTTAACAGAATTGTCGTTACACTATCAGATTAAAGAGAGAAATGTTGTTTAGAAAACCCTCAACCTGATAGAGTTATTTTTTGGAACAGTGGGAAAACTGACATTTAAAACTACCGTATCAGATTGTCCTAAAACAAAAAATCCAAAAGCAGAACTAATCCAGAATTGTAAAGCATGATCTCAGGAATGTCTTGATAGGCAATGATGTAAAAGGTTTTCCTACTTCGTAGAATAGTAAAAGGAAAAGTCACCATAGTCTCACTTTTTCATTAGAGAGAGAGAGGTGACCAGTGGTGGTTTAATCTGAGGGTCACCACAGGTAAGGGGGAGGCTGAGAAGATGGGACCTTTAAGATAATCTCAGCCTGTACAGGAAGTGAATTTACTTTGTTGGCATCACTTTACATTGCTAACCAACTCTCCAACAGTACAACACAGAAAGCAGCCATTTAGCCTATTAATTCTGTTTTTAGAAAAGGTCGGCACTATCTAGTTGCTCCCACTCTCTTTGCTCTTACCCCGTAACCTTTTTCTCCGTCAAGTATTTATCCCTTTGGACATCTATGACTGAATCTGCTTTCTGATTGATGAAGGAAAACTGTGCAAGTCTTCAGAAAATGGCTTAATTGATCAGCAAATAATTAACATCCTTCCCTGCTTTGGAAACACTCAACGTACAGTCAAAGACTTTAAGTACATGAAATTCTGCATGTTCAAAGTAAACTTCCCCACACACTAATTGCTGAGGGCCAAATCTGGGTATAAAGATGCACTGTTAGGAGGCATTTTGAGTTACCATCAAAAAATTTAGGTAGGAACATTCATCACTTTTACGTTATAATGCAGTCAAACCTGCAAAGATATACAGGATATCTTCACAGCATGATTGAGACTGTTCTTATTTTTGGACAACAGTTCCTTCAATGGGGAGGCAATGGCCTAGTGGCATTATCACTGGACTGTTAATCCAGAGACCCAGATAATGTCCCAGGGACCTGGGTTTGAATCCTGCCATGGCAGAATTAAGAAACTGGAATTCAGAATTTCAATTGGAAGCCCAATTGGCTCACTATAGTCCTTTAGGAAAGGAAACTGCCATCCTTACCTGGTCTGGCCTACATGTGACTCCAGGCCCACAGTAATGTGATTGACTCTTAATTGCCCTCTGGGCAATTAGGGATGGGCAATAAATGCTGCCTAGCCAGTGACACCGCTCATCCTGTGAATGAATAAAAAAAACTTAACCAATTAATTTACAGAAAATTCAACAATATCTTGAAAAACAGTATAGAATTTTGAATCAATCCCACTTTGATAAAGGCCAGAAATTCTATTTCCCCTTCATTTCAAACATTGCTATTTAATAACATTGCCTATACTATAAGAGGTAACAGCTGGAATAATTGTTTCAAATGTTATCATTTGAACACTTTTGGAGTTGGTGTTCTTGCACATAATGTTGCAGAGGTGAGAGGTGAAGTACGTTGGAAAGACATTCCCCTCTGTGTGAGAATGTTGAAGCCCTATTCCAAAGACTCAAGCATAATGTCCAGCATATTACCCCTGTTGGCATCACTCTGCATTGCAAGCTACCCAACAGAGCTATCCAACCTCTACAGGTAGAATAACATGCTGACACCTATATTTCAGCAGACAGTAGTCTGGCTGTGTGGGAGAACTGACTGCAATGTGTAACCACACTACTCAGAGTGGGAGGATGGGAAATCACCCTGTATAACAAGGCACCTATCAAACAGGGTGTCTGACTCATCCAGTTGTAACTGTTTAACGACTGGTCTTGCACTATAAAATAGATTTTTGAACAACATAGTTGGAGTGTTCACAGTTGCAGTTTTAATCAAAAACCACAGTAGGACATAAAGTTGTGACACAGAATCAACTCAGTCTAATCTTACAGGTAGATCTGTAAACTGCACGTTGATTTGTAAGCAAACGACTGATCTTGAAACAACTGCGTGAAACTCAGAGGATCAAAGGAACCTCACATCCAGCACATCTAGAGCCTTGATTTCCCTCAGTTCAGGGTGGCATCTTGGAGTCAGGAAGGGACTTTCAGCGAGTGTACCAACCCCTGCCCTATTTTGCTGCATCCCAGTTAATTATATAAACAATACAGATTACAGGCTAGCTCTCTAGTCTTGTGACAGATCCAACTGGGGGTTTTCAGTCAGCCTCCGGGAGGCCAGTTGCTCTCCCAGCCCAGGCCTAGAGGCCATTCTGACTGGGTGCTGCAACAGTTGCAGGTTGTCCTGGATACCCCTGCAGCTGCTTAAACAGCAAGGTAGAAACAGAATGAAAATTATTCCTCCAGAAACTGGCCCTTTTCTCAATAACGCTGATGACAAGGGGCTAGATGATCTGAAAAGAAAATAAAACCACCTTCTTGTTCTCAGCTTTTATCTTATTTCCAAAAGACCCCAAAGGACTCTCTGCTAACATGTTATTCAACAAAAACGGAGATGTGTGTATCAAGGTAGACATGGAAATGTTGCTTCCTTTTATGGATGAGCCTAGATGTACAGAGCAGTTTGTTAGAATTAGGTACAAAAACAAAATTGCTGGAAAAGCTCAGCAGGTCTGGCAGCATCTGTGAAGGAAAAATCAGAGTTAACGTTTCGGGTCCGGTGACCCTTCCTCAGAACTGATGGTGGCTGGGAAAACGTCAGTTTATACGGAGAAAATGGGGAGGTGGGTGGGGTAGGGAGTAAACGATAGGATAGAGCTCAAAGAGAGAGAAAGACAGTTGGACAGACAAAGGAGTTGCTAACGATCAGGCTGGGAGGGTGAATAGTTGTTAATGGGGACTGTTAGTGACTAACAACAGGGGGTGTGTAATGGCAGGCTATGTGGTAACAAGGTTTGGTATGAGGGGTAGCGGACTAGGGCATGGGAGAGTTTAGGCCTTAAAATTATTGAACTCAATATTGAGTCCAGAGGGCTGTAGGGTCCCCAAGGGAAAATGAGGTGTTGTTCCTCCAGATTGCTATGGGCTTTGTTGGAACTCTGCAGCAAGCCAGAGACAGAGATGTTGGCCAGGGAGCAGAGTAGTGCGTTGAAGTGGCAGGCAACAGGTAGTTCAGGGTCTTTTTTGTGAGCAGAACGTAGATGTTCTGCGAAGCGGTCGCCAAGTCTACCCTTCGTTTCCCCATGTAGAGGAGACCACATTGTGAGCAGCGAATGCAGTAGACTAGATTCTGGGAAGTGCAGGTGAAGTGTTGCTTCACCTGAAAGGTATGTTTGGGCCCTTGGATACTGGGGAGGGAGGAGGTAAATGCGCAGGTGTTGCACCTTCGTCGGTTACAGGGGAAGGTGCCGTAGGGCTGTGGGGGGGTGGTGTTGGGGGTGAAGGAAGTGTGGACCAGGGTGTCCCGGAGGGAACGGTCCCTGCAGAAGGTGGACAAGGGAGGGGAGGGGAATGTGTGTCTAGGGAACAGATGCTGCCAGACCTGCTGAGCTTTTCCAGCAACTTTGTTTTTGTTCCTGATTGACAGCATCAGCATTCTTTCAATTTTTGTTAGAATTAGGTGTTGCTCTTGTAGGATAGAGATAAGGGGAAATTTTTCTCCATGAGGATAGTGCAACGTGGGAACTCTGTCTTAGAAGGCAATGGAGGTGGGGATTATTGAATAGTCTTAAAACAAATATTCTTCTCAGGCAGGGAAATCAAAGATTGAGGGTAGATGGGAATGCGGAATTGAAAACAAAACAGATCAGCCATGATCCTGTTGAATGGCAATACAGGCTCAAGGGGCTGAATAGCCTACTTCTGTTCCTAATTCATACTGAGTCACAGAATTTTACAGCATGGAACGAGACCATTCAAACCATCATGTCTGGACTGGCTTCTGAAATAGCTATCCAGCTTTTATAGAGGCTGGTGAAGTGGAATACTGGATGAAACTTTGCCCTTTAAATATGACATACATACCATGGGGAGGGATCTTCCTGTGATGCTGAGGAAAATGAAGACTTACAGATTCGAACACACCTTTTCTGCTCCAGTCACACTCTGGGATGACTGGATCTGTTGACCAGAGACTTAGCAGCCCAGAATGATTAACTCTCATATGAAAAAAGAAGGGTCTAGGCCTGAAACGTCAGCCTTCCTGCTCCTCTGATGCTGCTTGGCCTGCTGTGTTCATCCAGCTCTACACCTTGTTATCTTAGCTCGGAAACCATTTGGTTGTGAATGGAATTGTATAAAAAATTAGTAAGATCATCAAAAACACCTCAACCAATTGTTGGTAGATTGGGTGCATTGTTCAGCAAATTGGATTCGAAAGTGGAGTTGTGATATGGGGGAGCATTCCGGAGATTTTTTTTTATAGAAGCCCTACATACGGAAACAGGCCCTTTGGCCTGACAAGTCCACACCGACCCTCAGAGCATCCCACCTAGACCCATCCCCCTATAGCTCACCTAATCTACACTATTGGCAATTTAGCATAGCCCATCCACCTAGCCTGCATATCTTTGGACTGTCGGAGGAAACCGGAGCACCCAGAGGAAACCCACACAGACACGGGCAGAATGTGCAAACTCCACACAGACAGCTGCCCAAGGGTGGAATCGAACCTGGGTCCCTGGCGCTGTGATTGCCTCTAGGCATCGAATACTTTTTCACTGAGAATTGCCGCTCAGCTGATTAAATGCGTTGGTAGAGTCGACAATTGTATGGTCTTTGGCAGGTTAAGCTTTGATAGCTATATTTGAATGGCCTTTTCTTATTCTATGTTTTCTTAAACTGTCAGAAAATCTTCAAAGTTTGTTGTGAAGCAACAGTAAATTCTGATGCCAAAAGCTATCTGAAAGGCAAAGGGAAATTAACAAAATACTCAACATCCTTCAATGGCCCATTAGAGAAAGTCACTACACATAGCTAAACAATACGAGATTTAATTCTCTGTCTCTGCTGAGTTGGTTTATTGCAGGTGGACTGATAATTGCCAGAATTGGCACACACTCCCCTGCGGGATATGAAGGGGTTAACTACAAACTAAAAGCATAGAAAATAGGAGGAGTAGGCCCTTCAATATTATCATGGCTGATCATTCAACTGGGGGCCGCAGTGGTTAGCACTGCTGCCTCACGGCGCCAGGGACCCAGGAGTGTGCATGTTCTCCCTGTGTCTGCGTTTCTGCCAGGCGCTCTGGTTTCCTTCCACAGTCATAAGGATGTGCAGGTTAGGTGGATTGGCCATGCTAAATCACCCTGTGGTATGCAGGGATGTGCAGGGTTAGGTGGATTAGCCTTGGGAAATGTGAGGTTATGGGGTTGTGTCTGAATGGGATGCTCTTCAGAGGGTCAGTTCAGACTGGATAGGCCAAATGGCCTCTTTCTGCACTGCAGGGATTCTAGCTGAATATCCTGTTCTCAGTTTCTCCCCTTACTGTTTAGCCCCAGAACGATATCTAATTCTTTCTTGAAAATGGGGTCATTATTGGGTTATAAATGTGGTATCCTATGCGGCTTCATGTCAAAAAGATGCAATAACAACCCTAAATAATAGATAGGTCATATTTTGGGAGTGTATGAAGGTACAGATAATGGTGGTCTGTAAGCTTTTCCCTACATAGGGAATTGGTTCATTTAGATGGCTGGTTTGCAGCCAGCAGTATGTGGCTGAGGTTTCCACAATAGGTCCCACCCTCTCAGTCTCACCCCTTCACCTGAGGTATATAGTAACCCTCAGGTTAAACTGCCTCCAGTTGTTTCTGCCTCCTCCTGCCCCTCCCCCACCATGATATTTGGAAGGGATGGAGAATTAAAAGAACAGTTAGCTCAAATTCCTGTCTAGATCATTCTCTGACCATCCAGCACCCAGCTTCAGAGATTTTCTGACTGCTCCAATACCCAGTTCTCTTTGTGGGGTCTCTGAGGGGTACATGGAATATTCTGGCCCCCCCCCACAACTGTTTTTCCTGTTACTGATGCTATCATTAGTGCTACTCCCTCTCTTTTATGTTTATCGATTTCGCTTCCAATTTCCATCCCGCTCTCACTTTCACCGGGTCTGTATCGGATTCCTTCCTTCCCGGCCTCGATATCTCTGTTTCCATTTCTGGGGATAGGCTGACCACCAATATCCACTTCAAACCCTGATTCCCACAGTTACCTTAACTATACATCCTTATACCCTGCTGCCTATAAAGACTCTATTCCATTCTCCCAGTTCCCCTGTCTCATCTAATCTAATGATCCCAACTTCAACAAGGATGCCTCCGAAATGTACACCTTTTTCCTCATCCAAGGATTTCCCAGTACCGTAATTCATGGGGCCCTCAGCTGAGTCCAACCCATCTCCTGCACTTGGGCCCTCACCATCCCTCTCTTCCCTTCCACAACAGCGATAGGGTCCCTCTTGTCGTCACCTACAATCCTACTGGCACCCACATCCAGAGGATCATTAGCTGCCATTTCTGCCACCTCCAGTGGGATGCAACCACCAGACACATATTCCCCTCCCCTCCCTTCCCTTGTCAGTCTTCACAGGGACACACTTGTCCACTCCTCCTTCAGTCCCAACATCCTCCCACAGCCCCATAGCACCTTCCCCTGCAAACGCAAAAGGTTTAACACCTACCCATTTACTTCCTCCCTCCTCACTATCCAAGGGTCCAAACACACCTTCCAGGTAAAGCAGTGCTTTACACGCACTACCCACAATCTAGTCTACTGCATTCATTGTTCACAATGTGGTCTTCTCTGCATTGGGAAAACAAAGCGTAGACTGGGTCACTGCTTTGCAGAACACCTATGTTCTGTCCGCAAGGAAAATCCCACACTTCCAGTTGCCTGCCACTTCAACAAGCCACCCTGTTCCCTGGCCAACGTCTCTGTCTCAGGCTTGCTGCACTGTTCCAGCGAAGCTCAACGCAAGCTAGAAGAACAACAGCTATTTTCTGCTTGGGGATTCTACAGCCTTCTGGACTCAATACCGAGTTCAACGACTTTAGGGCTTGAACTTTTCCCATGTCCTTCCCCAAACCCCACAAACTAGGCCTTGTTATCACCCGGTCTACTATTACACACAACCCATTGTTAGCTACTAACAGCCTCCATGAGTACCTATTCATTCTTCTGATCGTTATCCACTCCTTTGTCTGTCCAACTGTTCTTCTCTCTCTTTGGGCTGTATCCCCACCTATCGTTTACTCCTTACCCCCTCCCCCCACCCCATCTTCTGCATATAAATCGACATTTTCCTAGCTACATAAGAACCGAAAGAACTGTGGATGGTCTATATCAGAAACAAAAACAGAAATTGTTGGAAAAGCTCAGCAGGTCTGGCAGCATCTATGGAGAGAAATCAGAGGTAATGTTTCGGGTCCAGTAATCTTTCCTAAGAACTAATTTTCCTAGCTACAATCAGTCCCGAGGAAAGGTCACTGGACCCAAAACGTTAACTCTGATTTCTCTCCACAGATAATGCCAGACCTACTGAGCTTTTCCAGCAGTTTCTGTTTTTGTTTCCAGTTTTATTTGAATGTGGTGAAGGGACAAAAGGGACCCAGAAAAGGGAGCAAAGAGAAACATTTTATTTCAAATAAGTTTCATCACTCAACACAAAGGAACGTTGATGGACTTTAAAAATCATTGACATTTTGCAATTAAGAAAAAAAAGTTGTCCTAAAAGAACCAAAAAACTTTAAAATAAATAATTAAGCAGATACTGCAAAGCAGGAAATGCATCTATTTTTGAAGGGAACATTGAGTACCCAGAGGTTTATTTTCTCAGTTACTACCACGCACATTTAATAATTTACCACATCCTTTTCTGCTTGCAGTTTATCTGTTCCAGTCCTAACAAATTTGCAGCCTGTTACGTATCTTTAGTTCTCCTGCATTAAAATATTTATTCGCTGTTTCATTGCTTAGTTGACAAATCTTAGAATGGTTACAGGATGAAAGAAGCCATTTAGCCCATCAATTCCGTGCTATCCCTTTCCATTTGCCTAGCCCTACTGCCCTTACCCTTTCCCTGCAGACCAGCAAATTCTATCTTTCAAGTGACTATCCAACTCCCCTTTGAAAGTTATGATTGAATCTGCCTCCACCTGCCTTTTTGGGACTATATCTCAGATCAGAACCATTTGCCGAGTAAATTTTTAAAAATCAACACATTGCTCTTGGTACTTTGGGCAATCACTTTTTAATCTGTGCCTTTTATTTCTTCACCCTTTCACTTATAGGAACAGTTCCTTTTTATCTGCTCTACCCAGACCCATCATGCTTTTGAATAACTTTTTCCAATCTCCTGTCATCCTTCCTTTGTCTCAAGAGAACAACCAAAATTTGATCAAATTTCTCCAGTTGAGGTACAGTCAGAGTTTTATAAAGGTTCATTACAAGTTCCTTGCTTTTGCATTCAATGTAATCTCCTTCATGGTAACCTCAGCTAGAGTGGGAATTAAATCCATGCTGATAGTATCACATTGCATAACAATCCAGGCAACTAACCATGAAGGAGTTAACTTCTCAACTTCTACCTTCACCTCTCCCTTAAACCACCACCAGCCATCTCTCCCTAATGAGACAGCAACCCAATGGTCCAGTAGGTCTATGGCAATTGCAGTTTTACCTTTATGCTTCCATTTATAAAGATCAGGATCCCATATGTCTTATTAACTACTCTTGAGCTGCCGTACCACATTCAATGAGTTGTGCACATATGGCTCAAGGACTCTGTCACCTTACCCTCTTGAAAATTGCACACTTTATTTTCTACGGTTCTCTTTGTTCTTTCTGCCAAAATGTCTCACTTCATGTTACAAGATGCACTGCTTCAAGGCTACTTTGACAGCATCTTCCAAATCCACGAACTTTAATTCCCAAAAGGACAAGAGCACGGGAACACCACCACCTGCAAGTTCCCCTTTGAGACACGTGCCACCCAGATTTGAAACTACATCGCTGTCTCTTCACTGCCGGTGAATCAAGATACTGAAACTCGCTTTCTAGCAGCGTTGTAGGTGCCCCTGCACTCCATGGACTGCAGCAGTTCAAAAGAGCAGCTCATCATCACTTTTTTAAGGGATGGGAAATAATTGCTGGTCTAGCCAACAGCATCCACATTCTGTAAGCAAATAAAAAAAAACTTTCTTCATTCTCACTAGCCTCCTAAAATACTTCCAAGTTTTGTCATCTGCAATTTTGAAATTGCATTCTCTATACCCAAATCTTGTCATGAATATACAAGTGGTCTGGGTACTAAATCCACAACTGCACACCTTCCTCCAGTCAGAAAAACCAAGTGCTCATCATTACGTCGTTTCCTGTTACATAGCTAATTTTGCATCCAAATTGTCAATTTCATTTCATGGATTTCAGCCTTGCTGTAAAGATTATTATGTGGCACCTTATCAATTACCCTTTGGAAATCTTTATACATCACATCGACTGTATTACCTTCATCAGCCCTCTCTGGTACCTCAAAAATTCAATCAAGTTATCACAGTTTGCCTTTAACAAATCTGCACTTAGATTCCTTAACTAATCCATGCCTCTTCCAGTTCATTGCTTCCAAAAGCTTTCCCAACACCGGGGTCAAGCTGATTGGCATATATTGGGTTTCCTTTAGTTTCTGGGTTTATCCTTAGACCAAGTTGAAAGAAAGGTATGCCATTTGCAATTCTCCAGTTCTCCAAAATCATTTTACTGTCTTAGAGGATTGGAAGATTATGGTCAGTGTCTCTATAATTCCCAACAGTATGAACCTTGGTATCCACAATGCATACCACTCTGTTTACGTGATTTATCTTTAAGTCTTTCTCAGGGTTTTTTTTTAAAGCAATTTTGGCCCAGCCAGTATCTCAACTACATCACCTATCACTGTGAATGTTACAACATCATTTACCCCTGGTAAACAGAAATGTAAACTGTTCACTTAGTACCATGCTTTTGGTGCATAGCTAACTTTGTTTGCTAATTGTCTTCTTCATATAACCCTTTTCCTATTTGTATGCCTACTGATGGCTCTGGATTGCACTTTATGTCTGCTGGTAAGCACTTCTCATACCTTCATTCTGAACTTTCCATAGACAGTATTAACATCTGTCAACGCCCTTTTCAGCTCCATCTTACTCTTTCCTTTGTCATCCAGAGAACTTTAGATTGCCCCTTTTGGGAATACATCAAATGTACATGTAGCTTCTTTAAAGGCAACCTATTTGTTCAGATTTCATTTTTATCTGTGTTTGGAATAATGAAATTTGTACAGACTAGTGATCCCTGATTGCTAATGGATTCTATTCTTGAGACTGTTTGCAAATCGATTCATATGCAAGTTGGAACACAATACAGGACAATATAAAATAGTTACAGGGAAACATTTGCATGTTGAGTCTTTAATATTAGTACATCCTTGGATGGGATTGTGTCTGTAAGTATGAGTATTCATCAGTCATATCTTCATAAATCAGGGACCGTCTGTATCCAAATTACATGCCATTTAAGGGATATCCCAATCAAAATTCTAACCAATGGTTGTTTATGCCTTTGGGGCAAGGGGCAGGTTCAACACCCAGAAACTGCCCTAGCCCCTGTTTCCATCCCCAAGAAATAAAATTGAGTCCAATGCATTTATAGGGACCATAATGCTGTGACTTTTCATCGACAGTAAAAATCCTTTGTCATATTCACCCAACATCAATCAATGATCACTGAATGCTAGTGTTTAATTTAGAAAAATATGCTTTTGAAAAAAACACATCTGTCATTGCGTTTTAAGCAGTTTTTCCATTTAATACTGAGTAAAGCTTTTTTTCTGATTAATTGATTGTAATCTAATCAATCCTTCTGGAAACTCTTCAGCTCTCTGTTCATAAAGCAGGTGACAACTTCACTCCAAAACACCTTAACCTGCTTTCCAGCTCAAATTGGACCAGCGAGTGCAGCCTACACGCTGCTACTTCAATTACAGAGCCATGTGTGACTCATTATTTTTCCTGCTTATCTATCCAAGTAGCAGAATGTGATAGGCATTGTTTGGATTTGTTGAGTTAACCAAGCCAATTCTGATTAAAGGTCATGCCTCAGAAAAGTGACACGTTTTTTGACCTGCTGGTGATCAGTAATTTCTACTTTAATTTTTGAGTGATTTTTCTTTTGAATTTTATTGATAAATCAAGGTTGTTACTATGGTGCTGTACTGAGGGAGTAAGGCACAGTTAGAAGTGCTACCTTTCGATGACACATTCAATTTAAGCCCTGTCTTTTATCTCAGGAAGTAGATGAACCTATGATACCACTTAGAATAGCAAGGTGCCCCATCAATACCTATGCCCAATGAACATAATTGAAACAGATTATCTAGTCACTATCAGAGTGTGGTTTATGAGAACTGGTTGTATGTAAATTGGCTGCTCTGCTTCCTACACAATGGCAACCACACTTTGAAAAAGGTCTTGTGGTACATTGACAGCCTCCTGACCTCTGGTTCCAGGTTCAAGTCTCCACTCCAGGATTTGATGGCCTTGGAAAAAGTGCCATACTGTAGCTGAGAAAGGACAATTATCAATCTTTAAATCCTTCCAAAATGCCCATGAGGAGCAGAGAATTTCAGGTCAGCCAGAGCCACATGGTAACTACAATTCAACAGCTTCCCCATGTTAAAAAAAAACTCTGCACTCATGAGAAAGCGTCCTTCTTGTTTTAGGGGACCTACTGAGTGTGTACTTCATTGGCTGTTAAGTGTTTTCATCCATCCTACAGGTTGTGAAAAGTGCTCAACAAATGCACATCTTTTTACTATTTCTTAGACCTTTGGGAACTGGCCAACATACTGGCTTTTCACTGTACTCCTGTACTGGAGTAGAAGTGACAATAAAAGGATATTCTATTCTAGTCTATAAATTGGGTAGTTGAGCCCAGCCCATCCTGTGCAATGCAGGTGGGAGGTTTGTGCCTCAGCATAATCACAGTCAAACTGTTTTAGCCACATGCATTACTTTTGCAGAGCACACCTTATGTACATTCAGGCAATCTAGCTCCTGCACTTTCACAACTGCATATTGACTTAATGAGTATCAGTTGCCATTCAATGATATCTCATTAAATTGTTTAAAATTAAGAATAATTTTGACAGGGTAAAGAGGGGTTCTGTTTCCGCTATTTACTGCTGTAGTAACTAGGAGTCACAATTTCAAGAATGTAAGCAAGAGAGCTAGGAGTGAAATGAGGAGAGACTTCTTCACTTAGAGAGTTAGTAAGAACTGCCGATGTTGGACCCGAAACGTCAACTTTCCTGCTCCTCTGATGCTGCCTGGCCTGCTGTGTTCCTCCAGCTCCACACTGTGTTATCTCAGAGAGTTGTTAGGATTTGGAATGTGCTGTCTGGGAGAGGGTTGAAGCTGAATTCTGCAAGAGGCTTTAAAAGCGAGCTGGATACATATCAGAAAGTGATGAAGTTAAAAGGCTTCAGAGATAAGGCTGGAGAATGGAACAAACTGAGTAGCTCCTTGGGAGCCAGTACTGACACAATGGGTCAAATAACCTCCTTCTGTACTGTAAATTCTATGATGATTCTATAATAATCAATGAATTAAAGTACTCAAAAAATACAGATGATGCATGCACGGCTTTCCTTTTTTTTAAAACAGCAGATGAATAAAAACTAAATATTGAAAAACAAAAACCGAAGTTGCTGGAAAAGTTCAGCGGGTCTGGCAGCATCTGTGAAGAGAAATCACTTCAGGCCTGGTGACCATCTCTCAAAACTGATGGTAGCTAGGAAAATGTCAGTTTATTTGCAGAAGATAAGGTGGGAGAGGGAGCAAGGAGAAAATGATAGGTAGGGATAGAGCCCAAAGAGAGAGAAGACAATTGGAAAGATAAACGAATGGATAACAATCTGGCTAGGAGGGTGAATAGCTGTTAATGGAGACTTAGAATTCTACTCTAAGCGGTATCATAGGATCATCTACTTCCTGAGATAGAAGACAGGGCTTAAATTGAATGTCTCATTGAAAGATAGCGCTTCTAACTGTGCCTCTAACCTTAGTACTGCACTATAGTAACAACATTGATTTATCGATAAGATTCAAAAGAAAAATCACTCAAAAGTTAAAGTAGAAATTGCTGATCACCAGCAGGTCAAAAAATGTGTCACTTTTCTGAGGTCTGACCTTTAATCAGAATTGGCTTGGTTAGTTTGCCATTAAACACTACCTATTGCTAGCCACTATATGATGATAAGGCTCAGCGTGTCGGGTAGGGGACTCAGACATAGGAGAGTTCAAGCCTAAAATTATTGAACTCGATATTGAATCCAGAGAGCTGCAAGGTCCCCAAGTGGAAAATGAGGTGTTGTTCTTCCAGCAATTTCTGCTTTTGCTTCTGATTTACAGCATCCATGGTTCTTTTGGTTTTTACTAAATATTGAGGTTCGAGTCAAAAATAAAAGAATCTTATTTTAGATATAGACAACTTGGTTCAATTGAATCTCTTAAAAGTAATATAAAGAGTATGGGGCATTCTTAAGAGAGAAATCAGGAAGGCAAAGAGGTCATATGAGAAAACATTGGCCGATAAGGATAATCCAAAAAGATTCTACAAATACATTAAGAGCAAAAAGGCAACTAGAGAGAGGTTAGGGCATCTCAAAGATCAAGGAGGTTGTCTGTGTTGAACCCCAGGAGATGGGAGAGATATTAAATGAATATTTCGCATCAGTTTTTGCTGTTGAGAAAGAAATGGAGTCTAGAGAATGCAGAGAAATAAACTTTGATGTTTTAAAAACAGTTCACATTATAGAAGAGGAGGTTTGGGAGGTCTTAGAGAATATAAAAAGTGGTCTAATCTCCAGGACTTGGTCTAATGTATCCCAGAATGTTGTGGAAAGTACCGGAGGAAGTTGCAAGACCCCTTGCAGAAATATTTGCATCATCTATAACTACAAGTGAGGTGACTGATGACTGGAGGACGGCTAATGTTGTACCTTTGTTGAAGAAAGGTTGTAAGGAGAAACTGGGGAACTATAGACCTGTCAGTCTGACTTCGGTTATGGTAAATTGTGGGAGGTGATTTTAAAAGATGGGATTTATGGACATTTAGAGAGGCAAAAATTGATGAGGGATAGTCAGCATGGTTTTGTGTGAATAAAATCATGCCTCACAGACTTGATTGATTTTTTGAGGAAGTTACCAAAAAAAATTGATGAGGGTAGAGCAGCAGAGGTTGTTTACTTGGACTTTAGTAAAGCCTTTGACATGGTTCCGCATGGTAGACTAATTAGTTAAGTTAAGTCACATGGGATTCAGGGTGAGCTTGCCAATTGGATACATAATTGGCTTAATGGCAGGAGACTGAGAGTAATGGTGGAGGGTTGCTTTTCGGACTGGGGACCTGTGACCAGCAGTGTTCCACAGGGATTGATTCTGGGTCCTCTGTTTGTTACTTACATAAACAATTTGCATGAGAATATAGAAGGCACAGTTAGTAAGTTTGCAGGCAACACCAAAATAGGATATTAGTAGTGAAGAAGGTTTTCTAAGATTAACAATGGATCTTGATCAATGGGCTGGAAAATGGCAGATGGAGTTCAATCTGGATAAATGCGAGGTATTGCATTTTGGTACATCAAACAACTTTAGGGCTTAAAAAATTAATGGTAGGACCTTGGGTAGTGTTATAGAACAGAGGGACCTAGGGTGCAGGTACATAATTTTTTGACATTTGCATCACATATAGACAGGGTGGTTAAAAAGGCATTTGGCAGGCTTGTCTTCATTGCTCAGTCCTTTGAGTATAGGAGTTAGGAAGTCATTTTGAGGTTGTACAGGGCATTGGTGAGGCCTCTTCTGGAGTACTGTGTCCAGTTCTGGTCACCCAGTTACAGGAAGGATATTATCAAGCTGGAGAGGGCTCAAACTAGATTTACCAGGATGTTGCCGGCTGTGGAAGTAAAGCTGGATAGGCTGGTACTTTTTCCACTGAAGCGTTGGAGGTTGAGAGGGGACCTGATAGAAGGTTTATAAAATAATGAGAGGTATAGATAATACCTTAGTTAATCGTAGTTGACTTTTCTCTAGGAGGGGGATTTCAAGACTAAGGGGCACATTTTTCAGGTGAGAGGAGAGAGATTTTAAAAAAAGGCATGAGGGGCAAATTTCTTTAAAAAGAAAGAGGGTGGTTCACGTGTGAAATGAACTTCCTGAGGAAGTGGTGGATGTGGGTACAATTACAACGTTTAAAAGACATTTGGATAAGTACACGAATAGGAAAGGTTTGGAGGGATATGGGCCAGGAGCAGGCAGGTGGGACTAGTTTAGATTGGGATTATTTTCAGCATAGACTGGTTGGACCAAAGCGTCTGTTTCCATGCTGTGTGACTGACTGATGTACACACACCCAGGAAGACTGAATGAGTGTTATGATCACATTCATAATGACTTTTAAATAAGCAGTTGAATAAATAACAACTCAAAGCTATCACTCACTGTTATCTTAATATTTTCTGCAGGGGTAAAAATACTTTTTAAAATTTATTAACTAGAAATACAATGAATTATGTCTAGATTCCAAATTAGCTACACTTGTACATGACTGGTGGCTACTCTACTGACCCTGCACTGTTGTGAGACCACCATATAGGAACTTTAAAAATGATCCCCACCATTTTCCTATACAGCCTCATTTAAACTGCACCACAATCTGCAGATTGTTTCACCAAAATTGGCAGGACAAGACAGGTATGTGATCCTAATCACCTACTTCATGGACACATTTCATAACCTAAAGGCCAGATAGAGGCATTACCTCAACTGTGCCCCAAAATCTTTCTATGGCCCGATTTAATCAACCTGAACATTTATGTTATGCTACACCTATAGAGTTAGGTAGTACGTTAACTCATGACCTTCTGGCTCCGAGGTCATGATAGTAACATTGTGCAACAAGAGCCCAATCACATTTATATTGACTACGGAATAATAATGATGAAATGGAAGGAAATGCTGATGAACTCAGTACTTGGTTTCTTTAGAACTCCTCCCTGCCAACGTCGAGCAAGAACACTGGTAAACTTTAAAATCGAATGAAAACTGAGCGAACACTGCTAACTATACAGTCAAATGAATGTTGACATTTGCATCCTGGGACCAATGTACAGACAAACGATGCTTGATGCAGTCTCCTCTGTCAACATCTTGTGCTCTCAGAGAAGCCCTTGTAATAAGGAGAAAAAGACTCAAACAGAATAGGATGAAGACCATTGTTACATACCTCAGCTATCAGCTCTCCAATAATGTTTGAGTAAACTTGGAGAACTGATAGTACTGAAATGAATAACTGACTTTGATTGGAACCTGAAACGTGCCACTTCTGCTTCGGATGTGCAAGTCTGAAAAGTGCAGAATTTGTAAAATGTGCTTCCTCTTAACAGTAAGTCCATTGTACATCAACCGCTTGACACACTATCGTGTGATTGTTGACGGAAATTCTGATGACATGTTGGAGATGTTACAGAGCTGAAATTGTTGTACTGAATGCAGACTTTGGTTCATTGTAGCTATTCACCATTGAGGAGCCTCTGAAACATTGAGAGCCTTGCTTTAGTAAAAGGCGTGTAACATACCCCCCACTGTAATGCTGACTTATAAGCATTACTGTACAATTCATATACCTAAATAGAGCACTTTGATACTGGTCAGAAAGTCTAAGCTTTCATGATTAAACTGGACAAAACACTTAAGTTGTTACCTACCAGGGATGCTCAACAGTTATTAGTTGACTTTTCACTAGACAATTTGCTGATTTTTCCTGTAACCTCCAGTGTTCCCTCGTTTATTGATCGTAGGGTCTGCAGTGACAAGCCTGCCTGACTGAACGGTTTGCTTTGCTTCAAGAGATGCTCTCATTTCTTAATGAGAAGGCTATTGGTTCAAATTCCATTCCAAACATTTCTGTCCTCAATCTAGACTAACAATACTGGCTGGTGTGCTACCTAATACCCAGAACTGAATCTGAAGTAAATAGCAGAAACAGGTTTTCTGGTCCATACTGGTTGTATTTATCCCACAATGTCTCAGCATGTAGAGAAACAAGCATTTAAGCTTTCTTAAAATGTATTTTTAAATGATAACATTCCTATGAACCTACATTTTAATAATAAGAATGCGACAAACAAAGTCAAGCATGGGTGGCCTTCAGCTGCTTGGGGCTCTGAGCTGTGGAATTCACTCCCCAAATCCCAACTACCTCTCCCTGCTCCTTTAAGAGTCATGCAGCACACATTTATCTAAATTAAACTCCATCTGCCACTCCTAAGCCCATTGGCCCAATTGATCAAGGTACCATTGTACCAAGATAACCTTCTACAGTGTCAACTACACCCATTGACAAACCATACCTGCTATATTCATATCCAAATAATTTAAATAACAAAAAAAAGTGGATCCAGCATCGATCCTTGTGGCACATCGCTGGTCACTGGCCTCCAGTCTGAAAAACAACTCTCTACCACCACCTTCTTCTTTTCTGAAGAAGGGTCTGGATGCGAAACATCAGCTTTCCTGCTCCTCTGATGCTGCTTGGCCTGCCATGTTCATCCAGCTCTATACCTTGTTATCTCTACCACCACTGTGTCTTCTATCTTCAAGCCAACCTTCTATCCAATTTGCTAGCTCCCCCTGGATTCCACGCAACCTAGCATTGTTGATTGCCAGTGGAACCTTGTTCAGTGTCTACGTGAACTTCAATGAGGCAATGTCTACTGCTTTGCCTTCAATCTTCTTTGCCACCTCTTCAAAAAACTCATATCAAGTTAGTGTGTCTCACTGAAACTTACCCCTTTGACCAAACTTTTGATTATCGACCTTAGTGTTGCCTATTCCTAATTGCTCGAGAAAGTGGAGGTGAAGTGCCTTCTTGAACCACTGTAGGTCGTGTGATGTAGTGACACCTGCAATGTTGTCAAGTTAGAGAATTCCAGGATTTTGACGCTGTGAAATTGAAGGAACTGTGATACATTTCCAAGTCAGAATAGAGTGTGGCTGGTTCCTATCGCCTCTGCTGCCTCGGTTCTTTGATGGTAGGGGTTGAGCTTGGAAGATGCTGTTGAAGTAGTTTCAGTGACTTGCTAATATGCAGCACCCCCTGATCATTGACAATGATGATTTTTGTGGAATCTCCACTCCTCTTAATCATTTTATTGTCAACCATCATTTGTAGTTGAACGTGGCAGGACTGCAGAACTTAGATCTGATCCATTGGGTATGGCATTCTTTAGTCTTAATGCATGCTGCTTCCACTTTAGCTTCACCGAGTTGAAACCAGGCACCTAGTATACCTTGTACTGCTCACGTTCCATCCCTGACTGAGTTCTGAAGAAGTCTCATGTCAGACTGGAAATGTCAACTGTTTCTCTCTCCATGGATGCTGCCAGACCTGCTAACATCTCTTGCATTTAGTTATGTGCAATAAAAACAAATCTCTAAGGTGACTTGTAGGAGCTTTAGTATTTGCTCCTAGCTAAGGTGGAGATTGGAGAAATGGCCTCTGAAAATTCTTGATGGGTAAGGTTGTCTATGAAGAACCCTCCCATTCCTGAGTGCAGGGCTTCCCATCTCTGTAGCATCAGCTCTATTTTCCAGAAGGATAGTCCTCTTCCCTCTGAGGAGATTGCTGCAACACTCCTTTGAAAATCCAGCAGAACTACTTTAAAGATCACCTCCCTATGCACTCCACAAGATTATCATCAAAACAAATGAAATATTCCATCAGAAAATATGATTTTAGTCAGTCTGTGCTAGTGAAAGGCACACGAGACATGTGAATGCTGCATGTGAGATGCATGCAATTTCCTCACCCACGCACGTGATAAAAAGCACTGCCAGGCAATATGAAGGTCAAACTTTCTCTGTTGCTGTGCAAGAGATGTAGAATTCAGATTAACAGTATGTATCAAAAGAGAACTATCTGTATTGTTGCCTCTCTTCCTTTTTGTGAGAAGCTGATCTGTGTCCAATACAAAACAGCAGGTCAGGGACACAACAGCAAAAAAAAAGTACAACAAGCTTTTTCATCTCAAATTCTTCATTACCGAGCCTCAGCAATCAATAAAAACCACTTATTACTCAATTGAATGGGCAATGCATTTTCTGTTTTGCTGAAAACACCTTTCTTCTGCTCCCTTCACCCTCCAAAGTTACTTTTCAATGCAATTCTATGTTATCCACCCTTAACTGAACAAGAATCTACCTTGAAAAGAATTATTACTTATTTATTTATCAGGATTGTGCCTACAAAAGCTGGTCAGGGGCTGGGAAATCTGTGGTGAGCACCTCACCTCTCGACTTCCCAGATTCTGTCTATCGTCTACAGGGGTAAGTTCAGAATGTCATGGAGCACGCTCTACTTTCCTGGATGAGTACACTTGATGCAACCAAAATGAAAAGCCTCTAGTCGCCATCTTAAAAATAAAACTGATGTACCATTGCATGCCAAAGCTCTTTCTATAGCAGCTTCCAAACCCATGATTTCTATCACCTAGAAAGACAAGGGCAGCAGATACACAACATTATCAGCATCAACAGATTCTTCTCCGAGCTACACACTATCGTGACTTGGAGCTATAATCGCCAGTCCCTCACTGTTGCTGCGTCAAAGTCCTGGAATTCCATCCCTGATAGCACTGTGGGTCTAGCTAATAAATTGCAGCAGTTCAAGATATGACTCACCACCACCTTCTCAAGAGCAGTTCAGAATGGGTAATAAATGGTGATCTTGTCTGTAATGCTCACCTCGCAAGAATTAATAACTAAAGAAGAATGGCAGCCTCTAGCTGCTTAACACTTTTCTGTTGGGTAAAGATAGGCAGCTAACGTCAATGAAAATAAAATTCAAAGTACAGATGCATAACATTTTGCTTGATCTATTGTTTAGCTCACCTCAATCAGTCTTGGCCTCTGCTTTTGGGACACAGATACCTTTTTGCATCTTTAAGGGGAAACCCTTTAGCCCAAAGCTGAAAGCAGCCAATGTATGTAAGAGAAGAGGGGCCACTTTAAATTGTGTTACAATTGTAGCCATGGTGGGGAGGGGAAGGTGAATTGGAAAAGTAGCAGATGGACTGCTAGACCCCATGCCCACCAATTGAGAAGAGGAAATGGAGTGAAAGAATTCTCCTGAGTTAGGGTCACCGGACCCGAAACGTTAACTCTGTTTGTCCATTCACAGATGCTGCCAGACCTGCCAGCTCTTTGTTTCTGTTTTTGTTCCTGATTTACAGCATCTGCAGTTCTTTTGTTTTTTTTTTAAAAGAATTCTCCTGTTGGATTGACAGAAGTTATCCATCCCACCCTATCGACAACCTCCCCTGAAAAAAACACTTTGATCAGCCTCTTTAAAGCACATTTCAGTTACCCCTGCAATTTCCAACTGGTGTGGGCCCCTTATTTGCGTACTTCGAACAATCTCGTGCTTGAAATATGCAGCTCCCCTCAACACCAACCCAAGAATGGTATCAGGCACGATGCCAAAAACTTAACATCACAGTTGTGCTTCATAGATCACTTTTCACAGAATGTGGTTTTTATAACAACCAATCCAACATTACTCCCAGCTTCTCCCTTTTTCATAGATTTGTAACAACAAATGGCCATCAAAAAAAAATGTTTCTCTCAGTTTTTGGACAAGGCTCTGTTAAGGTTCATTCTGGTGATTCTTTCCTTCCCTGGCTTTGTCAGGACAAATCTTCCAGACTCAATATTCAATTAGAGACTACCTTCCCTTTCGTATGGTGTCTGGTAGTCCCCAGAAAGGAGGGGACTACTCACTTCCCTACTAACTCCAGTCCTTTGTCTCTCTGTTAAACCTTCACCCCCACTTTCTGTCTAACATCTCAGAGACAGAAGTTTAACATCTAGTTACTCCCAGCTGCTCTTGCCTACATTTCAGCTGTGAACATTTTGTCTTGCTGACTTTGTAATATTTGATTCACTTCCCTCAGCCCCATTTCCCATCACCATGGTAACCAAGCAAACTATCTTTTTGCCAGACAGAACTCAAAATAGGTTAACTGACTCTCTTTGTTACACAACTTTACCTTGAATTACAGAGACAGAGGCAATCTCAAAACATCTTATAAAACCTTGCATTCATAACATAATTTTCACGTAAAACACCAGTCAACAGATTGCAAGTAGTCACTATAGGCTTTTCACTGAGAGTGAAAGTAAAGCCATTTGATTTGTAATTCAGTATTGATTAAAAGCTTTGCTTGAGGTTTGCACTTTATTACTTCATAAGTAATTTGCGTAAACCAACTTTACTTTCAGAAAGATATACTTGTGAGGTTAAATATTTCCATCTTAATTTTTCATAGCTCCCCATTTCCTTCCCCATGGCAACATGTTAGTCAATCAGGGTCAATTTGCCAACCAATCAGAACCCTTATTCCTGTAGAGTCATAGAACACAGAAATAGACCCTTCAGTCCAACCAGTCTATGCTGAATGTAATCCCAAACTAAACCAATTTATTGTTCTTTGAAAATCTTCCATTTGTCCTGATGAGTGCAAGAGGAACAATTTCTACAACATAAACCAAAAACAGAAATTGCTAGAGAAACTCAGCAGGTCTAGCAGCACCTGTGGAAAGAAAACAGAGTCCACATTTCAAGTCCAATGACCCTACTTCAGAACAGATAGCACGAAGGAAAAAGTGGTATCCATCATGATGACGAGAAGGGGGAGATGTTTGGGCGTTTCGACAAGGACTGAATGATTTAGGTGGAGTTGGAGCCCAGAGAGAGAAAGAATAAAACATTTAGACAGACAAATGGACTGTTGAGAGTAAGTCAGGGAAGAAGAGAAGCTAGAAAAGTGATACTGGGCACTATGAAAGGATAAAAATGGCTTGGATATGCTAAAAGCAAACCTTGGGTTTGGAGGTAGGAAAGAGACATGGAAGGAAGTCATAGAGTCATACAGCTATACAGCATGGAAACAGACTCTTCAGTCCAACTCGTCTATGCTGACCAGATATCCTAACTTAATCTCGTCCCATTTGCCAACGTTTGGCCCATATCCCTCTGAACCCTACCTATTCATGTACCCATCCAGATGCCTTTTAAATGTTGTAATTGTACCAGCCTCCACCACTTCCTCTGGAAGCTCATTCCATACAGTCACCATCTTCTGTGTGAAAAAAGTTGCTCCTTAGGTCCCTTTTAAATCTTTCCCCTCTCACCTTCAACCTAAGCCTTCTCGTTTTGGAGTCCACTATCCTGGGTTAAAGACCTTGGCTATTCACCCTATCATGATTTTATAAACCTTTGTAAGGTCATCCCTCAGCCTCTGATACTCCAGAGAAAATAGTCCCAGCCTATTCAGCCTCTCCCTGTAGCTCAAACCCTCCAATCCTGGCAACATCCTTGTAAATCTTTTCTGAACCCTTTCAAGTTATACAACATCCTTCCTGAAACAGGGAGACTAGAATTGCATGCAGTATTTCAAAAGTGGCCAAACCAATGTCTTGTACTACTGCAACATGACCTCCCAACTCCTATACACAATGCGCTGACCAATAAAGGCAAGCATACCAAATGCCTTCTTCACTATCCTGTCTACCTGTGACTCCACTTTCAAGGAAATATGAACCTGCACTTCAAGGTCTCTTTGTCCATATACTGAATCAAACTCCCTTACTAGTTTAAATCCTCCCAAGAATCTGTAGCAAATCTCCCCACCAGTAAATTAGTCCCCTTTCAATTCAGGTGCAATCCATCCTTCTTATGCAGGTCACTTCTGCCCCAGAAAAGATTGCAATGATCCAAAAATATGCATTCTTCTCCCCTGCACCAGCTCTTAAGTCAGGCATTCATCCACTCTATCCTCCTATTCCTACCCTCACTAGGTCACGACACTGGAGTGATCCAGATACTCCTACCCTTGAGGACATACTTTTTAAATTCTTGCCTAACGTCCTATATTCTTTCCTCAGAATCTCGTCCTTTTCTCTTCCTATGTCGTTAGTTCCAGTGTGTACAACGACCTCCTGCTTGTCCCTCTCCCCTTTGAGAATGCTCTGCACCCTCTCCAAGACATCCTTGATCCTGGCACCAGGGAGGCAACACACTATTCTGATGTCTCGCTGTCAGCTGCAGAAAGGTTTGTCTATGCCTCTGACTGGAATCACAATTGATCGCTTGGAACCTGACATACCCCTCGTTACAGTGTTCAGGCTCTAAAATTATTGAACACATTCTTGGCTCCTGAAGGCTGAAAGGTGTGTTTCTCTTTTCAGCATGACTTTAAATTTCTTTTCCTCCATTTTGGTTAGAGTCATGAGACGAGCAAATCAATCTAACTACAAACAGCAATATGTAGTAACAACCTTTAACTGACTGCAAAGTAATGACCAATTCCAATTAATAGCCTGTTTATGATATATGGTTTCTTCAATCATTTACAATGTAATAATCTTTCTAAGTCTCAACACCTAAAAACATGGCCTTGTGACAGGGAGAAATAAAGGATAGACTAGACAGGTGAGTAAAATAGCCTTTCAGATGATAATAATGAGCATTTATGAACTGGGTCAATCTTTAGTTACACATGATGATAGAGTCTTACATTATAAATAAAAGACAAGACTTTGTGTTCTCAATATTGACAGCCCCTGCATGCCTCACATTAAAAAGTCTCTGGCCATTTTAATCCAGTCCCCCACTAACAAATCTACATTCCTATCTCCTGTGCCAATAGACGGACAGTGGAAATCACAAGTTAAGGAATAGAAATATCAGGTTTTGTTTTAAATGGATGACGAGCTGTGAGCCAAGCCTTCGAGGCTCTCAGTGCCCTCAGGGAGAGAATTTCAGATTTCCATCATCTTGGTTTTGCTTCTGTTCTGGGGAAAAGCTAGAGAGGGAACATCAGCTAAATTAGGGAAAGATGTGGAAGTGTTGGAAAAGGTGCAGAGGAGATTTACCAGGATGTTGCCTGGAATGGAGGGAAGGTCTTACGAGGAAAGGTTGAGAGAGTTAGGGCTTTTCTCTTTAGAACGATGAAGGATGAGAGGTGACTTGATAGAGGTGTACAAAATGATCAGAGGTATAGATAGAGTGGACAGCCAGAGACTTTTTCCTAGGGTGGAGGTAGTTATTACGAGGGGGGATAGTTTTAAAGTGAGTGGAGGTAGATATAGGGGACACGTCAGAGGTAGGTTCGTTATTCAGAGAGTGGTAGGGGTGTGGAATGCATTGCTGGAGAGGGTAGTGGAGTCGGCCTCATTAGGGGCATTTAAGCGGCTATTAGATAGGCATATGGATGATAGTATAAGGTAGGGGTGGAGGTTAGATAGACCTTAGGATTAGGGTAAAAGTTTGGCACAACATCGTGGGCCAAAGAGCCTGTACTGTGCTGTACTGTTCTATGTTCTATGTTCTAAATTAAGGATTTGGTCATGGCCAGTTCACTTTCTTGGATCAGGCTGGCTCAGCTGATGCCAAAGTGATGCCTCAGGATAGATATGAAGTTGACGTGGGGCAAACCAAAAAGATACAAGATGATGAACATGGTAATTAAAATTAAATCCTGGACCGGAACTCGGTGGTAATTGTTTAATTGCTCTGCATTTGATTATGCATGTCTGTTGAAATTGAAGCTTGTGGTGCTTCTTTGGGTGTTGTCATAATGATGGATCAGCACCCTAAAGAACTTATGGATATTTTAGACTTTTAATTTGAGCATTTGTATTTTAAATGAGGACTGTAACAGCCTAAAGATGCAAATTCAATGACTTATTTTTATTCATTCATAGGATATGGGAATCACTGACTAGGCCAGCATTAATGCCCACCCCTAGTTGTTCTTGAGAGGGTGGTGGTGAGCTGCCTTCTAGAACTGCTGCAGTCCATTTGGTGTAAGTATACCCACAAGGCTTTTAGGGAGGGAATTCCAGGATTTTGACCCAGTGATACTGAAGGAACAACAATATACTTCCAAATCAGGATGGTCTGTGGCTTGGTTTGTTCCATGTATCTGCTGCCATTGTCTTTCTTGGTGGTGGATCTCATGATTTTGGAAAGTGCTGTCTAAGATAGTTGCTTTGTTCTGCATGGTGTCAAGCTTCTTAACTGTTGTTGGAGCTGCATTTATCCAAGCAAGTGGGGATATTCTATGCACTGCAGTTAAAATAGGAAAGCCTTTCTTTTGCTCTGAGTGCTACCACCTAGCCTTTTTCAAAAGGTCAAAAAGATTTCAATCAACTTACAAAGTCAAGCATGTCAAAATCAACTGCTCAATTATCAATGTCAACATGACCAGTACCTCCCAATGTGTTGGCTGCAATGTTCTACTATCTACTTTTTATGAAAAACTCAGACACTAGCCTGTGAATCAATGTAAATGTTATGTTTATTTGGACTCACTTCTTATTCCTACTGTCTGTATTTGTGTTGCATTACTATATCTTCTCACATTTAGTGACTAATAAACTTGCTCTTTTGAAAACCTGATTAAATTAGTTCCTTTTGGAACATAAATTAACTTGGTCTGGGAGAAAGGTATCCACAATGGAAGGGAGCTTTCTGAAATTAACCTCATTGTGATCAATGATGGTGTGAATAAAGAAGTGGAGGCAGATCTTCCCACCTCGTACTGGAGCTCAACAATTTGGAGTATCCCCATCTGGACCCCTGATAAATTGGGGAACCTTGCCAGGGGGCTGGTTATAATAGCGTGGACTCAGAGAAAGGTGTGGAAGGAGCTGGAAGCCAGAGTTGAAACGTCGTCAATATTTCAAAGCACTGTAAATAAACCTCTTACAAGGGGTGGAATCCTGTACTTCTGGGAGTGTGGTGATGGGCATAAACCCCATCCCTCCGCCCCACAACAGCGAATGGGAAAGCCCACAGATCTTGTGCCTGATTTCCCACACGCTGGACTTTTTGCCAGGTCGCTTCCTGGAACAGTGAGCTCCCATTCTGCCTGAAGCTGCTGGCCAATCAGAGGCCAGGAGCCACTGAGTGTTGAGACACCACCTCAGAGGCTGAAGCTGTTGGCAGCAAAGTAACATGGATGTCCAGGAGCAGCAGGTCTGAGGGATTTCAGTGACGACTCATCCCTGCCCTGAAACACCCACCAGCTTTGGGAAGATTGAGACCCCCTCCCTCAATCCAACAGGCAAATCCCTCCCGCTTTGATCAGTTGGGAAAGAGGTCAGCGTTCTCTCCTGCTGGTAACGGAGTTAATTGCAGTGAAGACCCATTTGTGGTCGATCAATTGACCACTTTAGAGCCTCAGTTGGTAGTAGGATGGAAGGTTATCTTGCCTGGCACTTACTTAACCTCCTGTGGTGGCAGAAAGGTGTGAACTCCCTGGTGCCAGCCTGACCAATGATCATCCCTAGCTTCCCTGCTGCTTCTTGGGAGGGGAAGGCTCAACCTGTGGCCTGTCTGCATTGATTCAGGATATGAAACTTACAACAGGAGTGAGCACCATTTTCACAATTCTTGGATCATGTGCATCCTAGATTTTCTGATACTCCAACCCAGCCACTCAGTCCATTTTTAGATCAAGCTCAATATCGCTGGTAGAATGCTTCATCAAACCAATGGAACTGATCAATCTCTTCTCCAGCAGGGTTAAACAATGACCTAGTTCATCTTGTTTCATATCTGAAGCGGCACTAGTTATAACCATGGAGAAAGTTGCAACCTGTTTCAACAGGGCAGCACAATGTCTCAGTGGTTAACACTGCTGTCTCACAGCACCAGGGACCTGGCTTTGATTCCACCCTTGGATAACCTGCCGTGTGGAGTTTGCACATTGCAGGTTAGGTGGATTGGCTATGCTAATGTGCCCAGGGTTGTGTAGGACATGGTGGGTTAGCTATAGGAAATGCAGGTTTACAGGGGATTGGGTAGAGGGTGAGATTAGATGGGATGCTCTTTGGAGGGTTAATGTGGACTTGATAGGCCAAATGACCTGTTTCCACACTGTGGTGGTTCTGTGAATGACATCACACAACATTATGGAACAGCGCAAAATTGCATAAAGAAAAATACATCAAAAGTTCTTTTGAAACAATCTTTCTTCCTTTAAAGAATATTTCATTTGCATGCATTGAACTGAAACTAAATACAGATCATTGATAAAATATAAATTCATTAGGATGCAAATGAAAAAAACTGCTTTTTAAATACAAAAATTTATTGGACCATGGTAGGATCCATAAAACACAGAGAGATCATGTACGTTAGAATAAAATCAGAACAATAATCTTCAAAGGAGAGAATGTATATTTTTGAGGTATGGTTAATATCAAATGCAATGATACCCATTAAAGAGAAAAGTAAGTTACATGGTTAATACAACTTAAGGGGGTCAAAATAATTGTAGGATGAAAAAGAAATATTCCAAACTGGTGTTCATGAACCTCCCGTTTGCTATTGAAATGAATACCTATCTAAGGTACAGAGTAATTAGCTATGGGCAATCAGCTTCAGAAAATATCACCATGGACCTCCATTAAACCTTTATATATTTTGTACATGAGCTTGCCTGTCTCCCTCTCTCTCTTACAGATCCCTACTGGATTAAAGATGTCCTTCACTGCATTCTCTCCTGTTGTCAAGATTATTTGATTTGTTTGCCTGGTATAATCTGTACCTGGAACAAAGCACACATTAAGGTCACAGCAGCAGCATCCTGAAATGTACCAGCCAGGCACTGAAGACATAGCCACAACATCCTGCCATAACTACAAACGGGTGCTGCGTAAAAACATGAAAAACAGCTAACACAAAATCAGAATTTTTGGATGCATTAAGCTGAAGGACGCTGTTTAGCAGTTAAGCACAAACTTGTGTGACCTCCAAGGTTAAATTCACACACTTACTTGTGCCTATATTATTACTACAAAGGATATTACCTCTTTATTATTGGAAAACATCTAGGCAGTCTATCATGTCATTATTGAGGGTTCATAACATTTGATGAACTGTTGAAAAAATATCAAAAATGAGTTGCTGTTAAAATGGTTTCCAGTTTAATGATAGCACTCCTATCTCTGAGTCACAAAAGTTTTGGATTCAAATCCCACTCCATATACATGCGGCTTGATTCAGGTTGATGTGGGATGGACAAAGTGCTGCACTGTCAGAAGTGCCATTTTTCAGAGGAGATGTTAAAACACCTGCCTTTTTAAGAGAAACCATAACATTATCTTAAAGAAAAGTAGGATTGATATTTATTCTGTAAATCACATCCTTGAAAAAATAGATTAACTGATCATTTCATCTGCTGTAAACCTGCTGTGTTCGCTGTCAGAATTCCTGAATTACAACAATGACTACATTCTGAAGGTACAGCATTGGTTGTAAAATGCTTTGAGATGTCCTGAGGTCATGCCAGGTGCTATATCAATGCAAATCTCTCTTTCCACAAATTAGAAGTCTGCCAGTTTAAAAACATATATCAATAATAAAGTACGCAACCAAGCTGAATGTGACTGGGCTGAGCAAAATGTAACTGATCGTTTCTAGCAATCTGTCTCCTGAAATCCATTCTTGAAGCAATGCCTTGCATTAAATGTATATTAGTTGCAACTAATTCTATAAAGGCAGTGAGCAATAAATGGCTATACGCCTGTATCCCTTCCAACAGATACAGACTGATACTGTAGTTGTTGAGTTTGGAGGCGCTTGTTTATAAATTGTAGCTCTGTAAATAAATGCCAAAAGAAAGTGTGTAAAGATTGGCTCTAGTTCTATCCTTCACATGCTGGCTTTCTGAATTAGATCACCTTATACAGCAAATCGCAATTCCTCAGAACTGGGTCACTTGATCCAAAACGTTAATCCTGATCTCTCTCCACAGATACTGCCAGACCTGCTGAGCTTTTCCAGAAATAACAAGGTGTAGAGCTGGATGAACACAGCAGGACAAGCAGCATCAGAGGAGCAGGAAGGCTGACGTTTTGGGCCTAGACCCTTCTTCAGAAATTCAGAAACCTGTTTTTGTTTCTGAAAATGGGAATGGGGTATGCTGCATTTGCAATCCATCAGAGCAGCTGCTCATTTCCTTATGGAAGATATTAATTCTTGACAAATTAAATGAACCAATTCTCTGCGGACTGACTCCTCCACTTGGCTGCACATCTTTCCTCAACAATGCTGCCTCTCTTGAGTCTAGAATGCCAATGACACCAGCAGCTATCCAGTGTCTTGGGAACAAAACCTTGGACTGACAGAGAACTTTTAAAGTAGTGAAATGTCCTAAAGTGTTACATGGGAGTGTTATCAAAAGATTTACACCAATGTGAGGACACGTTAGGAGGCATGACTATAAACTTATTCAAAGATGTAGAGTTTAGGAAACATTTTAAAGGTGATACAGAAGCAGAGAGACTTAGGGCAGGACTGCCATAGCCTTTAAAGCATTCTCCATGTGTAAAGAAACTGTTGGGCTAATCAGCCGTGTGAGAAATCACAACTAAAACTGACTTCTGTTCAAGTTTTTGAGAAGATTTGTATCTCAAGTTGTGGATGAGGTTGTAGACTTGCTCGCCGAGCTGGTGTGTTCGATTGCAGATGTTTTGTCGCCCTGCTAGGTAACATCGTCAGTGTGCCTCCGGTGAAGCGTTGGTGTTCTGTCCTGCCTGTTATTTATATGCCTTGGTTTGCTGGCGTGGTTGGCACTACTTCCGGTTCTGTTTTTCAGTGGTTTGTATATCGGGTCCAGTTCAATGTGCTTGTTGATGGAGTTCCAGTTGGAATACCAGGCCTCCAGGAATTCCCTGGCATGTCTCTGTTTGGCTTGTACTATTATGGATATGTTGTCCCAGTCAAATTCGTGTCCTTCTTTGTCCACGTGTATTGAGACCAATGAGAACTGGTCGTATCTCTTGGTGGTTAGTTGGTGTTCATGTATCCTTATTGTCAGTCTTCTTCCAGTTTGGCCTATGTAGTGTTTCTCACAGTCCTTGCATGGTATTTTGTATATTACTTTGGCTTTATTGGTTGTGGGTATGGGATCCTTTGCGTTCGTCAGTAGCTGTCGCAGGGTGGTTGTCGGTTTGTGGGCTATCCTGACACCTGGGGGTCTGAGCAGTCTTGCAGTCATCTCTGATATGTCCCTGATGTACGGTAGGGTGACTAGTGTCTTCCTGTTGTGGTCTGTCACGGAGGTAATGGTGGATTGTGCTTTTTGGGTACAAGTACAATCCGCCGTTACCTCCATGACAG
>NC_063361.1:27583057-27631668 GCF_021869965.1 Rhincodon typus | reverse complement strand
TAATATACAAAATACCATGCAAGGACTGTGAGAAACACTACATAGGCCAAACTGGAAGAAAACTGACAATAAGGATACATGAACATCAACTAACCACCAAGAGATACACCAATTCTCACTGGTCTCAATACACGTGGACAAAGAAGGACACGAATTTGACTGGGACAACATATCCATAATAGTACAAGCCAAACAGAGACATGCCAGGGAATTCCTGGAGGCCTGGCATTCCAACTGGAACTCCATCAACAAGCACATTGAACTGGACCCGATATACAAACCACTGAAAAACAGAACCGGAAGTAGTGCCAACCACGCCAGCAAACCAAGGCATATAAATAACAGGCAGGACAGAACACCAACGCTTCACCGGAGGCACACTGACGATGTTACCTAGCAGGGCGACGAAACATCTGCAATCAAACACACTGGCTCGGTGAGCAAGTCTGCAACCTGGCTTGTCTTCATCTAATCTCCCTGCATACAAAGGCCAGCCAACTATGAGTGCTGTAGATGATTAACAAATTGGACCGCTTGCTGATTTTCCACTTCCTCATGTGGAACATTGGAGTCAAATGTATCACTTTGGCTGAGGTGACACTGAATTGAAACCGTTAAGTTGCCATGTTATATCTCTACTACTCGCAGTGCTCATAAAGAAATATTTTTCTGCTGTGTCTTGCATCTCAGTGGTCCAGCATGCTCTAAGAATTAAAATTGACAGGTAATTGTTTGAGCCGTATCTCCATGCAATGATTACCCAACCATTCAGCGCCCCCTTCTCATGATGCATAAAAATAAAAGCTTAGAAATTAGCAGCAGGATTAGGCTATTTGGCCCATTGAACTTTCTTCACCATTCAGTATGACCATAGTTTATTCTCTATCTCAATGCCATATTCCTGTTTCCTCCCCATATCCCTTGATGCTTTTAAAATCTAACAGTCTATCTACCTCTTTCTTGAAAATATTCAGTGACTTGACCTCCACAACTTTCAGTGGTAGTAACAAATTCACCAGGTTCGCTACCGTTTGAGTGAAGAAATGTTTCCATATCTAAGACCTAAATGGTCCACCCTATATCCGGAGATAAAGTGGTGTCCCTTTGTTTAAATCTGGTGCTTGCATCATAGTAATGATGCATTGGAAGATATCTTCAACTTCTTGCCTTCTTTAGTTTGGTGTTGGATCACAAAAACTTGTAAAGAGCCCCGATTGCAATTTTTCTCTCTAACCATTCTCCTCCCCATCTCTGTCCCATTCCTTACACCATTGTCTGGGTTCCCTGATGTTATTCATTAATCTAATGCATCTCACAGATACTGACTAAAAGCCGGCTGGGTTGAAACCTATAACCAGTTTGAATGTATATAATACATGAAATGGGTCTCAATTATTCAGAAGGAAGGTAACACAAACTGCTGCATCCCCATGGCAACACCCTAACCAATCAGAACATACCTGCCTTGTCAGAGTGTTCCCTTAGAATGACAATCATGTTCACGATGTGTGTTCTTTAATCTTCATAGAAACCCATGATTATGGGAGGGCAGTGGATAATCCATGACTGGAGGACAGTCTAATAAATTTTAAAATATTTGCCCTATTTTTAACTTGGGACAGGGCAGCCTTGATTCCATTTATATGTGAGACCTAGGCCTTTGTAACTCCTCAGCCTTATTTGTAATCGATGAAACGGTTGTTCACTTGAAATCAGTGGGAATGACGCTGGGTTTTGTGGTGGTACTGAGACTTCATGGTGGGTATGGGTTCTTTACTCCATTGGGATAAGTAATTGCAGTTTCCAGCCTGATGTTAATGGCTTCAGAGGGTTTATAAAGGGCAGGGTGTCACCTGGACGAGGTGGAGATGTGACAAACCCGGGATCAATGAGGACCAAAGGACAAATTCCTCCTTTTTCACAGTAAATCGTCAAGAAAGTTGAAGGATAATAATTACTGTGACATCTTCTGGCCGGAGTCCAGCCAAGTTTAGCTACTGGGTTCAGTCCCATTTGGCCTCCTGATTTTCTGAGGGACAGTCTATCTCACAACATCAGTTGCATCATTGGGCTGCAAGGTTTCAGAGTAAATTAGGACCCTGGCTGCCTGAGACAGATATCCATCTCCTGTGCCTGTTTGTTTTTCAGGTCAGCAAAATGTCAGTGGACAGGAACAAGAACATGGCACAGACCCTCTCAGCTATCATTCAAACCCTAACTTGCTCATGCTGGATTCAAGTCCAAGCTTTTGTATGCTTCAGTACCTGTAAACAAGTTTCATCCTGAATTGGAAATATATCACCGTTCCTTCAATGTTGCTGGAATTCCCTCCCTAAAGGGATTGTGGGTCTACCTACAGCATGTGGACTGCAGCAGTTCAAGAAGGCAGCTCACCACCACCTTCTCAAGGGCAGCTGGGGACAGGCAATAAATGCTGTGCTGCCAGCGATAATAATAAAAAAATCCTCATTGTGCTATCCTGTAGCAGTTTGGATTCAAACTGATTTGTCAATTAGTACCAGAATTGATATCACTGATCCAAATTCATAGATATTCTTTGAAAACGAATGAAATCGAAATACTGTGGATGTGGGATGTCCGAAACAAAATTGCTGTTGTGACATTATAGTCTTCCCTGACCATAGGGCTACTCTCTCATTAGAAAGAGACACGACTTGTGATGACCTGAGGGCCATCATTCTTAGGGTGAGAGGAAAAGGTTGAGAAAGAGAATCCTTCATGGTAACCTCAATGATGATCAGTATTGAACCTGCGCTGTTAGCATCACACTGCTTTGTAAACCAACCAGCCAGTCAATTGAGCTAAACCAGCCCCTGAAGTAAGAACAGAAATTGCTGGACACTCTCATCAGGTATGGCAGCATCTGTGGAGTGAGATGCAGAGTTACTGTTTTGAGTCCAGTATGATTTTTCTTCGGAAATATTCTGAAGTTCTGAGCAGGAGTCATACTGAATTCGAAACGTTATCTCTGTTCTCTCACCACAGATGCTGAGTTTCTCCAGCAATTTCTGTGTTTGTTTCTTTGAAAACTTGCTGTTACTGCTTGTGGTTTTCATTGGCCAAGTGTTCATTTTATACAAAATGCCTTCCTTTCAGTAGAGTGATCGGAATTGTTTTAGTGTCATGGGTTATGGCTGATATCACCACTTGTTACATGAAGTTACTCCTGAGCCTATACATACAGAAACAGCCCATTCAGCTCAACTGATCCATGCTGGTGTTCATGTTTCTCTTAAGGCCCCACCAACTCCTCTTCAGCCAGAGAATGGGGATCCTTTGGAATTCTCTGCCACAGAAAGCAACAGATCCCAAAAGATTGAAGAAATTAGATATAGTTCTTAGGGATAAAAGGATAAAAAGGTATGGCAAGTAAGAGGAAAAAGGACTGAGTTGGATGGTTAGCCATGATCATATTGGATGGTGAAGCAGATTGAAAGGGCTGAATGGCCTACTCCTGCTCCTATTTTCTAAGTTTCTGTGTTTCATGTAACCCGATGAGCTTATCTGCATATTCATTCTCACTGATATGCTTATCTGACTTTTTCATGACTTCATTTATGCTGATTGCCTCAACAACTCCTTTGGGGTCATGATTTCTCCATTCTGGTTATAGACACAGCTCCCAAATTCTCTATAAATTCTTTATTTGTGACTATCTTAAAGCGATGCATTTATTTGTGAAGCACACCTAAGCGGAGCACTTCTTGCAAATGGACAGAAACAGTGCTGGTGCCTGTTATGTCAATGGCAGTGAAATCCCAGGCAGCTGCTCACTTTAAAATGAACATAAGCTATAACTAAAACACAACACTGTACTCATTTCCCCTCCCACCCTACATTGCCCTTTTGCATGTCACCCCACAGCGCCTTGTCACTTTTCTCTTTGCAATCCCAGGCTCCCGCTGTGCTTGCTTGCCCCTTTCTTGCCAATTCCCTCACACGCTCCTTCCCAGGGGGCAGCAACAGGGGACAGAGGAGAAGTGAGAAGCAGCATGGTTATGGTGTGTCGCACAGTCAGTATGTCAGTACACCTTTAAGAGACTTATTCATGATACCGTCTCTGACAGGTGATACATAAGTAACTGTTTCTAACAACAACAGCTTCAAAGGCTTTGTCCTTAAAGAAGGAGCAGTTTATAATTAAAACTGACACAAATTCAGAATCAAAATGCATACTGCTTAAGACGATACAGTGCAACATGCTTGAGGTAGAATCGTGGATGGCAGAAACTTCATCATGGATTAGCCAAGCAGTGAAACCTTTACTGAAATGCTGTTATTCAAACAATATATGCAGTTCTGTTTTACAGATTGAGTGATAGATGATCTTGGGCAAAGAGATATGAAAATTTTATTTGACAAATAGGCGTTTTACATATTTGACACATCTGGTCTTCACATGGAAAATCAGATAGTGCCAGAAAAGATCTGGAAGTTTCTCAAAGACAGACGAAAGGTAAGAATTAATTTCAGGATCAACAGACTTCCATTTATCATATAGACAGCACCCCATAAGAGTCTGTTGATCAGTTTCTTGTAAGATCCTCCAGTAAATGTCTAATCATCCAACTCAGTACACTTGCTCCCCAAACCATTTGATACCTTTAGCACTAAGAACAATATCTAACTCCTTGAAAACATTCAATGTTTTGGCCTCAACCGCCTTCTGTGGCAGAAACTTCGACTGGTTCACCATTCTGGGTGAAAAAATTTCTCCTCATCTCAGTCCTAAATGGCCTACCCAATATCCATAAACTGGGATCCCTGGTTCTGAGCTCCCTGGTCATCAACAATATCCTTGCTGTGTTTAGCCTGTCTAGTCCTGTTAGAATTTTGCAGGTTTATAGGAATCATTTGATGATCTCCAAGGATATGATTTTAAAGTAAAGCATTAATCAAGTACCAGGATGATGATATCTGATACACTATGTGTACACGACCTAACACACACAATGACCAAAATATTCTTCTTGATCACCATGTTGATACTGTAGACTGCCAAGGTGAAGAGGTTCTCAAGATGGATCTCTTACACTGTAGCCAGAGCTAATTGCAACTGGCTAACCATCCAAAAAAAGATCATTGTCCATGGATGGGTTAATGTTAAAGAAGTATGTGAGAAGATTGGTTGATTTTGGCCACACAGAGACGAACTTGGTACATTACAACAAAGTTATTTTCAAAAGTTAATAATTCCCAATATCTAAAGCATTGGTCAAGATACCATGTCCATGTTACAGCAGAGACACATGAGGTATTGTACACACGAGACTGAAATGTGAATCTGTGTAATGAGCAGGGGTGAATCAGGATACACAATCACCTGTAAATGTATGTGAGGCATGCCGAGCATGTCAAAAACAGCAGTAGAGAGGTCATCTACATCTACACACTTCCCACTCTTTGGAATGAAAGTAGACAGCCTATTTACAGTCCTTAAGAAAGAGTACATCCTTGTGATGGATAACATCTCCAAATTTCCCGTCATTTGGCAACCATTTTCATGAACTTTGTTGACACTTGGAGAGCTATTATTAACTTATTTGGTATCCTGGATGAGAAATTCTCTGATAATGAAATGCAGTTTATTTGCAATACCTTTTGATACGTGTGTACTAAGTGGACAGTGACCATATTGTCACCCCACTATCCATGTTCAAATGGTCTAGCAGAATGTACAGTGCATACCATCACATCAATTAACTATTGAGCAACAAAGCAAGATTTTCACATTGCATTGCTGAATTTTCATGTAACACCAAAGGAGATGGGATTACCATCCCCAGGACAACTTACGTTTAGAAGGCAAATGTGAACAACTTTGCCCAGCAACTGATTTCCGAACCATGCCAAGGCACAGGACTTTCTTCTTCAAAGACGGAGGAGAATGAAAAAGAAACATGACAAGCAAAAAGGTAGAGAATGAGCAAAATTGCCCACTAGGCAGAATACAAGTTAGAAATTCAAATATAAATACTTGGCAACCAGCAAAGATTTCTGGAATAGCAACTAGCCCAGGACATACAAAAGTATTACCAATCCTGGTGGTATCGTGGCATGACTCTAAGCATGACTCAAAGCATGACTCTCTACTGGAAGCGTCTTCACCTGTTATAACGTAATGGCTTAATATTAGCTCAGACACGTATGTGCCGGATGACTATATGTTTGTACTATGTGTTTTATTGTGATAAATATCTGGTGGATTCTTCAGTGCCCATGATATCCACATTCAGTTTCTTCTGTTCACAAAAGCAATGCCAAATCAAGCTAAACACATAATTGGAGGTAAATGTAGGAGAGGGAGGAGAGGGGCAGTCAGTGGGAATGTGCTTGAGGTCTCAGGATACACAATGATGACCAGAGCAGTCGGAGAAATTGGGCATGTGCCTGAAGTAGCAGTTAGTGCTGGTTTCCCAGTTTTTTCTCCATTTCTCCTGTTCTCTACTCCAGCAGTGGCAGGAGTGACAGCAATCTCATATTTACAGCCCCTGGTTTGGCCCAATTAGATTAGAGCACTGAGTGAAATAAAAAACAGCCACAGATGCTCATAATTAAAATTACAGTGGTTGGAGTAGTAGTGAGACAAGTTATGCTTTTTCCTTGCACATCTCATCTTCCCAAAATGATATCGTCAGTTTTCTGCGACTTTTATTGTTTTGCTCTTTTTTTTCTCCCTTTTTCACTGTCTTCCTATTACTTTCCATTTTATATTTGAGTATTTCTTGCATTATATTTCTTTACATTTATAAACTCACCAACTAGGACATTAAGTGACATTTCTTATGAAGAAAATAATGAAACAGGTTACAATTAAAAAAGAAAAAAAAGTGTGTAACTGCAGAGAGTTTCATGTCTTGTAGCATTTAGATGCAGAGAGGAATTGAATTAGTGAGAGAGCAGCCTCCATTAATTTATTCACTCAACTCCAGTTGTGATCTTATCAGTTAACACCACAGATTTTCCTGGGCAGCTGTTCGGGTGAATCCAAAGCCAAAGCTTTCATGCCTCTTCCACAGTCGGAATTATTTTGTCCAAAACAAGCAGAAAGCAATCTATCAAGGATTGCAAAACCAAACATAGTAATGCTGCCAGGGACCTGAGGCTCTGTCTGTCTCTATCACAAAAGATAATCTTCATCTTTCCTTTTCTGCCCCATCAAATTGTTATTAATTGCGGCTGTCACCTGGATTCCTTGCCCTGTTGCTACTAAATTAAAAGCAGATCCGTTCATGAACGTGCAAAAGTGATGGGCAGCAAAAACACTATCTGCTCTATGCAGACATGGTGTCTGGGACATCTTGATAAGACACTCCCTGACTCCTGCAGTTACGCAATGGGTATTCTTGGCTTCGACCTACAGTGATATGGAGAAAGGTTTCTTTTATTCATGGATCAGCAATTAAAAATAGAAGATTGCACAGTCACATATATTGAAATTACAAACACACAATTGTTCGGAATGTATTTATGATGACGTTATACATTATGACAAATATTTCCCTTTTAGTTCAGTTGAACTTAGTCCTATTTGGACTCCAGCCCCACCAGGGATCTGAGTTCCTAATATAGGCTGACATTACAGTGCAGTGCCTTAGTTTTCTCCTCCAGCAGAGGTGCAAATCTGGATAATGACAAATTCTCCTACGTATGGCACAGATGGCTTGACTACCTGCTTTTGGACAGCACAGTTCCTGTAGCCAGGAACCACACAAGACGGTCATGGAAGTTCACAAAGCTAGTTATCTACATAGACCTCAGCATCACTGCCACAGGCTGTAGAACTGTACACCTGCAACAACAACATTCATTTATAGAGCACCATTTATGCAGTAAAATGTTCCATGGTGTTACGGTGCAGCACGTTTGGACCAAATTTGAATTGATTTAGCTTTATTGTCTCATACCATACTGGAACCGATTGGCTGACTAAAAGCTTGGCCAAAGTGTGTTACAAAGGAGAATGAGATTGATGTGGTGATAAGATTAATGAATATATACTCGAGACTCCGGGGTCATCAGTGATACCACTGTGATCTCAGTAGTATTCTGTTAGTGCTCCACTAAGAGGTTGGACCCTGTGCAGCATGGAGCCAAATTCAAGGATATTCCACAGGAAATACATAAGGTTACTTCTTATAATGTTAGGACCATGTTAATAGGTCGCTTAGTAATAGTAGCACTGAACTAGTAATCTAGAGGTTCAGGTTAATGCTGTGGGGGTTCAAATCTCACCATAGTGATTGGTAAGGTTTCAGGTCATTCAATAAATCTAGAATTGAAAAACTAATCTTAGTAATGGTGACCATAACTACGGCAGTAAATTGATCTTTGACAAAAATTTTGTTTCACTAGTGCTCTTCAGGGATGGAAATTTAGGTCTGGCTTATAATGGCTCCAGACTCTCATCAATATGGAGGACTGGAGGGTGGCTAATGTTGTGCCTTTACTTAAAAAAGGCTGCAAGGAGAAACCGGGGAACTATAGACCTGTGAGTCTGACATCTGTGGTGGGTAAATGTTGGAGGTGATTCTGAAAGATAGGATGTCACTCAGCTCAAGGGCAACTAGTGCCCACCTTGCCAACCACACCCACACCCAATGAAAGAATAAAGATAGTCCTGACATGAAGTACAGTCTCTCAGGCCAGAGAGATAAAAACTTACTCCTAAAGGTGTTTAAATTTAATTATTTTTCCTCTGTCCCACTCCCTGAATTCAATCTTTCTTTCGTTCTCTTTGTTTCTTCTTTTGTAGCATTGATTCGTATTCACTCATTTTATTTTCTCTGTCGCTATTCTTTCTTAACCTACCCTTAAATTTTGTTTATGACCTTGATACACTATTGGACCAGACGTTCATGAAGTCTCATTGACAGCATCACTTTGCACTTCGAGCAATGTCTGTGTAGAAGTAATATGACCTGAAAGGTGTGGGAAAAATGTTCCAATTCGCTGACGCTCAATATTTGTTGTGCTTTTCCAGCAATTTTCAGCCCATTACCCATATCACACACTACATTGATCAGTCCATCACTTTTACTGCACAAAAACTTCACCCCCAGCAATATTGCTGCACATGCCTCTGCAGGAACAGAGAATGTTTTAGGAAAAAGATTTAATCTTTTTGTCAATCAGACCTATCCCTTAATCCCTGAATTAATCTCAATCCCACATTTTCATTGCATCCTGTACACAATCTTTCTCCAAAAACAGAGATGTTTGGCTCTTAAACCATACTCATTTTAATTACTTCGTTGGCCTTTTGCTGGTATCCCTACCTTTTACATGACATAGTTCTGCCTCAGTTCCCCGTGCATCCATCATATCGGCAGAAAGCTTCATTAATGTGCCTGTCAACTGATGCCAAAAGTTAATTACTTCTCAGGTTTCATTTCTCCTTTCAAAATTGCTGATGTGACTCACTTACTTTAAAAGCCCCACTCTCAAAATTTCTTCATGTACCATCCCATCCACTTTGCCAGTCCAGTGCAGTACAAATGAGATGACTTACAATAACTTGTCAAGCTATCTAGAACAAAGAGCTTACCAATATTAACAAATTAATTACAACACAAGTAAACATGAAATTTAAAACCAATTGACATTAAAACTGATATTTGAACGTAAATTATTGGAGTCAATTGAATAGGTGAAGTGTTAAGAAAATTCCATACATTCATTCCACCAGTTTTCTCACTCCACTACTGCCCTCGAGAGCTGTGCCAGATGCCATTCCACTGGTGCCAGGCACTCTTCAGTGCATTGCTCTAGTGACCATTTCTAAATATGACTCTGTACAGAAATCTCGACTTTCCACCTCTTCTCCACATCCGCTACAACATTTTCAGTGGATCTGGATAAAGAAGGCATTCTATTGCATGAAGCTTCAAAAAATAATTTTGGAAGTTATAAATGAAGAAATTCCATCTCATCACCATCCTAAATGACTAACCAATCTTCTTGAGACAATGATTCCAAAAGCAATAGTGTGCAACCAGAGGTGACAACTTCTCATGTCTCCCCTGTTAAGCCCTCAAAAGACTTGCTATGAGATCATGGGGGACATGGGTTCAAATCCCAATAGGTTGGTGGTATTTCAGGTCAATTAATTAAAAGATCTGGAAGCTGACTTCAGTAATGATCAGCATGAAACTATCATGCGATTGCTGTAAAAATCCACCTGGTCCTTTAGTCTGCTAGCTTTACTTGGTCTGTTCAACCTATGCCTCCAGACCCACAGCAATGCAGTCGACTGTTAAACGCCTGCATCCCCCATACAAAAACGTAAAAAAATGCACTCAAATTCTGCCCATGCTTCCTATTTGTGTTTAATATAACAAGGTGTAGAGCTGGATGAACACAGCAGGCCAGGAAGTATCAGAGGAGCAGGAAAGCTGATGTTTCGGGTCTGGACCCTTCTTCAGCAATGGGGGAGGGGAAGGAGGCTCTGAAATAAATAGAGAGAGGAGGAGGCGATGGTAGAAGGTGGATAGAGGAGCAGATAGGTGGAGAGAAGACGGACAGGTCAAGGAGGCGGGGATGAAGCCAGTAAAGGTGAGTGTGCATAGGGAGTTGGGATGGGGGTTGGTCAGTGAGAAGGGATGGGCATGTAGGTGGGCGGGAAGATGGACAGGTCAAGGAGGCGGGGACGAGAGGGGTTGGTCTTGGGATGCAGTCGTGGGCAGGGAGACTTTGAAGCTTGTGAAGTCTACATTGAGACCATTGGGCTGCAGGGTTCCCAAGCGGAATATGAGGTGCTATTCCTCCAGCCTTCAGGTGGCATCGTTGTGGTACTGGAGGAGGCCCAGGATGGACATGTCGTTCAAGCATTGGGAGGGGGAGTTGAAGTGGTTCGCAACTGGGAGGTGCCATCGTTTGTCATGAACCGAGCATAGGTGTTCCACAAGCAGTCTCCAAGCCTCTGCTTGGTTTCCCCAATGTAGAGGAGGCCACATCGGGAACAGTGGATACAATATACCACATTAGCAGATGTGCAGGTGAACATCTGTTTGATGAGGAAGGTTTTCTTGGGGCCTGAGATGGGGGTGAGGGGGGAGGTGTAGGGGCAGGTGTAGCACTTCCTGCGGTTGCAGGGAAAGGTGCCAGAGGTCGTGGGGCTGGTGGGGAGTGTGGAGCGGACAAGGGAGTCACGGAGAGAGCGGTCCTTCCAGAAGGCAGATAAGGGTGGGGAGGGAAAAATGTCCTTGGTAGTGGGGTCAGATTGCAGGTGGTGGAAGTGGCGGAGAATGTTGCATTGAGTCCGGAGGTTAGTGGGGGGATACGTGAGGACAAGGGGAATTCTGTCTTTGCTGTTATTGCTGGGAGGGGGCATGAGGGTTGAGGTGCGGGAAACGCGAGAGATGCAGTCGAGGGCATTTTTGACCACTGAGGAGGGGAAATTGCGGTCCTTGAAAAACGAGGACATCTGGGATGTCGGGGAGTGGAATGCCTCATCTTGGGAGCAGATGTGGCGGAGGCGGAGAAATTGGGAACAGATGATCACATCCTTGCAGGAAGGTGGGTGAGAGGAGGTGCAGTCTAGGTAGCTGTGGGAGTTGGTGGGCTTGAAATAGATATCAGTTTCCAGGTGGTTACCAGAGATGGACACAGAGAGGTCCAGGAAGGAGAGAGAGGTATCGGAGATGGTCCAGGTGAACTTAAGGTTGGGATGGAAGGTGTTAGTGAAGTGGATGAACTGTTCGAGCTCCTCATGGGAGCATGAGGCGGCACTGATACAGTCATCGATGTAACGGAGGAAGAGGTGGGGGATAGGGCCAGTGTAGCTGTGGAAGAGGGATTGTTCCATGTATCCTACAAAGAGGCAGGCATAGCTTGGGCCCATGCGGGGATCCATGGCCACCCCCTTTGTTTGTAGGAAGTGGGAGGAGTTGAAGGAGAAGTTGTTAAGGGTGAGGACGAGTTTGGCTAAGCAGTTAAAGGTGTCGGTGGAGGGGGACTTGTCGGGCCTGCGGGAGAGGAAGAAGCGGAGGGCTTTTAGGCCACCTGCATGGGGAATGCAAGTATAAAGGGACTGGACATCCGTGGTGAAGATGAGGTGTTGAGCACCAGGGAATTAGAAGTTTTGGAGGAGGTGGAGGGCGTGGGTGGTTTCACGGACGTAGGTGGGGAGTTCCTGGACCAGGGGGGAGAAAATGGAGTCAAGATAAGTGGAGATAAGTTCGTTGGGGCAGAGACAATGGGTCGACCAGGGCAGTCAGGTTTATGGATTTTGGGAAGGAGATAGAAACGGGCGGTGCGGGGTTGGGGAACGATAAGGTTGGAGGCAGTGGGTGGAAGATCACCTGAAGTGATGAGGTTGTGGATGGTCTGGGAGATGATGTTTTGGTGGTCAGGGGTGGGGTCATGTTCAAGGGGGCGGTAGGAGGAGATGTCAGAGAGCTGGCGCCTGGCCTCGGCGATGTAGAGGTCAGTGCGCCATACTACAACTGCTCCCACAACTGCTCCCTTGCTCCCACTAACCCCATCACCCCTGGCACTTTTCCCTGCAAGCGCAGGAAGTGCTACATGTGCCCTTACACCTCCCCCCGACCCTCATCCCAGGCCCCAAGAAAACCTTCCACATTAAACAGATGTTCACCTGCACATCTGCTAATGTGGTATACTGTATCCGCTGTTCCCGATGTGGCCTCCTCTACATCAGGGAAACCAATTGGAGGCTTGGAGACTGTTTTGTGGAACACCTACGCTTGGTTCGTGACAAACGACTGCACCTCCCAGTCACGAATCACTTCAACTCCCCCTCCCACTCCTTGGATGACATGTCCATCCTGGGCCTCCTCCAGTGCCACAACGATGCCACCCGAAGGTTGGAGGAACAGCACCTCATATTCCGCTTGGGAACCCTGCAGCCCAATGGTCTCAATGTGGATTTCACAAGCTTCAAAATCTCCCCTCCCCCTACCGCATCCCAAAACCAGCCCATCTCGGCCCCGCCTCCTTGACCGGTCTGTCTTTTCTCCCACCCGTCCGCTCCTCCCACCTTACTGACCAACCCCCACCCCCACTTTCTACCTACTCGCCTCAACCCTGCCTCCTTGATCTGTCCGTCTTCCCTCCCACCTACCCGCCCGACCCTCCTCACTGACCAACCCCCATCCCAACTCCCTACCTACACTCACCTTTACTGGCTCCAACCCTGCCTCCGTGACCAGTCCGTCTTCTCTCCCACCTATCTGCTCCTCTACCCACCTTCTGCAATCGCCTCCCCCTCTCTCTAGTTATTTCAGAGCCCCCTTTCCCGTCCCCCATTTCTGAAGAAGGGTCCAGACCTGAAACGTCAGCTTTCCTGCTCCTCTGATGCTGCCTGGCCTGCTGTGTTCATCCAGCTCCACACTGTGTTATCTCTGACTCCAGCATTGGCAGTTCCTACTATCCCCTGCCTGTGTTTCCCGTGTTGAAAGTGTAGTTTTGAGGATTGTTTGACTGTCCCAGGTGTCCTGTGTGGTAGTAGTAGTTTTAATGGGCAGATTTAATATCTTTAGGCTGCTAGAAACCACTGGTTGCTTCACACCCAACATTTATGCTGCAGGCTGCACATATTCAGACAGGATAACAGTCTACCATGCCTGCTAGCTGCTATCAGCAGACACCCTGGCTGAGGTTGAAGAACCTGCAACTAATGTGATGATTACTCCAAGGTTACAAACTTGACTGAGGTCAGCAAGGCATTACCATGGAGGGCAGAAATCCTGGCACAGGAGATACACTCAGCTCGGGGCTTGATGCCAGTGCTGGGGTTGTGAATGGTGATCTCTCCTTTGCTGTAATATCAGAGATCCTCATAATTTGTTATGGTCCTGAATGAGGCTGTTTGGCTCCCTGTATCTGTGTCAGCTCTCCAAATGAGCATTAAAACATAATGTCTCCTTCTTCATAACCCTGAATAGTGTTTCTATTTATATTGTTATCTAAAACCTTCTCGAATGCCATAAGTAGGAACAGGAGAGGGTTGTTTGGTCCCTTGAGCTTGCTGAGCCATTCAATAGGGTCATAGCTGATCAATCATTTCTCATGTCCACTTTCCTGCCCTTTCCCCAGAACCCCTAATCCCCTGAATGATCAAGAATCTATCAATCTCAGTGCTAAATATATACAAGACTCTGTTCTCACAGTTTTGTGTGGCAAGGTGTTCCAAAGACTCACAAGAAGAAATTTCTCCTCAACTCAGTCTTAAATTGACATCCCTTCATTCTGAGACTATGCCCTCTGGTCCTAGACTCTCCCATGAGGGGAAACATCCTGTCATCATTTACCCTGTCAAGCACCTTAAGAATCTTATATGTTTCAATGAGATCATCTCCCATTCTTCTAAATTCCAAAGTAGAGTCTCAATCTGTTTAACCCTTGCTCATAAGACAATCCTTCAATGCTGGGGATCATCTCAGTGAACATCCTCTGAACTGTCTCCAATGAAATAATACCTCTTCTTAAATAAAGCAAACAAAACTGCTCACAATACTCCAACAGCACCTTGTACAGTTGTTGTAAGACTTTCCTACTCTTATAGTCCAACCACTTTGAAGTAAGGACCAATGTTCCATTAACCTTCCTGTTTACCTGCTTGCTAGCACCTATGTTCTAGCTTTCCGTGTTTCAAACCCAAGTATCTCCAAGACCCTGTGTTTTGCAGCTTTCTTCAGTTTTTCTCCATTTATATAATACTTTATTCTTTTGTTTTCCTTTCCGAGATTCACAACTTCACATTTCCCATATTATACTCCACTGGCAAACATTTTGCTCACTTTCTTAACCTATCAATATCTATCTGTAAACTGCCTTTCCACCTATTTTTATGTTTTCTGAAAATGTGGCCACAATACATTCACTTCCTTCCTATCGGTCATTCATATATATTCTAAACATTTGGTGGCATAACCCTGACCCCTGTGCTTAGGAACCCCACTGGTTACAGATCACCAACTTGAAAGGAACCCCTTATCGTACTTACTGTTTCCTGCCCACTAGCCAATTCTCTATCCATGCCAATATATTACTTCCAACACTGTGGACTCCTACCTTATGACTCAATTGAACCTGCTTCCACTACATTTCCAGTCAGTGCATTCAACTGCTCACTGTACAAAAAAGCGTTTTTCACATCACATTTTTTTTTTTTTTGCAAATTACCTTGAATCTATGTCCGCTAGTTCTTGATCCTTTTATAAAAAGGAATAGATTTTTCTGATCTACTCTATCCAATCCCCTCATGATTTAGGAAACTTTTGTCAAATTTCTTCCTAGCCTTCTCCTCTCCAGGAAAACAGCTCCAATAGTCCAATCTATCTTCAGAATTGGAGTTTTTCATCCCGGGAAACAATTCTTGTCAACCTTTTTAGCACTCCAAAGTGTTCACAGCCTCCAAAATGTGTGACATCCAGAACTGCACACCATACTTCAACAGAGATCTTATACAAGGATGGTTCGCATGTGGAATGAACTTCCTGAGGAAGTGTTGGATGTTGGTACAATCACAATGTTTAAAAGACATTTGGATAAGTACATGAACAGGAAAAGTTTGGAGGAATATGGGCCAGGAGCAGGCAGGTGGGGCTAGTTTAGTTTGGGATTATGTTCAGCATGGACTGGTTGGTCCAAAGAGTGTGTTTCTGTGCTGTATGACTCTATGACTCCATAAATTCAGCATTGCCTTCTTGTTTCTGTACTCAAGAGGGGATGTGGTTGCCTAGTGGTATTATTGCTGGATTGTTGACCAGATAACATTCTGGGGACCCGGGTTTGAATCCTGCCATAGCAAGTGATAGAATTTGAATTCAATAAATGTCTGGAATTAAGAATCTAATGATGACCATGAATTCATTGTTGATTGTAGGGTAAAATACCCATCTGGTTCATTAATGCCCTTTAGGGAAGGAAACTGCTGTCCTTGCTTGGTCTGGCCTACATGTGACTTCAGACCCACAGCAATATGTTTGACCCTTAACTGCCCTCTGGGCAAAAAGTGCTGCCTGGCCAGTGATGCCTTCATCCTGTGAAGAAAGAAAAAATATAATATTAATAAAGCCCAGGGTACTGCATGCTTTATTGATTGTCACTGACTGTCCTGTCATGTTTCATAGCTTATGCACATATGCAGCAAAGTCTCTTTGCTCCTGAGCACTTTTTGGGGAAGCACTTTTATTTTATACTGTATCTCTGTATTTGTGTGCAAAACGCAAACCTGATGTTCTAATTTGAACTTCATCTGCCACCCATCTACCCAATCCACCAACTCGCCAATGCCCTCCTCCTTTAGTGTGCTTCCAAATTTTATACTAATCCGCACTAGCCCAAGCATTATACTAAATGAAAAAATGATTGATAAACAAGTTTGTGGGTCTTTCTGACCTTTAGGCCTCAGTGGTTTACCAAATTTACCATTAATGGGCTCATTAAAATAAATGTAGAAAGAAATTTACAGGTAGTTTTCCCAAGCCATTGATTTTGTTGAATTGGAGGCAATGAGCAATGTTATGTTTATTTCCTGTAGCACAGTACTCATTGTTAATTGTATTCTATACTGTACACAGAAAAGTCTGTTTTTCTAGGCAAAAGATTATTTTAAGACAAAAGTACAGTGAAATTAGTTCTGTTTACAGGGCAATCCTACAGAGTTAGGAAAATACAAATTTCAACTGCAAAAATTGACTGTAATGTCTCCTGAGATATATGTGTTATAGAAACACAACTTGCACCAATTAAGTTTTTCTTTCATAGATCAGAGGTTAGTATGTGCGGCTTTCTCTCCTCTGCCTAATTGTGGTTAAACCAACGTCAGATGTGCACAAGCATTGATTTGCAGAATTTCAACCGCACAAAAAGCATTTTAGAACATCATTTGCAATCAGGCACTTGGGATACATGACCCTGTCATGGCCCATCTCCCCCATCCCTGGACACCCCCAAACTCTCTTAGGTTGCTCCACTTGTGAAACATGGGCACATTAAAATAATTAGGCAAACAGAAAGAATGCAATAAATGTGGAGGGAAAACAACCTTGTGATGAAACAGGCTTCACCACAACACAGCAGCACATGACTTGGCAGAGGTGTCTGTTTTTGAGTAAGCTCATGCAACTTGTCATTTGGTTAAATTGGATACAGGTGCCCATCAAAGGAGTACAATAATCTGCTTAAGTATCTTGAAAGAAACAGTTACTGGGCTTGCGAATGGAAACAATAATATGACAATAATATGACTGATAAATAGTTCTTTTTCTCGAAGCTCAGGAGCAAGCAATATTGGTGACTTTTACCCCCACAGCTCTTTTAACACATGAACTGCCTCCAGGCACTTCATAGGATGGTATGATCCAAAATTTGACACAGAGCCATATAAGGAGATATTAGGTCTGATGACTAAAAGCTTGGCAAAAGAAGAATTTAAAGGAGAGTTTATATAATGTTATGAACTAGATTAAACCTCCTCAGAATATATTAAGAAGATTGTTTCGACTTTAACTTTTTCTGATTTTAAAGGTTAAGTGCAAGGTGTTGCGTTCCTGATGCAATTCAATTGGTCAAACTACTTGACTTTAAGTAAAATACACTATTTTTACAGTACAGTTAAAATACAGAAAAAATAAAATGCATAGAAAAGAATTGGCTTAACTGTAACTCTGTCAAAATGCTTAACAAAATAGTATACATATTAACCATTGTTAATGAACTGTTCCAATATAGTAACATCCCATAAACACACCCTTGGCAAAGACAAATTCAGTAAGATAGATTCTAGAGAGAGGAGTAACAGCTTCCACATCCAGCTTCAAGAATCCAGCAACTGTAGAAAGCTAAAATTAAAAATCCTGATTCTGTTGGAGCTTGACCCCATCCCTTCAAGCTGCATCTGTTGTTCCAACTTTAAATAAAAACCTATGCCTCACAAACTGTTTACTTTATTGGCTTTGAATAGACTGCTCATCATCTCTGGGTCAACCTTCCTTCATGAAAATAAACAGGACAAAATACCTCTTAAAGCCATAGTATCGTGACAATAAAGAGGGGTAGAGAGACAGAGAAGTGAAGGGATGGTATTCCAAAACTGGGCAACTGTCATACTGGCTACCAGTAGTGGAACGATTAAAATCTGGATGCACAAGACACCAGAATGAGAGGGGCACATATACCTCAGAGGGTTAGGGTTACGGTTACAGAATTAGAGAAAGTGAGACCAAGAGTGGGTTTGAGAAAACAATTAAAATCGAGATTTTTTTTTTAACCATGAGACAGTGAAAGCCAGTAAGCACAGAGGTAATCAGTGAATGGGACTTGCTGGGAGTTTAGCCATGGACAGCGGAGGCTTGGGTGGATTCAGGTTTCCAGAGGGCAAAGACCAACCAGGAGTACATTGGACTTGTCAAATCTACAGGCAACAAAGCCATGAGTGAAGGATTCAGCAACAGATAAGCAGAGACAAAGGCAACTTTGGGTGATGTTAGTGACATGGAAAAAAGTGAACTTAGTGATGGCACAAATATGAGATTAGGCACTCATTTTGGGATTGAATGTGACAGCAAGCTTGTAAACTGACTTGCATGATCTTAGACTGTTACCATGGAGAGACTGAAAGACAGCTAGCATTTGATGTGGACCAAATTTGCCTATTCCTGCAATCCCACACAGCTCAAAGGTTGTCACAGGATGACTTTGCCTTTTTAAGCAGTTTTTCCATCAAAGCTTTGTACTTCACACCAAGGTCGATAAATCAAACAGCCAGCTTTACCCTACAATCTTCCCAAAGTAAGGGAAGTGTAGATAGCAGAGTAAATCCCAGCAGGCAGCCAACATCTTCTCACACAAGAGTATTATAACTTGAGAAATGGGTAAAAATAATCTACTTTGATCGATGGTCATTAACTGGGGTTGGGGATTTCAATAGGACACTTCAGGAGATGAACAAGAATGTGCGTCAGTCTTCAACCACAATGAATTCTCCCTCATTCTTCTGGACTCTAACAGTCAGAACTGGTAATCTGGAGAGCTCTGACGAAAACACAGAAAATTGCTTCAAGCAAAAGAATATATAAAACTGAGTCACATTTGTTATTCCTTGCTAAACTTGTTCATAAATGAGCCCACTTTTAAATTTTATAATACTTAAAATAAAGTACCTAATTTAAACACTCCCAAGGCCATGCAACTGTTTAAACACAATTATGAGAGTTTATTAAGTCTGAGGGGTTGACAAAACCGGAACTAATGCATGTCAGGAAAGGCAAGACTGTTGTTCAAGTGCGACTTACTGAATGATAAAATACAATAGAAGAGCTTTGCATAAGCTGCTGAAAAATGTGTCCGTCTTAACAAAGACTTATCTTTGGAAATGTAGATAGACTTTCCGTAAAATGATCTTCTCAAGGTTAAGTGCCATTTATTTCTCATGCGAAGAAAGTCTACATTCTTAGAATAGAATAGAATAGTAACTTATTGTCATTTGTACTTTTACAAGAAATACAATGAAAAGTGTTTAAGTCGCCATATTTCGGCACCTATATTAACAACAGAAATCATATATAAAAAGAATTAAGACAAAGTTCATCTTTGTTCAATTTATGGCTCATGGATTCCCAAAGTCAGTACATGAAAAAATAGACTCCAGTATACTTTTTATGTAACATTTCTGTTTTGTTTACCCTGATGACAGACAAAAATCATCAAAATTCAACTTAGTTGCAAACTTCAGCAGTGATTGGAGTAATCATCCCTTCTTCCCTGAACATGCAATTTCAGATTTAATCACTGGTTAACCATTCATCACATGCTTTACTTCCAACTATCAATCTCCATTTCTCTTATTTATAGGTATGAGGACACCATTGAGAGCAGAAAGTATGTCTGAACCAACAAACTTCTCAGACCCCACCTGTGGAGTGTCATAATTGACCACTTGGAGATAGCAAAGTCAGAATCCTCCAGTCGTTCCTCCTCAGTTCTCTGGCTAAAAGCAGATACAACCTACTGCCTCTGCTGTGGGTAATGAGGCAAGTCCAGAATCCACACAGCCAGAAAAGGGGATTGAACTCAGTTCTGTGAACATCAATCTGATCCACGCCAATCTTCCTGCCAACTGAGCTGCCAGCCTTTCAAAGTGTCAAAGTTGCTGTGGCAGGCGCAGTTTTACATACACTTTGTAGTTCAGAGTTATGAATAGTGATGGTACAGACTGTAATTTTGTTTCTGTCACATGACTGACTATAAATATTTCCCACTACTATGTAGGAGGAATTTACAGATTTGCCGAAGCACATTATGAATGCGCTTTCCCTGGCCACCAAGTTTTGTGCTCAGAGTCAACCATGCTAATCACTGCACCACAAGGTTATCCCACCTCAGCTACAAAATGCATAAGCGACCAGACTGTATGATAGCTGAGTGTTAGCTGTGGCTCAATGGGCTCTGGAATATAATGTTGTGCTCTAAATCTCTAGAACTTGTGTGTAACAGTCTAAAGTTGATGCTCCAGTACAGTACTGAGAGTTTGCCACATTGTCACAGATGCCAATTTTTGAATGTGCCACTAAACTAAACTCCAGTATGCATTCAAATGTCATCTGTGTCAAAGAAGCACAGAGGAGCTATTGCCCCAATATTCTAAACAATATTTATTCCTCAGTTAACATCACTTTAGGAAAAGTGTTTCTTTAAGAGTTCAGTAATATGGGCCAAGTGCCAGGATGTCACAGGCAAGGACAATCTGTTACCTCACCCTGTCCTGTGCGTGGAGAGATAACTCTGTTGCATTGTCTGTATCATTTTTAGTTGTAAATAAGTTCTCAAGAGAACTTTAAGTAAATGGAATCCATGTACTTCATTGAGACAGCACAAGGAATCACTGCAATCACAAAAAACACATTCTCTGATCACTATTATTCTTATGATCTTGCTGTTCATGTGAAATTGCTGTGTGAAAACTGTCTGCTGGGTACATTACAACTGTGACCACAGTTTATAAAGTAACAAAAACAAAAATTGCTAGAAAAGCTCAGCAGCATCTATGGAGAGAAAACAGAGTTAACATTTTGGGCCCTTTGGCCCTTCTTCAGAACTGATGGTAGCAAGAAAAAATATGGTCTTTATATTGAAGATGGTGTGAGGGGTAGGAGGGTGAGTAAATGATAGGTGGAGATAGAGCCCAAGGAGAGAGAATAACAGTTGGAAAAAGGAATGGTTAAAGGCCAGCCTAGAGAAATAAATAGCTGCTAATGGGACTAATAGTGGCTGACAATGGGTATTGTGTGGTAGCAGCCCATGTGATGCCAAAGCCTGGTGTGTGGGGCAGGGGGAAAGCATGGGGAAAGGTGGTCCAGCCCTAAAATTGTTGAACTTGATATTAAATCCAGAAGGCTGCAGTGTCCCCAAGCAGAATATGAGATGCTGTTCTTCCAGCTTGTACTGAGCTTCGCTGGAGCAGCGCAGCAAGCCCAAGACAGAGATGCTGGCCAGAGAACACAGTGGTGTGTTGAAGTGGCAGGCAACTAGAAGCTCATGGCCTCTTTTGCGGGCAGAATGTAGGCGTTCTGTGAAGCTGTCATCCAGTCTGCACTTCATCTCCTCAGTGTAAAAGAGACCATAACTGTTTGACCAGGTATTTGCTAAAACTCATTTGCACAGCCATGTCACATTCCTCAGTGACTGCCTCCGGCTCAGACTCACCCCCACATGGATTCCAACTGAATTTTCATCCCTCATGTTTTGAATCCTCCCAGGGTTCTGAGGAAGGGTCACCGGACCTGAAACTTTAACTTTGTTTTCTCCTTCACAGATGCTGCCAGATCTGCTGAGCTTTTCCAGCAACTTTGTTTTTGTAAAGGTGACAGCCATTACGGTAGACTAGACTGAATTAAGTGCAGGTAAAATGCTGCTTCAGCTGGAAGGTGTGTTTGAGACCATGGATGGTGAGGACGGAGGAAGTAAACAGGCAGATGTTGCACCTCTGTGATTTCAGGGAAAGGTGCCATGGGGCTGTGGGGGTGTGTTGGCAATGAAAGAGGAGTGGACCAGGGTGTCCTGGAGGGAATGGTCTTTGTGAAAGGCTGACAAGGGAGACAAGGGGAATATGTGTCTAGTGATGGCATCCCGCTGGATGTGGCAGTAATGGTTGCTAATGATCCACGGGATGTGGATTCTGGTGGGATGGTAGGTGACGACAAGGGAGACCCTATCACTATTGTGGGAGCAGGTGAGGGCCAACGTGTGGGAGATGGGTGAGACCCAGTTGAGGGAGCTGTTGACAATGGTGCTGGGGAATCCTTGGTTGAGGAAGAAGCTGGATATTCCAGAGGCTCCCTTGATGAAGTTGGCATCATTGGAACAGATACAATGGAGATGGAGAAACTGGGAGAATGGAATAGAGTCTCTACAGGAAGCAGGGTGTGAGCATGTATAGTTAAGGTAACTATGGGAGTCAGGGGGTTTGTGTGCATATTCGTAGCCAGCCTATCCCCAGAAATGGAGACCGAGATGTCGAGAATGGGAAGAGAGGAGTCATAGTTGGACCAAGCGAAGGTGACAGCAGGATAGAAACTGGAAGTGAGATGGATAAATATTTCCAATTTTAGATGAGAAAGGGGAACCATTCTGATGATATCATCACTCGATTGGAGAAAGAGTTATGGGTTGGTTGGGGAGGGGAAGCAGGACGGGAACAAGGAGTGTTCCACGCACTCCACAAAGGGACAGACGTAACTGGGGCCCATGCAGGTACCTGTGGCCACCCCTCCGACCTGATGAAAGTGAGAGGAGTTAAAAGAGAAGTTGTTCAGGGTGAGGATGAACTTGGCCAAGCGGAAGAGGGTGGTGGTGGATGGGAATGGTTCAGGCCTTTTTTTCCAGGAAGAAGTGGAGAGCCCTGAGACCATCCTGATGGGGAATGGACGTGTAAAGGGATTGCACATCCATGGTAAAGAGGAGGCAGCCGGAGCCCAAAAACTGGAAATTCTGAAACTGATATAAAGTGTCAGAGGAATGGCAGATGTAGATGGGAAGGGACTGGACAAGGGGAGAAAAAAAGTCGAGCTGACATAGGAAGAGGTGAGTAGGTGGAGCAGAAGCTGGCAGAATCAAAGGGACTGCCAGGGCTGTAATGTTTGCGGATTTTGGAGGAAGAAGTGAGCTGTGTGGGGTTGGGAGACTGTGAGCTTGGAGGCAGTGGAGGGGAGATCACCAGATGAAATGAAGTTAGTGACTGTTGTGGTCACAATGGTCTGATGCTCCATTTAGGGGTCGTACTCTGAGGGGTGGTGGGGTTGGTGGGAGTGGATAGGAGGAGGCATCAGAGAGCTGGCGCTTAGCCTGTGCAATTTAGGGTCAGTCCGCCAGACATCAGCGCCACCCTCATTGGCAGGCTTAATGACAAAGTCAGGTTTGGATCTAAAAGCATGGAGTGCAGTCAGTTCAGAGGGACAGAGGTTGGAATGGGTAAGGGTGAGGTGCAGAGAAATTGAGGCAACCAATGTCACGTCAACAGTTCTCAAAGAACAGGTCAAATGTAGGTAAAAAGCCAGAGGGAGGGATCCAGGTGGAGGGACAGTGTTAGAGATAGGCGAAGGGATCTATGAGATGGGGGAGAGGACTCTTGTCTAAAGAAATGGACACCAAGGCGAAAGCGATGGAAGAAGAGTTTAACGTCATATTGTCCCCGAAAACTTGTAAGGTGGGGAAGCAGAGGGATAAAACTGAGACCTTTGCTGAGTACAGAACATTCAGCATCAGAGAGCAAAAGGTCAGAAGGGATAATAAATACACGACAGGAGGTGGTTTAGGAGAGGGGATGGAATCAGAGAGCAGGCAGGATGGGAAAGGTCCAGAGGAGGGTGCATATCTCCAGCTTCTTGTGTTCCTTAATGCCTGAAAGGAAAAGGAAAAGTTTCTTGCTGGAACTTTGAATAAGCTGGAGGATGAAATGGAATTGGGAGGCAGGGAAGCTCTGAGCCAGTGTGAGCAGTACTGAAGGAGAGAGAGGTTGAGGATGTGCATATGGGAATGCATGGCACTGAGAGTGGATCCCAGGCTGCGGCAAGAACAGCTGTCTGTGGAACGCTGAATCACAGAGATACCTTGTAATCCTGGATGAATCCAAAACATGACAGAGGAAACTTCAGTTGGAATCCACGTGGGTGAGTTTGAGCTGGAGGCAGTCACTGAGACATGTGATGTGACTGTGGAAATGGGTTTTAGCAAATACCTTGTCAAACACCAGGAGTGACAGTGAAATTGATGACAGTGAACAAGAAAAAGAAACTCGATTGGAATGGAAATCATGTTGGAGAGAGAAGCAGATCTTCTTCAAGGTGGGCATACCTGGACGAGATGTGGCAGTGAGTTAAAGACTTGACAAAAAAACCGAAAGAACTGCAATCTGAAACAAAAAAACAGAAATTGCTGGAAAAGCTCAGCAGGTCTGGTAGAAATCCGTGGAGAGAAATCAGAGTTAATGTTTCTGGTCCAATGACCCCTTATCAGAACCATCAGTTTATAAGTATTTCATTACTTGTGAAATATTTTGAGATGTCCTAGACAATAATGTAATAAAAGTAAGTAAGAGACTCACTTACAGAACATTTCGGTTCTAGAACTAACTAATGGAAGCTATTGAGCAGTCCTGGTTTTTCTATGTACAATCTTGAACTATCAATTTCCATCATCTGATTGTCATACCTGAAGCCTTTCTTGTACAAAAGGACAAATACTGATCTAGCTGTGATCAGCTGACCAGGCTGAGTCAAGCTTATGAAACCATCAGTAAACAAGGATCAGTTTGACCAAAGTTAGAATTATTATAAAGGCATTGAAACTCAAAATCTGTATCTCCCAGTTAATTCACATTTTTTATGGAAATTAGGCATTGCAATGAAAGCTGCCTGCAGATGGTCCAGCTTGATAAAAGACAATGGAACCAGTCTCCAGAATATACACTCAACTACATTTCAGCAGTTACGTTTGAGAAGCTGATGACAGAAGGAAAAATGGATTTGTAAGCAAGTACTGGAACACACTCTCCCTTCATCCCTCTCAAGCTTGAAGTCAGTGCCTGATGAAAAGGCAATTTGAAACATTCACTTAGAACTCAGGGATATCTGTAAACTTGATAACTGCTGAAGAAATGAAACAATATCCAAAAAAGTCAGGGCTGAAGTCATCTTCACCACCCAAGAACTTAAATAACTTTAAACTGCAAACCCTTTTATTTCCTGTTGGATTTGGACACTACCTCTACTTCTTTTCAAGTTTATTACTTACCTTTTTGTATGGATGCATTTAATATTTCATTTTAATTGTCTTCTCATTCGTAATAAAATTCCTCTTTATTTCACCCAAGAAAATCTTATATTGTAGCTCCTTCATTTTGATATAATTAATTACATTTTAATTAAAATGTATAATTGCCTGATATCAAGGGGTTAAAAACATTTAAGGTCGGCTGAGGGGAGTTAAAAAGAGGGGAGCAGATTCTCCCTCCTCATCTGGTAAACACAATGAATTGAGAGAACTCTAATGGGTTTTGAATGTCTGTATAACAATATTAACTTAATCTGTTTCATCTGTTATATTATGGGTTGTATTTTGTTTTAACAGCACTGATGCTGTAGAACTGGACGACACTCACAAATTCAATGTATTTTACAATGACTATCAAAGACCTGTAGTGACAGACCATCATTGTTTCATCAATTTGGATTAGTTGAATCCAGTATTAGATGCTTGGATGTAGAGCTTTTAAGAGGCATGTACGCACTGAGGTAATGAACATTAGTAATGAAACTAATTCAGAATATTACATCATATCAGGACAATAGGAGCAAATACACTTAAATGACCGCAAGCTAAATTTGAAGCAGATTTTTGGGAAAAATGCCTTTAGTGATAAATATTTGGAATATTTTTCTGACAAACTAATAGAGGCAAAGATGTTCAAAACAATATTGAATTTTAATGGTAGAATGATGGGTGTTTTTTGGATTAAATGGACATTGTTGTCCTTGACTTCTCTTATAATCTCATCCTTTCAGTTTTAGCTTTTGAAAGATAAAAATTCCTTGGCACTCTATACATTTTATGATTTAACCAAACGACCAAAATATTGGTCATCGTAGGTATTTATTTCCATTCATCTGCTTCCTTGTGCCAATTTGAGATTATAATTTAAACTGCTACTGTTATAGCAGTTTTAGAATTACCAGTGTTCAACATCAAATGATAAAATAAGACTAACTAAGTTTCCTAAAGATTAAACAAACTTTGCATATGACAATACTTTCCATACACAGTTTGTAATTCTCAGGTCCCAGCAAAATCATTACACTCCTACTGGAGGGTTGCTCTTTCATGAGAGGGAGAGGGTCACCATACCTCAGGTGAGGGGAGAAGTTGAAGAGGAGAGTCCTTTGTGGTAACTTCAGTGAATGCAGGAACGGAACATGTACTATCGGCATCACTTGGCATTGCAAACCAGCTATCCAGCCAACTGAGCTAACCAAACCCCAATTGCACTAGTAGTAAGGAGCAAAGTCTTGCCGCATTCATGTATTTATTTATTTCAAACAAACTGCTTTGTTGAAACATCGGAGGGCATTGATTCTAGATTCATCAATTTGCTTCCAAAATCCATTACTGTTTGCAATTCCAAGAGGTTTTATACTTATCCAAGATGTAGTAAAGTAAATAATGTTGCACAAATTCAGCACAGACTAGTTTCAGAACAGAAAGCCATAAACTCACTTTCTGGCAACCTGCAGTTGCTCATTAGTGCTTTCCAATCGTTCCTCTGGGTATCCTTTTTATGCGAGAATAAGGGAAATAGAAGAAAATCTGATTTTGAGATTTTTGGTCAAAATTGTAGCTCTGCTTTGCCTAGACTTAGTTAACGTCATAGAATCACAGAGATACAAGCACTGAAACAGATCCTTTAGTCTAACTTGTCCATGCTGACCAGATATCCTAAATAAATCTAGTTCCATTTGCCAACATTTGGCCCATATCCCTCTAAACCCTTCCTATACATATACCATCCAGATGCCTTTGAAATGTTGTAATTGTACCAGCCTCCACCACTTCCTCTGGCAGCTCATTCTATACACACACCACCCTCTATGTGAAAATGTTGCCCCTTAGGTCTCTTTTAAATCTTTCCCCTCTCACCTTAAACCTATGCCTTCTAGTTTTGGACTCACCCACCCTGGGGAAAAGACCTTGTCTACTTACCCTATCTATGCTCCTCATGATTTTACAAACCTCAATAAGTTCAACCTTCAGCCTCCCCCTGCGAAATTCATCATAAAGAGGAGCAATTGTCTTTAAACTTCTTAGAATCGTGGTTCCTAGATCATGTATGTACTGTTTCGATCTCAATCATAGGGATAGACCATAACTTGGATATGCATCTATGCTTAGATCTACAAGGTTTAACGGTTATTAAATGCCAAAGGACTATCCACTCCACACATGGTCCAAGGGTTTTGCCATCCAGCCTATGGCCCCAGAACAGGCTTGCTAGGCAGTTCAGAGACAGCTCACTGGGATGATCTCTGGTATGAAGGAATTATCTTATGGCCGAAGGTTAAATAGGTTGGGACTCTACTTCTTTGAAGTTTAGAAGAATGAGAGGTGATCTTATTGAAACAAGTAGGGGGACAGAGTCTTGTGTATATTTACTGCTGAGATAAATAGATTCTTGATCAGTCGGAGGATCTCGGGTTATGGGGAAAAGGCAGAAAAATGGATGTGAGGAATGTTGAATCAGCCATGATCCTATTGAATAACAGAGCAGATTCAAAGGGCTGAGCAGCCTACACCTGTTTCTTATGGTCTTATAGTCTAGTGGGAGTCCTGCAGAGCAACTAGTTACAGCACCTTCTGCAACCACTGGACACTTTACAGGCAATAAATTTTGTTTCAAGTATGCTTTGCTATTGTAATGTATGAAATGTGGACAGCAAATTTCCACATATTCCTACAGACAGCAAGATGATCATGATCAGATAATCCGTTCTACATCCAGCCAAGCAGTCAGACAGGGCTTTGGTTTAATGCCTCATCCAAATGATGCCACTGCTAGCAATGCAGCACTCCTGCAGTGTTGCATTGGAGCATCAGGCTCAACTTTTTTGCTCAATTCCTAGGGTCAGTCTTGAACCAGAAGATTCAGAGGTGAGAGTGCAACCAGGGAGCCAGAGCTGACAGCTGAAGCAATGGGACAGGGGCTGCGCAGAAGAAAGATTGTGTAGAGTGAAGTGAAACAACTCCTTCAGCTTAAACCATCTGCAATCTGTGTGAAATCATTCTGGATGTGAGATACCTTACCGTATTCCACAAACAACCCCAACATCCCTTCATCAAAAACCAGATTCTCAATTTTAATCTACAATAATCCCAGTTTGTGTTTTACAGCATTGAAATTTCCCTGAATCACGTTGGGCAAGTCAGCTCACTCAAGTTTCGTTGAATTCCAATTGACTGAGAAATTTTAAAATCTTTTCGTGAAGGAGTATGGTAACAAAGCTATGCTCACAAAATAGGAATAAATAACCATCTCTCCCACCTTTATAAATTTCTCTTAGCAATTAATGATTCAAACTCTTCAGTTGAACAGCTATTTTCAAGGGCACGGAGAGAAAGGAAAGGTTACGCAGGACTTTGATCATTTTGATTAGATCATATGAATTCGTTGTCTTTATTTTTTCAGTGGTATCCTTGCCAACAGGCAACCAATAAAGAATCACTCAGGTTACCATCAAGTTGGCCTCATTGTACTTGAAAGAAATAAAATAGACTTGTTTTTACTGAGCACCTTTGAAGACCATTCCATCGGGTTTTGATGCTGTTGGCTGTGGCAAAGTTGTTTGCTGTCACACTATGAGATTTCCCTGCTCTCCTTCAACACGAGGGGATAACCTCAAAGTTGGGGGAAAGAAGGCAAAAAGTCACGTTGGCTTTAATGAAGTTAAATTTCCAGTTGCATTCAAATTATCCATTGTAATTCTGGTGAAGGATCCCCTGAATTCCCAGAGAATGGTACAAACAATTTTTATGTCTTTCCTCTGAGGTTTTCATGGATTCCCTGAGGAAATATTAACGGAATGTCAAGAGAGAGCCCCTGTAACTTCAATCTCCAGAGCCTTATGCATCCAAGTATTCTTCGCAGATCACTGCACCCTTCCACATTTGGTCTTTCATGCCTTTGTTACCTTTACAGTTAATTATTCCAATGCAGTAGCTACAAGGGCAGGTCAGAAGTTGGTAATACTGCAGCAAGTAACCCATCTCATGAATCCCCCAAATCCTGTACATCAGCCTCAAGGCACAAGTCAGGAGTGTGATGGAATACTCCCCACTTCCCTGGATGGGAACAGCTCCAACAACACTCAAGAAGCTTGACACAACCCAGGAAAAAGCAGCTTACCTGATTCGTACCACATTCAACAAACATCCACTCCCTCCACCACTGACGTTCGGTAACAGCAGTGCGCACAATCTACAGGATGCACTGTAGAAATTCACCAAAGCCCCTTAGACAGCTCCCTTGAAACCCATGACCACTCCATAACACCACAACCTGCCAAAAATTTTGCATTTTTGTAAATCTGCACCCTTGCCTTCTTGTACATTTACAATTTTATTTGCTCGTCCATTAATGACTGGTACTCATCTCCCAAGGCTGCAATCCCTTGATTTCCATTCCGAAACTTTTCCGTCTCACTACGTCTCTTTGCTTCTTTAAGGCATTCTTTAAACTGACTTTCTTGATCAATTCATTCTGGTATCCCTTTAGATGGCTCAGTGTCAAATGTAGAGTGACAATATTTCTACAAAACACTTTGGGACATTTGACAATGTGAAATTTGCTGAAGAAATACAAGTTGTTGCTGTTGATTGGTAAACATATTGGACAACCCATTTGAGAAAACAATGGAGGATGGGTTGGATGAGCACCTGAAGAAAAAAGTTGAGTGAAAGTTATATTGGCATATGATATGTCCTGTCTCTAGGCAGATTTGGATACAGAACTGGCTCAAAGGTTGGAGACAGAGGGTGTTGGTGGAGGTTTGCTTTTCAGACTGGAGGCCTGTGCCCAGCGGTTTGCCACAAGGATCGGTGCTGGGTCCACTGTTTTTTGTCATTTATATAAATGATTTGGATGTGGACTTAGGAGGTATGGTTAGTAAGTTTTCAGATGACACCAAAATTGGAGGTGTAGGGGACAGCAAAGAAATTTACCTCAGAGTACAACGGGATCTTGATCAGATGGGCCAATGGGCAGATAGAGTTTTATTTAGATAAACGTGAGGTGCTACATTTGGGAAAGGCAAATCAGGTCAGGACTTATACAGTTAATGGTAAGGTCCTGGGGAGTGTTGCTGAACAAAGAGACCTTGGAGTGCAGGTTCATAGTTCCTTTAAAGTGGAGTCACAGGTAGATAGGATAGTGAAGAAGGCATTTGGTATGCTTGCCTTTATTGTCAGTGCATTGAGTATAGGAGTTGGGAGGTCATGTCGTGGCTGTACAAGACATTGGTTAGGCCACTTTTAGAATACTGTATACAATGCTGGTCTCCCTGCTATAGGAAAGATGTTGTGAAACTTGAAAAGGCTCAGAAAAGACTAATAAGGATGTTGCCAGGGTTGGAGAGTTTGAGCTATAGCAAGAGACTGAAAAGGCTGGGGCTATATCTCTGGAGCACTGGAGGCTGACGGTTGACCTTTTAGAGGTTTGTAAAATCATGAGGGGCTTGGATAGGGTAAATAGACAAGATCTTTTCCGATGGTGGGAGGAGTTCAAAACAAGGAGGCATAGGTTTAAGGTGAGAGGGGAAAGATTTAAAAGGGACCTAAGGGGCAACATTTTCATGCAGAGGGTGGTGCGTGTATGGAACGAGCTGTCAGCGGAAGTGGTGGAGGCTGGTACAATTCCAACATTTAAAAGACATCTAGATAGGTATATGAGCAGGAAGGGTTTAAGAGTGTTATGGGCCAAATACTGGCAAACAGGACTAGATTTATATAGATATCTGTTCAGCATGGACGAGTTGGACCGAAGGGTCTGTTTACGTGCTGTATATCTCTACGACTCTCAATAGCTGTGGTTTTAAACAACTCCCATATTCCTGTGTACTTCAAAAAGGGAGAACATTGGTGGGAACATCAGAACCTACCTTTTTTTTTTGAGTTTTGTATCTGAACCCCCAAATAAGACGGCAACAATCCAAATGCTGCTCCTTCAGAAATACAGCACGGTTTCAGCACTGCATTGTGCTAATAGCATAGATTATGTGAAAGAAGAATTTGCATTGATGTCACACTTTTCATGACCCTGGGACATCTCAAAACCCAGCACAGCAGTTAAGTACTTTTGAAGTGTAGTTACTGTTGGAATGTAGGAAATGCAGCAACTGCAATCTCCCAAAATCAGCATGAGGTAATGTCCAGATCATCTGTTCTAGCAATATTGACTAAAGGATTGGACAATATACTGGGGACAGCTCCCCAATCCTCTGCAAAATAGCACCTGGATAAGCAAGCCGTTGAGACTGTTGTTTAATGGCTCATTAGAAAGACAGAATCAAAAGTGCAGCCTTTTTAATACATGGAACCATTGGCATGGATTCCTATACTCGGACCCTGAAATGAGATTTGACCCTAGAGCCCTGCGACTCAGAGACTAAAGTGCTACCAACAACAAAGCTTTATAAATCTTGGACCTGAACTGCAGCATTGAAAGTGCCAAATTCTAGCCATCAGAGCACAAGTGAACTCCTGACATATACCGAAGTCCTGAATGGGGCTAGAACCTACCGTCTCAGAAGCAATATTTGAATGGATTGGAAATGTGCAGTGATGTCTAATAAATGATAGATGTGTACCAGCCGACAATGAATTTTACGCTAAATGTTTTCAAAACAGGAGTGAAATAAGGAGAATAAAATGTATTTTCTGTAGGTTGAGGTAATTGCTTCATAATAGGAATGGAATAGATTGAATGGGTTGTCAGCTACGAGTGAATTGTTTGTTTATTTTTCAAGATATAAAAGCAGATGAAAGCTCTTTGACTGTCAACTCCAACTTGCTCTGGAGATATGTAATAATGTGTCTGATTAAGTTGCTTAGAAGATATCTAAACAATCTATTCTATGCCATTAAAAGGTGAAGTTGCCATGGCCCTGCTACCCTATTAGAGAGAAATAACTGGTGGTGGTGTAACATGAGGACCACTGCACTTTGGGTGAGGGGTGAAGGAGAGCCCTTCATTGTAACCTCAACTCAAGTCATCATAGTCTTACCAGACCAAAGGACTGCTCTCTCATTGGAGAGAGACAACTGGTGGTGATTTAGCTTGAGGATCACCAGACCTCAGGCAAAGGGAGAGAGTGAGAAGGAAAGTCCTTCATGGTAACCTCAACCCATTTAAGAATTGAACCCATGCTGTTGGCATCACGCTGCTTTGCAACAGCTATCCAGCCAACTGAGCAAAACCAAACTCAATTAGTAGTAGGAATTGAGCCCATGCCCTGTTACATTAACTAAACTAGCCATCCAGCCAACTAAGCTAACCACTTATATAACGTCTTTCATCATCTCAGGATGTTCCAAAGAGCTTTATAGTCAACAAGGTACTTGAGGAATTTAGCTGTTGTAATCATGTAGGAAAAGCAGTGAACAGTAATGCATCAATGATCAGATAATTTTTGATAGGACTTTGGTGGAGGGATAAATATTGGCGAGAAAAATTCTGCAGGTTGTACATTTTAAATGTTTCAGATTTGTTGAACCATTTATTTGAGACTATCAGCACAAGCTGCTGGTATAGTTAAGTCACCTTCTTAAAGGTTAATTTAGTTTAACAACTTGTGACTGGCTGAGGATATTTTCCTGGTGGGAAGGTTATCAATGGCATCCTTCAAACTGACATCAATGTATTCAGGACTTTTGATGCAATTACATTCAAGGTTAAGACAGTTGCTGCATCAGGCAATTTTGAAATTCCTCTTAAATTTACTTTTATAATGAGTTTTTTTTTACTTTAAGAATGGTGACAATGTTATAATGTACTCCTACGACAACCAAAGGGTGAACATGAAAGGTACCACACTGAACAAACAGCGCAACCATTTGCACTATATAGAATGACGAGCCTTGGAGATTTTGCAGAAGTTCAGATCGGTGTTCAACACACTAATATACATTATTATGCAAAGCTCCTCTGGTATTGGAATTAATGAAATATCCTCATTCAAAGTGATTGTCTAAACCTCCAAAGTGGATGATATTCCTTGTCTCCTCCATGTGGAACATGTGGAGAAACAGTTTACCACCCATGAATGATTTTGTGTCTCTCAGCACGCAGTAGGAAGTAGCTGCACAAACTTTCTGTTCTGAGCAAGCCCTGAGCATCAACATTTCATGCGTAAAGTGTAAGTGTTATAAATACAATCAACTATCCCAAACTCTGACATCATTTTGCTCTTCCTAATGAAATACTACCTCTGTGATGGGCCAGGAATAAGATATCACAAATCAGAAATAAGGCTCCTGATCTGACCTGCCATCTGCACTTAGCTCCTAATTGAGGGTACAACAATGACAGTCCTACAACTGGACTTTACTACCACTGAGCCACTTGGGAGCATGACCAACTGGTCATCCAGTAACACTCGCGATATTGAACATGTAAAAACCGAAAAAACTACAGACGGTGTAAATCAGAAACAAAAACAAAGTTGCTGGAAAATCTCAGCAGGTCTGGCAGCATTTGTTAAGAAAAAAAAACAAAGTTAACGTTTCAGGTCCGGTGTCCCTTCCTCAGAACTCAGTTTTTGTTCCAGATATTAAACACGTGCTGTCTATGGACAAGCATAGCCTCACTATCAACACTGTGTGTGACAATTATCCTTCGGACATGGCATACATAGAATCACAGAATCACCACAATGTGGAAGCAGGCCATTCAGTCCATCAAACGTACACTGACCCTTTGAAGACCCAAACCTAAACACCCTCTCCAACCCTATAACCTTGCATTCCCCATGGCTAATCCTCCTAACCTACACATCCCTGGACACTATGGGCAATTTAGCATGGCCAATCCACCTAACCTAGTGCAGTTGACACCATATCCCAGCAACGTGTCATTGTTATCACGGGAGAAAAGGAAGAGGGAAAGGAGGACATTACACCCTAAATCTCATATTTTGCACCCACCAGAAGTTTGTGCAGAACACAACTGTCTGCTGTTAGGATTCCAGCTGTTGTTATGATTGCACAAGTCAGATGCCAGAATGAAATCTGGTTTGATTGATTTTTTTTAATGTGATGGTCATTTTCTGAAACATAAGCACATAAGTTTGCCAAGTTGACAATAAATCAGAAGTTTTAACAATAAATCAGAAGTTTATTATAAAAAGATGCAAAAGTAAAATAAACCAGGCTACCTAAATATAACACAGTTTCAAAGATTTCAAAACACACAACAAAGCAAAACCTCATCTATTCCCAATGCTATCACTTTAAAGTTAGTCAAAATCCAGCAACATTTTCCTTCCCTGTCCAATCTGTGGGTTTAACTTCAATGCTTCTTCTCAGTTCCAATCCTCTGAGCCCTGGGGCCTTTTCCCAAGACCACTCACACAACTGCCAGCTTAGACTTTCTCAGCTTTTTAATAATCCGTGGAGTTCTAACCCAGTGGTTCCCAAACTTTTCAGTGAGAAAGCACACTTTAATGAGACAAACAATTCCACAGCACACCCACATTCTTCAACTGAATAGATGGATCATAAATGCCACATTTACTGACATTTACTATACCACAGTAGGAATGGAGAAGTGTCACTGGATTGTAGTTGTTCTAAAAAACATAGTGATTTGCTTCATCACTCAAGGCCAACGTTTGATTACCTTATTCAACAGTCTGATTAGAGGTGTCTGATTTATATATATTAATAACATTTGTTTTAGTGTTTGGATGTTAAACTAAGTGGTGTTTGGCTTAGATTTCTGAAAGGCAAACTTCAGATCAGTGAGGCTCCCCTGTGGTCTCCGTACAGCCCGTCTGTGCCATCCATCCAACCATCATCCAGCCACATCTTACAACATGCCCCCCTCTTGCAGGGGTCATAGTGTGACCCAGTCACAAAGTGGAAGCTCGGTTTCCAGTGGCAGCAGCACTCTCCGCACCACATTGGGCTGGATTCTGGTAAGGAGGTGAACATAAACTCTCTCCCTCGCCCTCCCGAATCTGTGTGGTACAGCTCCCACACTCACTGTGTTCTCAGCTTCGTTCCTGATGCTGCCCTCAGTAGCAGCATCACACAATCCGATTGGCTCAGCCCAGCAAAGGGATAAAGGCTGAAGGTGACTGCTCTGAATAATTCACTTTTTCCTCAGAGAAAATACAGTCAAATCACCTTTGAACAAAACCCAAAAGCATTTGAATGAAATTTTAAAAATGCTCATCCTAAATTTTGCTGAAGCCATTGGCTTAACGTATTCCCTCTCCTGTCATAGCCCCCTATAATATAAACAAACTTCCATTAACACTCCAGGGGTCTGAACAGTCATCTGCTCCCTAAAACAAACCAATCAGAACAACTACGATCCAGTGTAGAGGGGATAAATTGGGGAATCATGAGCATTTGGATGTACTTCAGCACTGGATCTAAACCATGAAAACAAAGATATAATAACTGGCAGACCTCAGTTAGTTGCTGAATGTCCCTTTCTATTGACCTGCAGAATCAATCAAATATGCTCTATTTGGAGACAATTTGATTAATTTTTACAAGAGATGACAGTGTTCTCAGTAATGCAAAGATATCTTTGACTTGATTGAAGAGGGCAGTGGCCTTGGATTGAAAAATTGCATGAGAAATATGTAAGTTGAAGTGAATACAGTGTAGAGGTCACTGAATTGCAGAAAACTCCATCTGAGCCTCATCTGGCTATTTAACTTTGTTTCACAGCTGTACTCTTCCGGGTTGAAATCTGGTTGGGTTTGTGTTGTTTTGTAAAACCACAAACAGGAAGGGAACTAGTGCATATCCGAGACCACAATGAAAATGGCTGCAGCTGGTAATAGTAGATAGCAGAATTATAGGGGCCGTTAACTGGAGCAGAGCAACCAGGAACAGTGATATATGGTGGCACTTAAAGAATGTATCATTTATTTATAGGTGATCTATGAATGTGGTTGTCAAGGCAGGAGGTCCTCCCTCAATCTGGGGCAACTGAAGGCATAGATGAGGGGCAAAGTGATGGCCATTCAAAGCTACCCATCCCCACCCTTGCCTTGGACCCGCATAATCCCCCCTCCCCACAACCCATCCAAGTGAAAGAAGAAATAAAAACACTTACTTTCTCACCACCAAATGCTTCAGGAATTATCCATGAATTGTGATTTTTAAGATCCAGAAGTTGCCAGTCTCTGATTGCCTTTGAGTTTCTGGCAATCTGAGACACCAATACCAAGACCTGAGATAGGTCCATGTGTCAGTGGTTAACAAGGCAACTGGCGCGTGATTGGCTGAGTTATCTCAGCATCGGTGGTGGGATATTGGTTGCCATTCATCGTGCATATCCTTACGCTGTAAATTACAAATGGAAAATCGAACCCAAACAGCATCAAAACTAGGACATGACGGTGAATCTATGTAAGTTATTTGTTCAGTCTCAGCCGTTTGAATATGCAGATTGGGACACAATTGCTCCCCAATCAGAGAAAGTAAGAACTGCCGATGTTGGAGTCAGAGATAACACAGTGTGGAGCTGGAGGAACACAGCAGGCCAGGCAGCATCAGAGGAGCAGGAAAGCTGACGTTTCGGGTCGGGACCCTTCTTCAGAGTTGGGGGACGGGAGGGGGGCTCTGAAATAAATAGAGAGCAGGGGGGTCAGGCTGGGGAAAGTAGATGGGAGGGTGAGTGCAGGTAGGCAGTGGTGGGGATTGGTCAGTGAGGTGGAGGAGTCGATAGGTGGAAGAGATGACAGACGGGTCAAGGAGGTGGGGATGAGAGGGAGGGTTGGTAATGGCTCGGGGCTGGCAGTGGGGAGATTTTGAAGCTAGAAAAGTCCACATTGAGACCATTGGGTTGTGGGCTCCCAAGGCGGAATATGAGGTGCTGTTCCTCCAGTTTTTGGGTGGCGTCATTGTCACACTGGATGAGGCCCAGGATGGACATGTCGTCCAGGAAGTGGGAAGGGGAAGTTAAAGTGTTTTGCAACTGGGAGGTGTTGTCGTTTGTCGCGAACAGAGCGCAGATGCTCCACAAAGTGGTCTCTGAGCCTCCACTTGGTCTCACCGATGTAGAGGAGGCCAATCACTTACCTTAGTCTCAGGGATGAGGTGTGGAGCAGTGATCAGTCCAATCCAGTCAGCAACTGCATCATTTGTCAGGTGAGGCCCAAATAGGTAAGGTGTGTTTATGTAGTTTTGTGTCTCTTTACTGGCCACTGAGTTGGAGGCAGTGACCCCAGACACTGGTCATTAGAAAGGACAACTTACCTTTGCCAGAACTGAAAGCTATGACCAAATTTTACTGTCGGGGCAATCAGTTATCTCCATGGTTTTTGCAGCCTGTAGCCCCACAGGTACCGTGTCAGCCAATCGGGAGGCCCGAGACCTCTATGGAGACAACAGCGCCTTCAGGAACGATGGCCACTGCTGGGACTGCAGCAGTCCCCAGTGAAGGAACAATAGTACGGCTAAGCCCAGAGTGCGGACAAATAGGATTGGGGTTCACTAGGGGCTCAATGTGGGAGAGAGAATTGTGACGGAAAGGAGCAGAATAACAACTGTTCTTTGGCTGCTTGTGAGGACCTTTCAGTGTGCCTGATATACAGGGGAACCCTTCATCAACCATTCCTAAAAAGCCCCCAACCCCCACCCCTGCCCCTCCTCCAAACTCCATCAGTTGCCAACATTGACTTAATAATATCCGCAGGTGGCAAACAGCCCATCCAGATATGGTAATATATCAGCAGTAGTAGGAAGAGGCTGCTGTGCCACCAATTGACCTTAAAAGTGAGACCACTGTCCACCACCCAACCTGCCATTGGTAAAAAGATCGGCATCTCAAAGGCATGGCACCCTCACCATCCCAACCAACATCACCGCCCCCTCTATCCTCCCCAACTCATTCCTGGGGTCACAGAGCATTCCAGTATAGATCATTATGGCATAGAAAGGAGACCATTCCAGAAAAATACTAGCTCTCTGTAAAATAAAACCTAGCTAGTACTATTACACTGCTTATTACACTGCCTGTAGCCTCACAAGCGTAGGAAAGGGCCTGGGTGAGCAGTCTGCACAACTCACTGCCTAGACAGTAAAATTTAGTCATGGCTTTCAGCTCCTGCTAACTGCCCATCAGGTTTCCTTTTAAACCTAATGATTGACTATGCTTCCACCTTTGTCGTAGGCAGTGAGTTCAAAGAAATCACCATCTGTTACATAAATATGTCCCTCCTCACATCCCCTGCGCCCCCACATCTCCGGTACAACACCTTAAACATTTGCCCACCTCGTCCTCAAACCATCAGCTAATGTGAATAACTCATCCAAACCCTACAAGGAGGCCTTGTGCCTCTCATACCCTGGATTCCTCAAAGACATTCCCACCTCAGTCATGTTAATAACCTTATTCCCACCTGCCTGAATGCAATGGACTGTTCCTGTGGGTCACTGCCTGTAGCCTATTCATGCCTCAACTCTTGCCCATGGACCAGGACATCTGAATGCTTTCAGGCAGGAGTCAAAGGACTTTTGCTGCTGTACTCCTGAGTCCCACAGTATACCCTCTGTGTAAAATGGACAGAAAGAACTTTATTACGGCTGTTGCCAAATTCAGATGGAACAAAACTTATTTTGCCCGAGGTATTTTTTTGCTCGCGACTGGAATACAATGCAGCTGTTCCAACTTAAGCGCTCACATAATTTCAGGGCTGGGTCTGGCTGGAATTCTCTGATTGAGGGAGACGACCTGTTGCCAGGAACCTGTTATGGGCCTCTTATCCCTGACAACATATTTACCAATAGTGCTTGGCAAGAATTGTGACCTGGGCAGCCAAGGCTCATATTTACTTCAACACTTTTACAATATTACATTTTGGTGCCTACAAATAAAACAAAATGAAGAATGTCAGGTTTAGAGACAGATTTTACTCTTTTTGTATGAAATTATTCAAAGGTGTGTGCGCTATACTTGTAGCAAAACCTTTGCCTCCAACACTGTCCACCCTTGGTCATATTAAGTACCACAGGTTAAGTGTGAGTTAGGCAGAATCCAGTCATATACCTTTATCGTTCGAGTTTCATTTCAGCTCACACACCGCAAACTTCAACAACACTGATTACTCATTCAGAGACAGTAAGAACTGCAGATGCTGGAGTCAGAGATATACACAGTGTAGAGCTGGAGGAGCACAGCAGGACAGGCAGCATCACAGGAGCAGGAAAGTTGACGTTTCAGGTTGGAACTCTTCTTCAGAAATGGGGGAGGTGGAAGGGAACTCAGAAATAAATAGAGAGAGGAGGGGTGGGGCTGGGGAAGGTAGGTGGGATGGTGATAGGTGAGTGCAGGTAGGGAGGTGTGGGGATTGGTCAGTGAGGTGGGAGGAGCAAATAGGTGGGAGAGAAAATAGACTGGTTGTGTCAGGTCAAGGAGGCGGGGTTGAGAGGGAGGGTTGGTCATGGGATGACGCTGGGGGTGGGGAGATTTTAAAACTGGTGAAATCCATGGGGCCATCAGGCTGTAGGCTCCTGAGGCGGAATATGAGGTGCTGCTCCTCCAGTCTGCGGGTGGCATCATTGTGACACTGGAGGAGGCCCAGAATGAACATGTCACCCAGGAGGGGGAGTTAAAATGTTTCACGACCAGAAGGTGTTGTCGTTTGTCGCCATCCGCGTTGGGGATACAAGTGTACAGGGATTGGATATCCATAGTGAAGATGAGGTGTTGGGGGCCAGGGAATTGGAAGCCCTGGAGGAGATAGAGGGCATGGGTGGTGTCCTGGACATAGGTGGGTAGTTCCTGGAACAGGGAGGAAACAACAAAGTAAAGGTAAGTCAAGGCCTCTGTCTGCTCCTGCCCTACTGAACTTATCTCCATTTATCTTGACTCTGTCTTTTCTTTCCCTGGTCTGGGAACTCTCCACCTACTTCTGGGACACGCCCTCCACCTCCTCCAAGACTTCCAGTTTCAGATGCCCTTTATTTATTTCATATTGGTTTCCGGACCTTTCCACATTCTAAGGTCATGTGATAAAGACAGTCATTTTACATCAATATTTCTTCCTTTTTATAGCATTTTAGTTACTAAAATCAGATGACGGAGTTGAAAACTGGTAGTCGATATTTTTTGGTGACATGAGGGAGTGCTGCACTGTCAGAAGCGCTGTCTTTTGGATAAGAATTTAAGCCAAATTTCTGCCTTTCCTTTCTTGTGAATTTAGAAGTTCTTCCCAGTGTGCTGGACAATATTTAATGCTCAAATAAAATCACTATAAACAAATTATTGTCATAACAGATATTATTATCACAATTTTCTTTATCTTTTTATGGCAAGGCCAGTGTTTGTTTCCCATCACTAATTTCCCTTGAACTGAGGCCATTGCGGGGGCTGGTCAAGAGTCAATCACATTGCTTTGCTCTGGTTGAGGAACTGAATAAATATTTTGCGTCAGTCTTCACAGTTAAAGACACAAGTCATAACCCAAAAATTCAAGAGAGTTGGTGGGGGTAGGGGGGTGCGGTGTGGGGTCAGAGGTGAGTATGGTGGCCATCACCAAGGAGAAGGTGCTAGAAAAACTGAAAGGTCTGAAGGTGGATAAATCACCTGGACCAATGGACTACACTGCAGAGTTCTGAAGGAGATAGCTAAAGAGATAGTGGAGGCATTAGTGGTGATCTTTCAGGAATCACTGGAGTCAAGGAGGGTCCCAGAGGACTGGAAAATTGCTAATGAACCTTCCTGTTTAAGAAGGCATTAAGGCAAAAGACTGGAAGTTACAGGCCGATTAGCCTGACCTCGGTCATTGGTAAGATTTTGGAGTCCACTGGCTATGTTTGCGGATGATACAAAGATAGGTGGAGGGACAGGTAGTGTTGAGGAGTGGGGGAGGCTGCAGAAGGATTTAGGCAGGTTAGGAGAGTGGGCAAAGAAGTGGCAGATGGAATACAACGTGGGAAAGTGAGAGGTCATGCGCTTTGGTAGGAAGAATGGAGGCATAGACTATTTTGTAAATAGGAAAATATTCAGAAACCTGAAGTGCAAAGGAACTAGAGATTTTTAGTCCAGGATTCTTTTAAGGTGAACCTGGCAGGTTGTGTCAGCAGTTAGGAAGGCAAATACAATGTTGGCATTTGTTTCAAAAGAGGACTAAAATATAAAAGCAGGGATGTACTTCTGAGGCTTTAAAGCTGTAGTCAGACACATTTAGAGTATTATGAGCAATTTTGGGTCCCATACCTCAGGAAGGATATATTGGCCCTGGAGTGGGTCCAGAGGAGGTTCACGAGAATGATCCCAGGAATGAAAGGCGTAACATTTAAGTAACGTTTGAGGACTCTGGGTCTATACTCAATAGAGTTTAGAAGGATGAGGGGCAGATCTAAATGAAACTTACAGACTGGATGTTGGGAAGATGTTTCCATTGGCAGGAGAGACTGGGACCCGAGAGCACAGCCTTAAAGGGAAGACTTTTCAGAACAGAGATAAAGAGAAACTCCTTCAGCCAGACAGTGGTGAATCTATGGAATTCACTGCCACAGAAGGCTGTGGAGACCAGGTTATTGAATGTATTTAAGACAGAGATGGATAGGTTCTTGATTGTCAAGGGGATCGAGGCTTATGGGAGAAAGCAGGAGAATGGGGTTGAGAAACCTATCAGCCATGATCTAATGGCGTAGCAGACTCGATGGGCTGAATGGCCTAATTTCCGCTCCTATGTCTTATGGTCTTATGGAATCACTTGTAGGCCAGGCCAAGTAAGGATGACAGATTTACTTCCCTAAAGGACATTATTTCATAGCATGTGATTTTGGAACAATCCATAATAGTTGCACAACGCCATTTCTAAGCCTAGCTTTCGATCGGTTGAGTTGAAATTTTGCCAGTTGTCATGGCGGGATTTAACCCATGTCCCCAGAGCATTAGGGCAGGCTAGTCACTGACCTTACCACTATGACATATGGACATAGCAAGAACTGCACATGCTGGAGACAGAGTCAATACAGTGTGGAGCTGGAGGAACACAGCAGGTCAGGCAGCACCAGAGGAGCAGGAAAGTCGATGTGTTGGGCCTAGAACCTTCAATGGTATTCCCTTGGCTGTAAAATGCTTTTTGATGTCCAGAGATCAGGAAATCTCAGTTCCTTGCTTCGTTTGCCTCTGTTGTACTGGATCTAGGCCTATGCACAACTTCCAAATTTGCAAACTAAACAATTAAAATCTCGACCGTCTGATTCCAGGATGATTGATTGAACTCCTTCCAGGACCTTCCAAATTTAAATCTTCCTTCCACGCTCCATAGCAACGTAAAATTTGAGGAATGCACAGGCGTTCCTGCTTCTGAGCTCTTGGCACTGATAGAAAATACATTGGATGATACATTTGTTGTTAAATGATCTTGAATCCATCAGCCAGACTCCAGATGTGTTCAAAGGACAGAAATAGTGAGGTAATCCTGCCACTTAATAAATGAATGGTGCGATCACAATTGGAGTTGTTCTGGACACCACAGTTCAAAAAAGAGATTTATTGGCATTTTTTGGTATTAAGAGTATTTATTTAAAGATACAGAACACAGCAGCTGATAATGAGGCGATAATGCAATCCATGAATAAGGGTAAGTGGGAGACAATATAACTGCTGTTATCTAGGATACAAAAGATCTTCATCATATAGACCATAACAGAATCCTTATATTGGATATAGTTAATCCAATATAGTTTGTGCAGACATTTATGTTTCACTCAAGCATCCTCCCATCTTTCCTCACTTAACTCCATCAATCTGCAGTGCTTCCCAGCCTATTTTCTAAAACTGTTGACCTCATATTGATACCTGAAAATTAGTGAGTCCAGATGTCAAAACAAAACTATCAATAAAGCAGCATTGTAACATTCAGCATGAAGTTATTAAACTATTATAGGTCAGAATATAATTCAGTGTACAATCTGAAAATTGGATTGTTTTAAATTGCTTTAAAAGTATTATTTCATGTACTCACCAGTCAATTACCCTGTCTGAGCTATTCCAGTTTATGAATCTTACTGAGGAAGCACAAGATGAAGGTTTTGAGTGGCTGATGTTGGAATCTAAGTTGTTCCACAGTGCCATGGAAACGTGATAGGAGTCAGACGGATTTTAGGTGCAATTCAGCAGTGGAGACTTTGTTGCTGGCTTCATGTTCAGGACCAGGCTTAGAGACTTGGTGAAGTGGCCATGGACAGTTATGCTTGACCAAAAGAAAGAAAGACAAACAGAGCTAAATGTCTGGGCATTGGTGATGGTTACAAGGAGAGGGGTGGATTAAGTGATTCCATTGACTGAAGTGGATATTACATTTTCTCAAGAAAATCTTCTGCTATAATCTTCATACCAAACCCGCACAGCTATCTGCCCCTGTGACCTCTCCCCTCTGGGTGTCTCATTCCCTCCTCTTTGCAGCATTCAGAACATTGGTAACAGTAATGGTCTCCAAATGTAACTGTATCCTGCAGGCACTCCCCCAATTAGGATCAACCAGCCTTTCACTCCAGCTGCCGGGGACATGGAAAAAAACATTCCAACATGGTCCTGCCACTAAACTCAACAGGAACACAGGCTTCCTGGGGTTTACAGGATCCTAGGAGATAGTAGGAACTGCCGATGCTGGAGTTTGAGATAACAAGATGTGGAGTTGGATGAACACAGCAGGCCAGGCAGCATCAGAGGAGCAGGAAAGCTGACATTACAGGACCCTAGCTGCTGATGTGATCTCCACACCCATCTCTTCTCATGTTTCAGTGAGTATACATTTCTGGAGGTGAGTGCACCATCAGTGGAATAGGTACCCATGAAGAGAGTAATATAGATTCAGATGGTGTCTTCAGTTTGACAATTGAATAATTTGAGATACCACTCATGATATGGGGAACATACTTGGGAGAAACAGGTAACAAGGGAACTCTAGTTCTCAAACAGTTCCATCGCTGGTTAGATCAAACGTTAGAGATTAATTATTATGGTTAGTCAACAATTCCATCGTTGTTAAATCAAGGAGTTATCAGGATAGCTAAGTCAGCCTAGATGTGCTTTGTTGTTTTGTTGTGTAGTGATTCCTATGTCCCAATGTTATGTCCCAGATCATGCCTGGTTGAAAATTTTGAATGTGGCAGGATTCACAAATAATTGGTACTGCAATGTGATTAGATGTGATTTTTAGAATCCTTACAGTGTGAAAGCAGGCCAGTTGGCCCATTGAGTCCACACCAACCCTCCGAAGAGTACCCCCCCACACTATGCCTGTAACCCTGCATTTCAGTGGCTAACCCAACTAGCCTGCACATCCTGGACACTATGGGACAATTGGACTGTGGGACGAAACTGGAGAACCCACACAGACATGGGAAGAATGTGCAAACTCCACACAGACAGTCACCTGAGAGTGGAATCGAACCTAGATCCCTGGTGATATGAGACAGCAGTGCTAACCACATTTCATGCCTTCCTTAGTCCCACTGCAGAAGTGGAATAATCTCATTGGAAAACCTTGTGCTGAATGTTTCTTTGTAATACACTTGTGGTCCTCATTTGAATTGTTCAACTTTTGTTATGACAAATCCTGACAAAAAAAGGCCTGCTGCTTTGTAACTATTAGGATCTAAACATCGCCCCTTGAAGTTCATTGCCATTAAATCACTCAATGTCCAGCTATCAACATCCTGGAGATTACGATTGAGCTGAAACTGAACTGGACTGGTGATATAAATAGTGAGTCTACAAATATTCCAAAGACACTCAAGAAGCTCCACATCGTCCAGGGTAAAGCAACCTGCCTTGTTGTTCACACATCTACAAACTCCAACGTTCACTCCCACACTGGCAGCAGTGTGTACCATCTACAAGCTACCACATCAACTTGCCAAGCCTCCTTTGACATCGTCTGGATCAACAAAGGCATCAGGTTTATGGGGATATCACTGTCTTCAACCTCCCTGCCAAAGCATATAACATCCTGACTACATTGTATGATGAAGGCTTCCTATTCTATGCCTGATCCCACCTCTGACTCCCTGGTGGTATATAAACATATCTACACGATATCTACCAAAGGTCCATCAAAATAGCACCTTCCAAGGGCAACAGTTTCATGGGAACACTACCAGCTGCAAATTCCCCCAAGCCGAACACCATTCTGATTTGGAACTATATCACTGTGCCAAGTCACAATCTTTGAATCTCCTTTTGGGCCTGCTTAGACAGAATTAACTGTAGAGGTTCAAGCGACAGCTCACCACATCCTTTTCCATTGTAATTAGAATGGGGTGATAGCCAGCAAAACCTAAATTTCATGAAAGAATAAAGGTAACGCTCTTTTCATGATCATCGTACATCTCAAAAGTAATTTACAGTCAACAATGTATGTTCTGAAATGATGTTGTTACATAGGAAACTGAGCAGACAATTAACTCAGCAACCTCCCACAATAACAATGCAATCTCCTCTTTTTTAAAGTGGTGTTATGGGCCATTTTCAGTCCATCTGAGAAGGCAGATAAAGGCCTTCTTAATGTCTCACTCAAAGGCCAACACCTCCAAAAGTGCAGCTCTCCCTGTGTATGACCCCAGAGTAGAAGTTTGATATTTATTCTCAAATCCTCAAATAGCACTTGAACTCACAGACCCAAAAGGCAGGAGTGCTGCCAACTGAGTCATAGCTGAGAGTCAGACAGATTTGCGAGCTTCTATCACAGCCTGAGAGGGACTTAAAAGCCAACAGGGACAGGGTGAAAATCTAATCCTTCAGGCTGCAGCATTTTCTGAAGTAGGAATTATAATGAAGTTAATAGAGTTTCATTACCTGTGAAAAGGTGGGAAAGGAAATGGTCTCATAGCTGCTTGTACTTTAAAATTATGCTCTTATTCAATTATGTGTTGAACAGCAAATTGCCTTGTATGAGATATTAAGAATGGAATCATCCAATCTGTAGCTGTTATGGGTATTTTGTTGGAAATGGGCCATTACACATAACTACAGCCTGACATTCTGTGCAATTTTCTCCTTCTTCCTCCTGTTATTTTAATAATTTGCATCATCAGCTGGTGTACAAAATGTAATCATGCAAATTATATTACCTAATATCCAGAACTCATCAGCTGCCCTGGTTATTTTATCTGGTGGCAGCTAAGTCTGCGGCACTCACCAAAACACCGTTAAAACTTCGACTGTGAGAGCTTTAGGTATCAGTGGAGGAATCGTAAAAATGATGTAATGGTCTTCAGAAAGGTTGTACTCAGAGCTAATGTTGTTTAAAACAACAGGCTGAATTCTCAGAAACTGACAGTGGTGCAAAACATAGGAGGATAAAAAACTGTGGCTGAATTTCTTTGCAGGAATTTTGGTTGAGAGGATTCTACAGCACAGAAGCAGGCCATTCGGCCCGACCATGCTTCCTATAATGCTCTGCAACAATCCTCAATCCTCCCATCCCTTTTCACTAACCTCATCAACTCATCTTTCTATTCCTTTCTCCCTCATGTCTTTATCTATATTTTACTTAAATTCACCTCTGCTACTTGATTCAATGTTCTTTATGGTAAAAAGTCATATTCTTTGGGTAAAGAACTCTGCCAAATTTCTTGTTGGGAATTTTAGTGACATTTATGACCCTCATGTTTTTGTCTTCCTCACAAATAGAACCATATTTTCTGCATCCAGTGAGCAAATTCTTACTTTGGCAAAGATTTCTTTCTGGTGACCATCTGTATTCCCTCTTCTTGAGAAATCAGCCTCACCTAGTTCTGCCCTCCTGATGAGTATATCCTCAGTTCTAGAGTAATGCCAGTAAATAGTTTTGTATTTTCTCCAGTGCTATATCCTTTGCACAATATGGAGGCTAGAGCTATGCACAGTGTGAACTAATCAAGGTTCAATACTAGTTTAACATAACTTTTCTGCTCCTCAATTTTATTTCTCCAAAAACAAAACTCAATGTTTGGTTTGCTCTTTGTGCAGCCTTATTAATATGTCACCACTTCTAGTGACACTCTTTGTGTTTGACTGACACAAACCAATAATTAGCTTAAGAACAATTCCGAGCAGACAGTGTCTGAGTGAAAGGGTTGTGAGTTAGACAGGGAGTGATGTCTTTGAATTGTGGTCAAGAGTTGGATAACGACTGGGTGATTTTTGAGATAACTTCTGGGGAACTGGCTAGCTTATTGGCCAGCTGATATTATCATATTAACAATCCTTCATTTGTAAATTAATAAGATTACGCATTTTTGAATGAAAACGTTCAATATTTCACAGAGAAATGCATATCACATCACATCCTCTTCCAAATATGCCACATCCCTCCCAATTCAAACTCCTCTCTGTCTTTTTTTATTCATTCACAGGATAAGGGCATTACTGGCCAGGCCAGCATTTATTGCCCATCTCCAATTGCCCAGAAGGCAGTTAAGAGTCAACCGCATTGCTGTGGGTCTGGAGTCACATGTAGGCCAGAACAGGTAAGGATGGCAGTTTGCTTCCCTAAAGGACATTAGTGAACGAGGTGTGTTTTTTCCGACAATCAACAATGGATTCATGGTCATCATTAGACTCAGTTCCAGATTTTTATTTAATTTGAATTTCACCATCTGCCATATTACGATTCAAACCTGGGTTCCCAGAACATTACCTGGGTCTCTGGATTAACAATATTTCTGCAAAGCAGTTTCTCCATCCACATTACACCTTCTACACCACAGAACAATACAGTATTGCTTTTGGCAACACAACACGGGGAACTCCATCTTTTATCCTTTTGTGTGACTTGCTTATCTTTAATAAAGAGAAGAAATATTTGCATGCCTAAAGCTTACAAACCCTGCTTATCTGATCATTTTCACGTGTCAGCTGCCTATGTGCCAAGCATGCTTTTATTTGTAAGCATTTTGAGGGATCATTAAATGTTCCTTTGAAGAATTTGGTCAGCTTTTACTAGGTTCCAAAGTCAGTAAACATCTGCAAGGGACCAGGCAATGAGAAGTACTGACAAAAGTACTGACAGAAACTTTGTGAAGAAGGGTCCTGACCCGAAATGTCAACTCTCCTGCTCCTCTGATACTGCCTGGCTCGCTGTGCTCCTCCAGCTCCACACTGTGTTATCTCTGACTCCAGCATTGGACAAAGGTTGTGCCCATCTTGAAGTGAGGTTTGGAAGATCCGACAAAGTCATTAACATGTTTTTTTCAACAAAAACAGAGAACTGAACAGAAATTACTTTGTAACCTGATATAACAAGGTGTACAGCTGGAGGAACACAGCAGGCCAAGCAGCATCAGAGGAGCAGGCAGGCTGACGTTTCAGGTCTGGACCCTTCTTCAGAAATGTTTGAAAG
>NC_063361.1:27541054-27582657 GCF_021869965.1 Rhincodon typus | reverse complement strand
TGTGTTCATCCAGCTCTACACCTTGTTATCTCAGATTCTCCAGCATCTACAGTTCCTACTATCTCCATATCTCTATATAGAATACATTTCATAGGAACATTGGAATGAGAATTGTCCCATCAGCTCATCAAGACTACTCCAGCATTCTATTTCAGGGCTGATCATCTCCTCAATGTTATTTTCTCCCACTGTCTCTATAATCCCTGAATGTCGTTAGTCTCCAGAAACCTATCAATTTCTATCATGAACCTGCTCAATGATTGAGCTTCCACAGAAAAATCTAAAGATTCACCATCCTCTTTTTTTTAGTGACTCATGGACAAGGCCACTCAGATCCAAACCTCTCACCATTTAGGAAATATTCTGCCTTTCGGTTTTTCTACCACAGTGTATAAATCCACACTTCTTCACATTATGCTTCGTCTGCTATACCACAAACCCAGCAGGCCTACCCACATAACGCTATTAAATGTAACAAGTTAGTTTGTAATTTAAGAATGCTTTCAGAAGCTATATGTGGTTCTTTCCTACTTAGCTGTGACTGTGAAGTAAAAACTTAGGAAACAAGTAAAGTACATGTTTTGGTTTAACTACCCCCCACATCCCCCCCACCCAGCCCTCTCCCACCTCCACCCCGAGCTCTGCCAGTCTATACAGAGTTTGTTAGGCAGCCGTAAGTAGTTTCAGTAGCAGGTCTCCTCTCCTCTCCAGTTTCGTGGAAGGAAAACGAAAATAAAAATTTGCCAGATTCCCCTTTCCTGATTATGTCCCCATCACCCCAGCTGAGATCACTGCATCTGAGTGGGCATCAGATGAAGAGAATCAGGTGCAGAGAGAATTGTTTGATACCAATCCCTGTTTTAAACATACAGAGAGGCAAAACCCTTAATCCAGAACATCACATCTTGTGATTTCACGTCGGTACAGGCCAGCCCGTACTGAAATCTATACCATAATACAGCATTACCTGATAATATTTCTGACTAGGCAATGTATAAACATGCAAACATACGAATATGGAGCATGGTTCAGCCACTTGGTCTCTGAAACCTCCTCCGACATTCAGTAAGACCATTACTCTCCATTCTCACCTTACCCCCAATAACATTTCACCCTTTTGTTTCTCAAAATCCTACCTACTTCTGCCTTAAAAATATTCAGACTCAGCTTCCACTGTCTTGTGAGGAAGACAGTGCCAAAGACTCGTGACCCTCTGTGAGAAAAATATTCTCATCTACGCCTTAGATAAACAAACCCTTATGTTGGCAGTGACCCCTAGTTCTCCCATAAGTGGAAACATCCTTTCCACATGGTCCTTGTCAACAGCCCTCAGGATCTTGTGTGTTTCAATTAAGGCACCTCTTACTGTTGGAAAATCCAGTGGATTCAAGCCTAAACTGTCACACATGTAAAGAATGACAGAACGGTTAGGGTACTGGAATACTGCCAGTATTCATTGAGAAAAGCAAATAACATTCACAGGAAAATAGTTTATGAGAATTTTATTCATGTTTTCTCTCTGTGGAAACACAGAGATCCCCAAATTGCTTAACTTTTCTGATGGGCCTTTATCCCCCCAAACACCATCAGAGGCGCAACAAGAATTTTATAGTGTAGGATCCCCCACCTAATGTCACAGTTAAGATTCTAAAAGGGTGCAGGTTAGACTTACCTACCTATCCAGCTTGGGCTTAAACAGAACATAGAGTCATAGAGTCATAGAAATGTACAGGACGGAATCAGACCCTTCGGTCCAACCCATCCATGCTGACCAGGTATCGTAAATTTATGTCGTCCCATTTTCCAGCATTTGGCCCATATCTCTCGAAACACTTCCTATTCATTTACTCATCCAGATGTCTTTTAAATGTTGTAATCCTACCAGCCTCCATCACTTCTGTTGGCAGCTCATTCCATACATGCACCACCCTCTGCGTGAAAAGTTGCCCCTTAGGTCTCTTCTAAATCTTTTCCCTCTTACCTTAAACCTATGCCCTCTAGTTTTGGATCCACTCACCCTGGGGTAAAGACCTTGTCTATTCACCCTATCAATACCCCTCATGATTTTATAAACTTCTAGAAGATCGCCCCTCAGCCTCCAATACTCCAGGAAAAATGGCCCCAGACTGTTCAACCTCTCCCTATAGCTTAAACCCTCCAACCCTGACAACATTCTTGTAAATGGTTTATGACCCCTTTCAAGTTTCACATCGTCCTTCCTATAGCAGGGAGACCAGAATTGAATGCAGTATACCGAAAGTGGCCTAACCAATGTTGTGTACAGCCTCAACGTGACCTCCCAAGTTCTATACTCAATGCACTGACCAATAAAGGCAAGCATACCAAACACCTTCTTCACTATCCTGTCTACTTGTGACTTCACTTTCAAGGAACTATGAGCCTGCACTCCAAGGTCTCTTTGTTCAACAACACTCCCCAGGACCTTACCATTAACTTTATAAATCCTGCCCTGATTTGCCTTTCCCAAATGTAGCACCTCACATTTTTCTAAATTCAACTCCAACTGCCACTCCTCGGCCCAATGACGCATCTGATCAAGATCCTGTTGTACTCTGAGGTAACCTTCTGCTGTCCAATAGACCACCAATTTTGGTGTCATCTGCAAACTTACTAACCATACCTCCTATGTTCACATCCAAGTCATTTATATGAATAACAAAAAGCGTCAGACCCACCACAGATGTTTGCGGCACATCGCTGGTCATAGGCCTCCAGTCTGAAAAGCAACCCTCCATCACCATCTTCTGTCTTCTATTCAAGCCAGTTCTGGAACATACTGGAAATACTTATTTTAATACTCAGCATAATTTGCAACATCTGCAGAGTCAGAAGCCATTCAAAGTAACTGTCATGGGGCTGAAACACTGGACTGAACTTTTTTTTAACTGGGGATGGGATCCCTATCCTCAACCTCCAATGTAGACATTTCAGGAAATCCTTTCTCTGATTGGCTGGCTTTGCTTGAAGTCTTCTAAAAGCCTTCGGGGGTCAGCAGTCACAGTTTGAACTACAGGTAATCTCACAAAGAGAAGTGCAATGATGCAGCATGACTTAAAATAAGGCTGACAGGACCCTGCAAGTGGAATTGCGGGATGTGGGGGAGGGGATCCAGGGAGTGTATTGTGTTTATCTGGGTGGAGTATGTTGTGAGGAGAAACCTGAGGGTGGGACTCAGAATTCCCTTGGTGGGGCCAAAGTCGAGCCAGAGACTTTCTCCTGCCAGTCCCCATTGTGCTAGGTTTCAACCTGAAGAGCTGGACATTTGGGGCCGGTCTCCCTGACTTAGAGGAAAATCCCAGAATTCCAGGAGGATGCGCTGTGCTGGCCTTTCATTGGCCACATATCATCCTCAACTGGCCCACAGGTGAGTTGTCCATCTGACGTTGCCCCCTGCTGCTGGTAGCATTATAGCAGGACGGGCAGGGTCAGGAATAGCAGCAACTTCAGAACATGAACTTTGCCCTCCACTCTCCCATCCCACCCAACCCTCCGCACACTGCCATCCACTCTGCAATAACTTGTTTGCATGGGGATGGTCTCAGCAGAGCTAAGCTATTTTCTACTATTAACACCTAAAATTAATAATTACTCCTCATATTTATTACTTCTCTACTACCACTGGCATTCCCTTTGCCTTTTGCTTGGAATTGCCTTACCATCTGATCCACTAGCTCTTCCTCTTCCCTCTTTCAGCAAGTTATCATCACCTTTGGTTCTGAGGAAGAGTCATATTGGACTGTAACTGTGTTTCTGCACAGGTACTGCCAGACTTGCTGAGTTTCTGCGGCACTTGCTGTTTGTATTTCTATCCCAGATCTCTCTAATGCTGGGTTGGCCATGTCCATTAGTATTCCTGGGAACTTCAAACAGGAGATTCACTGGGATGTTGCCTGGGATAGAGCATCTGAGCTGCAAAGAGAGGCTGCATAAACTCGGATTGCTTTCTTTGGAGCAGAGAAGATGGAGGGGGTACCTAATAGAAATGTATAAGATCACGAGGGGCATGGATAAGATGGAAAATAGCTTTTCCTCTTAGTTTAAGGTTCAATAAAAAAGAGGCAGGAGATTTAGAGGAGACTTGAGGGAAAATTTTTACATCCTAGAGGGTGGTAGGGCTTTGGAATGCACTGCCTCAGATGGTAGTTGAGCAGGTAATCGCAGAGTTGTCATAGTATCCATACATTGTGGAAGCAGGCCATTCAGCCCATCACATCCACACCGAACCCCTCTGAAGAGCATCCCAGCCAGACCCACCCTCCTACCCTATCCCTGCATTCCCCATGGCTAATCCGCCTAACCTACACATCCTGGACACTCTGGGGCAAATTAGCATGGTCAATTGACCTAACCTGCACATCTTTGGACTGTGGGAGCGGGGACTCCTGGCTGCAGTAGGCCCGGAGTGGGGAGTCTTGTCAGCGTTGGCAAAATGGCCGTGGTGGCTACGGAGCTATGATCTCCTCGGGCATCATCGTTGCTGTACCTGAGGCCCAGAACACCTTGCAGAAGCCCTGGAGCCATTCTTGAGACCCAATTTGAATAGAGGATGAACACTTATTTATGTAATTTCTTTTTATTCTTTTTGTAACTCAAAATGGTGCACGATTGTGGTAACAAAACACTTTTTTTTAACTGTATCTTCAAGATATAGGTGTCAATAAAATCATTCATTCATTCATTTTATTTCACATACGAACTGCTGTCTGTGAAAAAGATGTCTCTCAAGTCCCTTTCAAATCTTTCTCCTCTCCCCTGGAGGTAACAAAATTGCTAAAGGAGAACCTTTATTTGTAATATGTTTGGATTTCCAAAAGGCATTTGACAAGGTACCATGCATAATACTACTTCAGATGGTGTTGGGAGTGGTACATTAGCACTGATAGAGGATTGGCTAACTAATAGAAGACAGAGAGTTGGGATAAAGGGAATATTTTCAGGATGGAAATCTGTAACTAGTGGAGTGCCACGGGGATCAGTGCTGGGCCCACAATTATTTATAATGTATTTTAATGACTTGGATGATGGAAGTGAATGCGTTATCATCAAATCTGCAGAATACACAGAAATGTGGGAAGGCTAGTCACGATGATGATGGTGGAATCTTATAGGGATCTAAGCGAGGTTGGCTATGGTGGGATCTGTGGGAGAAGCACACAACGGGTCCAGCTAGATCTACCTTAACATCCGGAGCAACTCAATGCATCTTTTATGTATTTGCTGACCAGTGAGGTGAGTTTCTTGCTAGGCAGCTGCAAGTTACAAATTAAGGGGGATTATAGCTTGTTAATTGCTTTAGTAAGACCACAGCTCATCTCATTGATACTCAGCTTCCTATCATACTAAATGTGCTGAATTTCTTGACATGAAAATCAGAGCGGGTACATAGTGATTGGCTGCAAAGAGACCCTATGTTGCAGAGTACCAAACAGCATCTCAGGGTACAATTTATGGGCAGCAGTTGCATGCATTCCTCATCAATGGGCATTGCCATCCAACATTTGCCAATCTCCCAGGACAATCCAGCCACTTCCCATCCATTTGCAGACTGCTTAGGATTTGCACTGCAGAGCTCACCAACAATTAGAATTGAAAGGCTACTGCAAGGACACTTTGCATATACAGACAGGCACACAGCTCATGGATTGAGGCAGGTTGTATCTCAGGACTCCTTGCTTGCTCTCTTTGCTCACTTCAAACACACGTTTGAAACATTCATGCCATGCCATGCCCTACCATGCCATGCCTGTCAGTGTATTGGTGCTTCAGTCTGAGCAATAGCTTTTAGTACTGCTGTATTGAAGTACTGTTTTGTGCAGACACAAAGACAGATTACTTGTCATGCTTGACAGTAGGGATGTGTTGATGTCAGTCAGAGATCTGGGTGGATACAGCACTGGGGTCATGTCCAATGATCATTCAGGAGGTTGCAAACGGAGAGTTCACAGCCAAGAGGGTTGTGCGGAGGGTGGGGGGGGAGGAGGGGTTGGTGTCAAGGATGGTGGGGAATTAGAGGTATTTGTACAAGAACAGTGATGGGGGAATCTCATAATGTTTAGGTGATAAGACGAAATGCATTGGAGGGTATAGTAGGCTACAAGGAGAGGTATTTATTAGCTGTGACAACAATCATCGCTTCCACAGGGGAAGTGCAGTGGACCAGGGTGAGCATTGTTAAGGTTTAAAGATGGGCTTTGGGGCAGGAAGGACAGTTGGAGGCAAAGCATTGACTGTCACTACATCCACAAACACACACTCTCTCCACTGTGGACAGTCAGTAGCAGCAGTGTGGACCTTCCACAAGATGCAGTGCAGAAATTATCAAGACTCCTTAGACAGCAGTATCCAAACCCATGACCACTTCCATTTAGAAGGACCTGCGACTCTAATTCATTTTAATATTAGCTTGTGGAATCTGTCTGGTATCAAATCATCTGCAAATCTTATAACTGTGGTTTTATTAACAATTGAGGTTATCCATTATTTTCACATTAAGCAGAATGAAAAACTAAATGCATAATGGTATCCAAACTTAGATTTTGCCATGGCCAGAAGAATTACAAACAGACAGAATGCCTTAAAGAAAAAAAGAAGCAAAAGAAAAACAACAGCTTGTATCGACTGCCATACAGACAGCCAATTTTCACAAAGGAATGCCTCATGGACATACCATAGATGGCAGCTTGGAAATCAACCTTTAAAAGGCTCTATGTCCCTTCCTCTAAGCTAGAAGGTCACTTGCCCTAGCAGCCTGCAATAACAGGTTGAATAAAAGTAATTTTTTTCGTATACAAGTCAACCTTTCAAGTCTCAGAAAATCTGTCCAAAAATAGGTGTCAGCTTTTTTATCGAGTATGAAACTGAACTGTTGCCCTGGGTGTGAGTGGTCGCTACTTTGAAGCATAATCAGCATTCTGTACAAGGAGTAGGTGTGACTTCAGCTCCCAGTGTGTAACACAGCTCATATTACCCGACTGATCGCTTGTGCCTATATGAGGTACCAGTAAGTAAAACATGCATTTGTGGGATTAAAAAAAAATGACGCTGACAATTTACATGAGTGTAGTGTGTCTTATCTGAAAGGGAGGAGGAGTCAGCTTATACACAATATGAAAAAACATGATATTTTGGGCTGGAAAGATGGACCTTTCTAATATGTTGGGTCAAGTTAGGTGCTGTGATTTATACAAAATAACCAGTCACACTTATTTTTCAAATGATCAGTGATGAGGGATGAATATTGGACTCAACACAAGGGGACTTTCTTGATCTGGCATCATCTGCAGCAGAGAACAACAAACTTATAATTTCAGGTCAGTGACACTTTATCACACGAAAGGCTAACTCTGTTTTGCTCTCCACCAATGTTGCCAGACCTGCTGAGTATTTCCAGCATTTTCTGTTTTCATTTCAAATCTTCAGCTTTCACAATTTCAAGAATTGATGCTCTTCAAGTAGTGGAATAGAAATTTTAAAATCCTCTTCAGAAAGCAAACACAATCTTGGATGTTAAACTGTGGTTGGACAGTACAGCAGTTGCTCAGTACTGCCTTGAAATGTCAGTCTCAAACTTTACATGATCTCCACAATGAGACTGAAATCTACCATTAGATGAAACTGAGTCATTCAAATTAGCCCCAATCATGCTGCTGCACTCTGTGAATCATGATCTATATTATGTGAAGAGCATATCATTCCCTCCAATGTTACTTCACTCTACTAGTCTGCTACCTATGTTCCATGATTCTGTTTTGTTTTTATCTACATGACTTCACTTTATTTTGTTCTATGTTGTAATCAGGTTATGAAAGTAATTTAGCTGTCCTCTATTTTCAACTCCTTTGCAGTTGATCGCAACAAAATATATTTATTTCTTTTAGCATGTAGCTATGTCTGTCAAGTGAAGATGTAGTAAACAGCACAAAAGTAAAGGATCCAATTCCAAAGCTTCTATTACCTATTAGCCCCGATATAAATAAATGTAACATCAGATACACACAAATGCAGGTAATCAGTTTAAAAGAGGAAAGTGATTTGTATAGATTGGAAGAACAAAGGTTGTGCAGGTTAATAGTCCTTAGAGTTCATGAGGTATTAGATATTTAGCCTGAACTGCAGTTGTTTAATTGTTGACTGGTATCCTCAGCAGTGGCAAAGGTTGTAGGTATCTTTGAGTTCTTGGTGAATGATTGTACCCCCAATCTGCTTTTTCAACAGGTGTTGTCTTCCTAGTTAACAAGGAGGAATAGGCAGATAGAGAGAGAGAGAGCGAGACAGAAAGAGAGAGAGTATTCTACTTCTTGCTTACAAATCCGTTCTCCTTCTCTTTTTGCTGCTCAAACACAGCTGTTGAAATAGGGTTCAATCATTGGTTTCTAAGTCTAACCCTATTGTCCTCTCTGAGTTAGATACTTTGCAGGCAATGTTACTTTGTACTATATGGTAAATAATTATTCAATGTGAATTAATATAGGAATACAAATTTCTTGATGCTGACTTAATTGCCTGATTTCGATGTCTTTAGACAAAAAGGTAATTTCAGTGCAAGTAGTTTTGTTCAATCCACATGGGTCTCCTGGACTTGCCTCAGTCTGGGGTCAGGTGATCATGGTGTCCATTTTAGGTCAGTATTTGAGGTTTTCTATAAATCATTTTAATCCATGAAGTGCCATATGTAAAACATTTGAATTATGAAAGTTAAAATTCCAGGTTTGACCACTATCGTAAAATCTGACAAACTCTTTTTACTTCACACAATTTTATCTTTCTTTATTTTACATGGTTGAACTTTACTCCATTTAATTTCAAGCCTGCACTTACAAGGTTTGAGAGGGCAAGCTGTAAGTAAATTTTCATGCATTTGTATGTGCTTTACTGAAAAAAGCCTCTGGCTGTCAACCATATGAATTATAGGATGGTTGGGTTATTCATAGATCACTTTTCTTACTTAAGCATATTCTATTTGTGATAGTGATCACTTTGCTAAAATTAAACTGTACATTTCCCAAGTTAGACTCTCCACACATGCCACCTACAGAATACATACTCAGTAAAATCCCAGATGATACCAATATTGTCTGGTTCAGAGTTTTGTTTCTAGAGAAAATTGTCGAGTGATATTATCATTAAATTATTATTATACAATGACCTGGATTTTCTGATAGTGATGGAATCAAAATTGACAGAGCGATCCATCATTACTCTTTGTAAACAGACACCAGTCTCTGGATTTCACACATGTGCTGGTTTAACATGAAAATCCAGAAGTTGCTGTCAGTAATTTTACTTTTCACCAGAGGGTGCACTGTTGGGGTTCCTCCTGCAAGCAATTGGAAATCACTGAACTGAGGAGCACATATTTTAGAACAGCGAAAAAGAAACACCCTTGGAATAGTTAAACTTTTTAAGATGAAGTTGAATAGGATTATTAGTGACATACTAAATTCAGAATTACTGAATACCAGACTCATTAGTGTAGACGTCCGATGTCGGACTGGGGTGGACAAAATCAGAAATCACATGACACCAGGTTATAGTCCAACAGGTTTATTTAAAATCACAAGCTTTCGAGGTGGTGGTGGTGCTCTTTCATCAGGTGAAGTTGAGAAAAGCGCACAGGCACAGAATATACAGGTGGAGAGATAGTGGCAAGATAATTTCAGGTAACTTGGAGTGTCCACACATAAGTACAAATAGTGTGAGTAAAGTGTTGACATCTGAATAACAAGTGATGGGATAACCTATGAACCGATTAACTAATTACAAATAATTACAAATAATCAAAAGTAAGATGATGTAATTATCTCTCTGTCTTAATTACTCGGTTCATAGATTATCCATTCACTTATTATTCAGCTGTCAACACTTTACTCACACCACTTGTGGAGGTGCCTGTGTTGGACTGGAGTGGTCAAAGTCAGATGTCGCACAACACCAGGTTATAGTCCAACAGGTTTATTGGAAATCACAAGCTTTCGGAGTGTAGCCCCTTCTTCAGGTGCAGTGAGAGGGAAGAGCAAACAGACACAGAGTTTATAGGCAGAGAGATCAAGGGCCGAGAGATCAAAAAATCATACAACTGGTGTGAGTGGAGTGTGAGATAATAACTCTCTGCAGGTGACCAAGAGTGTTAAATGTTGTTGGGGTCATCCGTTTGCTGGGTATTCAGCTGTTGACACTTTACTCACCATCTACACAACCAGGTTAAGAGGGTAATTTAGCTGTCCTCTATTTTCAACTCACAGTTGATCGCAACAAAATATATTTATTTCTTTTAGCATGCAGCTATGTCTGTCAATTGAAGATGTAGTAAACAGCACAAAAGTAAAGGATCCAATTCCAAAGCTTCTATTACCTACTGTCCCCAACATAAATAAAACAAATGTAACATCAGATACACACAAACACAGGTAATCAGTTTAAAAGAGGAAAGCGATTTGTATAGAATGGAAAAACAAATTTTTTCCAGGTTAAAAGTCCTTAGAGTTCATGAGGTATCAGATATTTAACCTGAACTGCAGTTGTTTAATTGTTGACTGGTATCCTTGGCAATGGCAAAGTTTGAGTTCTTGGTGAATGATTGTACCCCCAACCTGCTTTTTCAACAGGTGTTGTCTTCCAAGATAATAAGGAGGAACAGGCAGATAGAGAGAGAGCCAGAGAGAGAGTATTCTACTTAAGTATGGAGCTGGACGAACACAGCAGGCCAGGCAGCATCAGAGGAATAGGAAAGCTGACGTTTCGGGTCGGGACCCTTCTTCCTCCAGCTCCACATTTTGTTATCTCTGACTCCAGCATCTGCAGCTCTTGCTATCTCAGAGTATTCTACTTCTTGCTTACAAATCCATTCTTTGCTGGTTATTCAGCTGTTGACACTTTTCTGATACCGTCTAACACTCTTGATCACCTGCAGAGAGTTATTATCTCACACTCCACTCACACCAGTTGTACGATCTTTTGATCTCTCTGCCCATAAACTCTGTGTGCACTTCTCTCTCACTGCACCTGATGAAGGGGTTGTGCTCCGAAAGCTTGTGTAATTTCAAATAAACCTGTTGGACTATAACCTGGTGTCATGTGACTTCCAACTTTGTCACACAGTTTGTACTAATCTGTTGACACTCCTGATTACCTGCAAAGGCTTGTGATTCCGCCTGTTGACACTTTACTCACATTATTTGTACTTATGGACACTAAATTACCTGGAATTATCTTGTCATTATGTCTCCGCCTACATATTCTGTGCCTGTGTGCCTCTCTCCACTTCACCTGACAAAAGAACAGCGCTCCGAAAGCTTGTGATTTTAAATAAACCTGTTGGACTATAACATGGAATCATGTGACTTCTGACATGCAGTCTAAAGGACTACTTTTATAATTACTGAATGCTAAATTTCTAGATTAAGATTATTAGATGTATTTTTAAAAGAATCTTATTTTCAGCTTTTTTTAATGACACTAAGTTTCAGTTTAATCTTCTACTTATTTCCCAACATCTGTAAAATTTTAAAATTAAGAATGAATTATTTCTTGGTAACAATTATTGAAGCAATTTATTACATGCTAGTTTGGTGTTTAATGTGATTGACAGTGTATCCTGCTCAATGACATCATTGTTGCTGGGCACTTTGTGATCCCCTTGACTTGATGGCAGATACAAACTGACGCCAGGAAAGGGGAAATGTGCATCACAGAGAATGCTAGATCTTTGTGGGCAGCTTTCTTCGAGGTCTGTGGCAAGCACATGGCTTTGCAGCTGACTGCAAAATACAGCATAGTTGAAAATATGGCTGGATAAAATCAAGGTGAACTGTGCAACACTGTTAAGTCAGTCAATGAAGATTTCTACAAAATTAATTAAGGATCGTTTTTTGTAAAAAGCATGTCCAAGAACTTAATTGGGGTAGTACTTACCCACATAGATACAAAGGGAGGAGAAATACCTGCCTCTGTCCAAATCAGACCATCTCTTTTGTTCTTTCCCTTGTTCCTCCTTCCACTTTGCCTCTTTACTTGCTTATAATGTTTTATATCTCTAACATTTTCCAGTTCTGATGAAAGATCCTCAACCTGCAAATTAAATCTGTTTCTTTCTTCTTGGATGATGCCAGAGACCTACTGAGTATTTCTGACACTTTATGTTTTTAACAGCAAGCCTCTCAGTTATATTAAGTCATAATAAAAGTAGCTCAAGAAGGCTACAGTGGAAAATAATGAATGGGCAACACATCTAGTGCTTGTCACTGATATTCACAGTCCACAAATTAATTTTAAAATATTGTAATTTTCTTAAGAAGAAACCAAACGCCGGTGATCTACATGTTCAGCTTTTATTTATGTAGTGGCATATAACCAGTTAAAACTTAAGCTTCTCTGTCTCACCAACTTGCCTTTTGCTAACATAAATTAACCAAAGATTGATTTGCTGACATTTTCAGCATGACAGAATGAAGCTTCATATCATTTGAATTATGAAAATCCAGAAAACGTTTCTTCATTCCCAGCATACTTCAAATTAAGCGAAGACTAATCTATCTTAGATTCTTTTCCAGAACTCTGACTTAACCTCAAAATTTCCTTTGATGGATGCCATGCAAGTAAGAGTTTGGCGTACTAAAAACCAAAAGAACTGCGCGTGCTGTAAATCAGAGACAAATATAGAAATTGCTGGAAAAGCTCAGCAGGTCTGGTAGCATCTGTGGAGTGAAATCAGAGTTAATGTTTTGGGTCGAGTGAATTCTGAGGAAGTTTCACTTGACCTGAAACATTAACTCTGATTTCTGAGGACTCTGAGGAAGGGTCACTCGACCCGAAACGTTTACTCTGATTTCTCTCCACAGATGCTGCCAGACCTGCTGAACTTTACCTGCAATTTCTATTTTAGTCTAAGAGGTTGGGTGGTGTTTTTTTACTGGGTTCTTTCACTTAAGTAGTTGGCAACAACAAAAAGCCAAAATGTAAATTAGTACCCTTTTTAAATGGATGGACATCTTTTTACTAAATAGTATTGTTATGACAAGTTGGTGATAATTAAGAAATAAGGAGGCTACTGAAAATTGCTGACTGAATGCACTGTTCAGAGAATAGCTTCATTATTGAGAATTACCCTCGAGTTAGTGACATTCTATAAAACAGCATAAAGACAATAAAATACATTTGACACAGTTATTTTCTCATTGCCTCCATAAAACATCTCCATAAACTCATGCATAGGAGCAGGAGGAGGCCATTCAGCATCTCAGACCTGTTCTACCATTCACTTAGATAATGGCTGATATATATTGTAACTTCATTTACTACCTCACAAATTTTGGTGGAGCTGGTAGCCCTACTCAATCATACCAATGTATCTACTCTTTATAAGTAATTGCAAACCTTTTTGAGGCTCATTTGGGTATAATGCAAAGCTAAAGGGGTTTAGGCAAGGGCAGTGGGGAGTTATAGCGGAAGGATGTTTTAGCATCACTGTTGAAGTTAATTCTTCTTGTCCTTTCTCCTTCTCCACATGCATATACATTCCAGGTGCCCACTAACAGATAGTGAAGTCATTATATCTAGAGGGCAGAGGCAGAGGAAGAGTGAGAAGGTGTGTTATATACAAACTAAAGTGGTATTTGAAGTATATCATTAGAGGATACATGAAACAAAACATTCAAAACATATGTTGGGGTACAACCAAGTTACAATGGTCAAAGAAGCTATGCCCATGTCATTGTAATCAAGTGTTGATGCAGAGAGATGAGAAAATGGGAATGAAATCAAATAGATGGCAGTTACTCAGGATCAAGGCAAGAGTGTCGTTCATGGATGCATGGGGTTCAGTCTCAGAGAACTTGGGCACAAAGACCTGAATGTGTAGAGCTTGTGTAGGCTATGGTCTGTGAAAAGAACTTGAAATCAATAAATTATCAAAATGCTGAAAGCATGGTAGTTTCATTAGCAACAAGAGGGAATCAAGAAATATAACTCTACTCAGGTGGAAGAATGCAGAATCTGTCATGGACTGGTTTCGGTAGACATTTGAATTCAGGGTTGCAGAGAAGGTCAAAGTTGTGCAATATGAGCTTCAGGTAATGAGGATAGAATAAGACACACATTCAATGCGGTGAGAGATATACTGAAACTTTGTTTCGGATCCTAACATCAAGTGGGTTGGCAATCAACAAGGACAACAATGGAATCAGGACTGGTAACAAATTTAGACACTATCAACAAACGTGAAATCTGATCATGTTCTTGAGAATGATGAGTGATAGAACGCAAATAGAATGCTGAATAGGGCATGTAGAATAATATAGCCCAGGGCACATCTTTGAGGTGAAATTACTACATTCAGACATGTAAAAAGGAAATTACAAGAGAACAGTAGATCATTAGCAGACAATGGAAAAGTGACAGTGGATCAATTGAAGAGGAAAATACATAATACTCATAAAATGAAAGTATGTAAGTAAAACATTTTATGAATGTTTTTTAAGTAAACTGGGTATTTCATTCAGATAAAATATCAGATTACTTACAGATCTTTGTGCCATTCTCTAGGCTCCCCAGAAAGGACATGTGGCAGCCACACTGTGAACTCACCTCCCAGATTGTTCCAAACTGGCTTCTGGCCACCATAAGTTTACAGCTCTTCATAGAATCCCTACAGTGTGGAAACTGGCCCTTTGGCCCAACAAGTCCACACCAAACCTCAGAGCACCCACACCCCTATAACCCACTTAATCTACACCTCCCTGAACACTACAGTCAATTTAGCATGGCCAATCCACCTAACCTGCACATCTTTGGGCTGTGGGAGGAAACCAGAGCACACCCACACAGACAGGGGGAGAATGTGCAAACTCCACATAGGATAGTCACCTGAGGCTGGAATTGAACCCAGGTCCCTAGCACTGTGAGGCAGCAGTGCTAACCACCATGCCACCGTGTCACCTCTTCTGTAGAATGAAATGAAATGAATGAAAGAATGCAAAGGGGGGACAGGCACCTGGGATCAAATTAACGTAGAGAAGCACTGAAAACTTGGAGCACAGAAGGAGGCCATTCCTGTCTGTGCTGGCTGATAAAGAGTTATAAAATAGCACCTTTCCAGCTGCTGGTCAGTAGTTCCAAAGGTTACAGGACCTCAAGGCCATATCAAGTAGTCTTTAAATGGGATGAGGGTTTCTCACTCCACTACCCTTTCAGACAAGTTCCAGACCCGCAGGAAAAAAAAACACAAATTCTTATCTCCACTTTAATCCTTTTGCCAAGAATTTTAAATCTATGAGCCTTGGTTATTGACCTCTCTCTTATATGAAATAACTCCATTCTATCCACTTTAACTGAGCCCCTCATAATTTTATATTTTTCAATCAACCTGCTCAGTGATGTTTTTACACACCTCTGGCACAAATGGGACTTGAACTCAGGTCTCCAGACTCAGAGGTAGGGACTTGTGACCTTCACTAAATAATTTTATATATCTCATTTAAAATTGCTCATAGCTGCCTCTGTCCCAAAAACAACAACCTTGGACTATCCAATCATGCTTCAGTAAAATTCTTCATTTTGGTAAATTTCTGCTGTACCCTCTCTAGTGCGACAACAGAACAGCCTTGCTTTTTATCACCAGGATTTCTAGATTCACAGAAGAGCTGGTTAGCAGGTCATTCAGAGGAATTCATGTATGAAGAGGTAAAGGTGACATGTAGTTGTTTGGCAGTTTCTTATTTAAGAATCTTAACAATTATTAATTTGAGCCAGGAAATAGAGGAGGCAGTCCAGGAAACTGAGAGGGGAATTTATAAGGGAGTTGCCGACAATCCCTGATGAAAGAGACAAATTAATCACATCAGTAATAAAAACAAACTGCAGATGCTAGAAATCTGAAGCAAACACAGAATGCTGGAGAAACTCAATAGGTCTGGTAGCATCCATGGGGTTAGAGAAACAGAGTTAAGGTCTCATTGGAGGAAGGGTCATAGACCAGGTGCAAACAAGAGTAAGCCGGGCTCGAAATGTTAACTCTTGCAATTCTCTCACTGATAAACCTGCCAAGTTTCTCCAACTCTTTCTGCTTTTATTTCAGATCTCCTCAGTATTTTGCCTTGAAACACTTGATGAGATGGTCATGACTAGGACCCAGGACAGAGAGGTATATCAAGTACTCATAACCATAGCCCCAGGGTCTGACCAAGCTCCAGTTAGGGGTGGGGTCGCAGTGCTGGGTCCCAGTAGGTTAGGGGCAGCATTGGGGCCCTTCATTTCTGTCCCTGGTGGTGAGCCACCTTCTTGAACCCCTGCTGTCCACCTGCTGGAGGTATAAGGCCCAGGCAATCAGGAGGTATTTCCGACATTTTGACCCCACCACAATCAGGGGAACCAAAATACAGTTCCAAGTCAGGATGGTATGTGTGTGTATGGCAAAAAGACAGGCGTATGCATTTGGTGGTCCCACCTTGGGACGTTTCTACTGCTGGAGGTGTCAGTTACACAAATGCCAGCTGTTGTCACATCAATACTGGCTGGTACAGGGCTGGGCTATCCCACCCATCAATTAGACTGGCTGTGATACCATTCACATATCTGACTGGCAACAGTTTTGACTCCACGTGTGTGTATCCCTGAGGCTTCACTGCTCAGTTCGAAGTTGCTCTGAAAACTGTTACAGTTTGACATTTCTCAGTCAATCAATGGACCCTGTCATGCCTCCAGGTGGCAGCTGTAGCCTTATTCTCGATGCATTCACGGCAGTATCGAACTCCCGAGGTTTGGAGTTTGCCATTAAATGTTCAAAACGGGCTGTTATAGCAACTCAGAGCAACGCCGACATCTGATTCGCCGACATCTGAGCGTGTTACTGTTTGTGTGTATGTGTTTGTGTTTTGAATGATAGAGAGGTTCTGTGTCCTTTTAGAGCCAGACAGAGAGCGCCAAATCGTGGAAAAATGAGTGAGAGGCAGCCAAGAGGCGGAGTCTGCAGTAGACTTTCGGTTTGACAGCAGAGAGAGAGAGAGAGAGACAGACAGAGAGAGATCAGGACAAACAGATACCAGAGGTGGGAAGAGTTGACGGTGGGGGTGGGGGGGGGCTGGGGGGGGGGTCATAAAGGACGGGGAAGAGACAGTTCTAAGTTGTGACATTAAAACGCGGCAGTAACATTAACCCAACGCAATTACACGCTGAAACCTACTGCCTTCGAGAGAAACTGACAAGCCCCAGGAAAGGCAACAGTGGAACCGCGGGTAAGTGCATAAACATCAACCGTAGCTTTTGCTTGGCCCAGGGAAATAACATAACCTTGAAATGAAGAGATTGGATTTCCCAGGCGCAAAGTGCGGTCCGTTTCTTATCAATGACAACAGAACTTGTTAACAGTTTTCAAATCTTGTTTGTTACATTTGCACGATTTGCTGAACTGATACTTTGACTCTCTCTCTCTCTTGCGAATGTGTGTGTTTTCTTAACTTTCTATTTGAGCAAGAGCTGATAAATACACTAACAAGTGTCACCCGCACTTGGTCGCTGGTTATCGGAAACCGAATGACTTTTTTCTTGTTTTAACCTTCCCAACCCCGCAACTTTTTATTTTTGTTTTAAATTGAAAAGATATAGTTCACGCAAGGCTTAAACGCACCCTCCCTCCCGCGGGTCACATTGGCCCTTGAAGGAGGTACACTGGGGTGGCTCGCTGATATTAATTTGTACCGAGAGCTACATGTTGACAGTTTTGGGGATTGATGTCAGTGTGCGCCTCTCGTAAAGGCGATAGAAATAAAGCCACCACATTATGGGAGGTGGGGGAGGAAGTGCAGAGAGGATCAGTGAGGAGTTATCAACATTTCACCCAATCACCTCTTCTAAAGAACTCATGAAAGACTTCTTTCCAGATGCTCGTGTCTTATTTCAGATTTTCAGTCCTGCACCTAGTTTTCCTCTTCCCGCCTGGCAGCCCATAACGCCAACCATGTGCTACTATCTGTTGCCATGCTTAGTATTTTGTTTTACTTCCCCTGCACCGGGTCTGTTCAGAGGCTTCAGGTGCGCCACTCCGCCTCAGGTCGAGTTAAACAGCGGTTTGTGCAGCTCTTGCTGCCTATCAGCCTCAGTTTGCGAGGATTGTTATATTGTCACAGGCTAACCATCGAACTTTGCTTGACAGCACCCCGGCTGTCACCAAATCCTGGTCCCGGGACCCAAACCTGGAGTTCCCAGTTCAGAGCAGGGCCGCTAGACAAGGTGCTGTTGGCACTGCCTGGTCCATCATTTTATAAACCAGATAATGTGGGATTCTGGTGCTGTTGAGTGAGGATGTGCACAGTTGTGTCTGCTGCAATTTTGAAGCCAGTTTGTGGCTCTGGGGGAAAGAACAATCGCTCTCAACAGTGGACTGTCAACATCACTTAAACCCTTAACCCTATTGCAGAGAAATTCTGACTTTTCTTGAGAAACGAGCCTTCTGATGCCAAACGTGCAAATGTTAAATTGATGCGTCAACAGTTTTGGATGTATGTATGTTACATTTATATAGCACCTTATTATGATGAAGCTATGTATGCTAGGATTGTAGGCGTGAGGAGCAGCTCTACTGGGAGTACTCATGTCTTTGAGTCGGGAGGTTTCTAGGTTTACAGCCTACTCCAGAGATTTGAGTCTAAAAGAGAAAGGCTGACACTCCTGTGCAGCACTGATGGGTGCTGCACTGTAGTAAGAGCTGTCTTTCACACAGCATGTTAAACTGAGGCCTTGCCTGCTCTCTCAGGTGGACACAAGAAAGTTCATTGGCATTAGTTTGAAGAAGAGGAGGGGTGTTATCAGAAACAGGACACAAGACAAAGCATACTCTGCTAGCTAAAATGGCAACAACACAAAAAAACACATTTAGGAAACAGTTGGATTCTGATGGGTGAACAGTAGCTATTTCTTGGATTAATGATTCAAATTGCCTTTGTAATTGCAACCACCCGTTGAATTATACTAGAAATTGATTACAAATGTTAAATTCATCTGATCGCAATAAAAAAACGGTACTGACACCAATGGAAGGGTAATACAGTCAGGTATCATATGACTAGTACTTCATTCAAATTTTGCAGGAAATTTCAAAGTATAAAATCAGAACTAAAACTGGTTTCAGTCATTAAGACTGTTCCATTACTTTGTGACCTGACAATTAAAATGCTAGCATTTATTGTTCTCATGGTGATACATCCACAGACTGCTGCGCGGAAAAGCACAGCGACTAGTGTTACAGAGGGAAATGGTTGGCTTTTGAGTAGTTGTTACTGCTTGCTTTCGGCTTAACTGTTCCCTGTTGTAGTATCTGTTCAGCTATTTGGTACTTGATCTCAGTGGTGTCATGCAGTCACCAATTTTGGCACAAAATTAAGTTGGTTTTTTTGAAATTAAATAATGGCCCAATTTTGTGCTCATTGACAAATGCAGCATCTTCCATGAACCAGCACGATGGGACAGTAGAATAGAATGTAATTGTTTATTTCCTTATCTTGCATGCTAAGGTATTGATTGTATTAAAGAGTGATGTGCTAGTGCGGATTTATTGATTAAAGCTACAAATGGGTTTATCATTAAATGTAAGTATTTTTAATAAGTGGGCTGGCCTCCACTTGAGAGTAAGCTGATATTAAATTGATGAAAATTACTTTAAAAACTATATTGAAGCTGTTAATGAATCATTTAACAGCTTCATTAGTGTACAGCAGTTTCCTAATATATCATTTTTTTTGATATTTAAAAACCTGTAAAATTTGCTTTTGCTTCTAAAAGTGCAAGGTTAATTTGAAGTTTACTCAAATATTCAGAAATTGAAGTGTTAGGTGGAAATTGTGCATTATTTTATTGTACGAATTAGGAGCAGAAGTGGGCCACCCTTCAGTCCTGCTGTACCATTCAATGCGATCATGGCTCATCTGATAAATTCAAAATTCCACATTCACACCTACTCCCGATAATTTTTGAATCCCTTGTCAAACAAGAAAAATCTACCTCTGCCTTAAAAATATTCAGTGGCTCTGTAGTGATTGTAACGAGGTCAGCCGGGTGGACCTCATAGAATATGAGTTCCCTGATTGGACCGGGTTAACAACACCAATCAGGGAGCCCTGGATGACAGATATAAACAGGAGTGTCAGATATCCTGTGCTCTCTGAGAGCTAGTTCTGAGGGAGCTGGATTAGTGCCAAGGGCTCTTCACCTGTAAATAAAAGGGGGCTTGGTGACAGGATACCGACCTCTGTGGAGTTATTTCAGGTTCCATTTCCACCTCCTTCTGAGGCAGAGAGTTCATAAGCCGCTCAGTCCTTGGAGAGAAAAAAAATCTGAATCTCTGTTCTAAAAGGGTGACCCCTAATTTTTAAACAGTGTCCCTTAGTTCTGGACTCACCCACAAGAGGAAACATCCTAATCACATCCACCTTATCATCAATTGAGTAATCCCATACACTTCTAAACCTGAGTGGAAACAAGCACATTCTGTCTAACTGTTCCTCATGAAACAGCATATTTCAACCGGAGTATGACCAGTTCTGTAGGAGAGGCAGCTTCTAATGCCATGATTTTAAAACCAGTGTTCAAGATCACGGAAACTCAATATAATCTTGACATAACATGTGATAATGATTCCTCTATTGCTTACCCTGGTTTGGCTGATTTCAAACCAATTATCTGTAGGTGTAACTACAGAGAACAGAACTATTGATCATTTCAGGATGCACAACATTGTTAAAATTTATTAATACTTTGTTAAAGCATGAGGATTTGGAGATTGATGTAATGAAAGAAAGGACCTGCATGTAAAACTTAATTTTCTTCAGTTTTTCTTGGGATGTGGGTAATGCCGTTAAGGCTGCATTAATTTCCCATCCTTAGTTGTGTCGGGAGTTAGTGATGTGCTTTATTGAATAAGACAGTGCCTGTTATGATGGCACTTCCACATTATTATCAAGCAAGGAAGAAACCTTTATATTGGAGAATGCTTCGAAAATATATGTGCCATAGGTTTCTGAGGCTTGTTTGGTAAGTGCATTGCCAGGTTGCTAAAGACCAGGCAGCCAGTTGTTTGGCAAGCCAGTTGTCTGCGTTGCAATATCTGGTATCGTACACACTCAGCTGGGAGCATTCCTACTTCTGAGTCAGAAAGTCATAGGTTCAGGCCCTGCTTTCAGACTTGAACACATAACCCAGGCTAGTACTCCAATGCAGCACTGAAAGAGTTGTGCACTGTCAGAGGTGCCATCTTTTGAATAACCAATGGTCTTTCAGGTAGCTGTAAGAGATCCTGATTTCAAGAAGGAGCACACTGTTCTCCCAAGTGTTGAGGCTACTATTTATCCCTTAATCAACATCCCCAAAACAGATTGGTCGTTGGCAATTGTGGGATCTTGCTGTGTAAAAAAAAAAAAAATGTTTTCCTATGTTACAGCAACGGCTACACCTAAAAGTACATTAATGGCTGTTAAATGCGTCGAGGCATTCTGAGGTCCTGAAAAACACTGTATAAACTGAATTTCTTGTTTTTATTTTCCTTCCCCTCCATTTCTTGGATAATAAGGAACACAATTCTTGGCCTTGGTTCCTTTGGGTCAAGAAAGGGAATAATTAGCTGAGTTCCTGCTGACTACAGCACAGTGGTCCTGGTGAAAAGAGTGTCTGCAGCTGAAAACAAATTCAGGTTCAGATGAGAAGCCCATGATGAGTAGATAGCCTGGAGCACTCATTATTGCAGGTTCACACCTGCTGAACCATCTCGTGGGCAAGGTATAGCATGACTGAACTGTGATCCAATAGAAAAATCAATATCTTCAGATAAGAGGAGTAAACTGCAAATGTTTTGTTAAATAGGACAGATTCTGTGACTTAGCAACAAAAGCTATACTTTATTAAACTCAAAAGTCAGATATGAGAAAATAAGAATTTTTATTAATGGTGTGTGTGTTTGTTGCTACAGTTTTGAGAGGAGCGGCATTCTTTAATGCTTCGCCAGAAAATATTAGCATCCATGTCTCCTAGGAGGGTATTCTAGAGTGTTCACCATATAAATATGTACTGACGTAAAAATGCACTATGTTAGCTATGTTACCCTTGTTAAACCAAATCTCAGAAAGCACAAAGCCAAATAGGATCTTTGATAGTATATTCATGCCTTTTTCTGCAAACCAATCGATATCTGATACACATCAATTATCTCACTATGTCTTCTCCTTTGATGTGGACTTTGTAGTAATAAGTGTTTTGGAGCAGGGATATCTAGAGCTTAAGTGCTCATTCTGTCTGTCCGATGTTGCCCTTATGACTTCACAAAAAACAAAAGGAGTTCTTGCTCCCTTCTGCCAATAACTAACTCCATGCTTGGCACAGTAGTAAAGCTACTCATGCCGAAGTAGTCTGACTTAAAAATAAAAGCAAAACACCACAAACTTTGGAGATCTGAAATAAAAAAGACAGAAAGTGCTAGAGAACCTCAGCAGATCTGGCAGCATCTGTGGATGGAGAAACAGAATTAACATTTCCAGTCAAATAGGACTCTTCTTTGATAGTAGCCTGACTCACTACCTTGGTTCACCCACGAAGAATGATCATTGGATTAGGTTAGGTAAAGGATTGCATCTGTGACCAATGAAGTTATATCCCAGCAGGAGAAGAGAGCAGATGGTTGGAACGAAGTAAAACTCCTTTCAGCCACAAACCCCACTTGTATTATGAAAAATGGCACTTACTGATTCCACAGTTATGCTTAAAATAATGTTGATATAATGTAAAGTTTCAATTAAATGTGACAGTGTACAACATCATCCCAGTAAGTTGCTGCCTTGAAACAAACCCTGGACACATTTTGTTCGACACCTCAAACAAAAACATCCCATTTATTTCTTACAATATATACCTAGAAATTACTGTTGATGTTGAACCAAATGCTTAGCGCATTTCTGGCATATTCTTTGTTATTTCAATGGTGTTACCGAGCTCTTTGTTGAAAGTGGACAATACATGAACACTTTAAGTCATCAGCCATCATTACTGGCACAATGTTCTCCAAGCTGCTTTATCTGAGTGATTTCTGTAACACGACAGAGTGACCACACCATTTTGAACAATAACAAAAGGGGAGGCTTGGGGATATTATCCACACACTCCTCCCCCTTATTTTTCTCTTACATTCCTTAAGACACTGAACAATCTGACGTACAATTTTCCAGACACCTGTCTTCCTGTGGTGCCCAGCTGAAATAGTCATTGTTCTTGTGTAAGTCGTGATAATGAACATTTTCAAAATTGAGATTAGAGCCAAGCCACCTCCTGTCCTGCTCAACATCAATAGATGTATGCTTGCTAGCAACAGCTGCTGTATAACCATGGGTAGGAATTGTTCTTTCCTTCCTCGTAGCCCGTCAAGGCAAGGGACATCAAAACTAATTGCACTACCTTTTAATGCCACCATCCCCTGCTGAAATTTGCTAAACTAGCACAAGCCAGACGTCAAACATGGGACACTCCTAATGTACAAAAACAGAAGTTGCTGGAAAAGCTCAGCAGGTCTGGCAACAGCTGTGAAGAAAAGAAGCAGAGTTAACGTTTCGGGTCCAGTGACTCTTCCTTAAAACTCTTAATGTACATCCGCTCCAAATTGGACAGTACATTTACAAACAGAGCCATATTGTGTTTTCACTGTTGTCTTATAAGAAAATGTACAAGAGTCTAATATAACCAAATCTGAAAACTTACACTTGCCAGAGCTGTCGGTTTACCACTTGGCTTAAACTGAACAGTTTAATTCATTTAGCAGATTCCTCATCCTTCTGGATTTATTTTATGCATTTGTAATTGACTTATTCCAAATTGTCACACCTTCTTTCCATAGAAATGCCTATTAACATTAGTCGCAGTGTATTTATATTTTCACATTTGATTCCTCCAGTTCAAAATTCAAAAGCTATATTAATTTAGATACACTTTTTTAAAGACAAGGGTCTACCACTGGAAATAACCTAATAAGAACTGGCTGCATTTGATTTATTTATAAACAAAAAAACAAAAGGGAAGTATGGCATAGGAACAGGCCCTTCAGCCTTCCAAGGCTGTGCCGATCATCATGCCCTGACTAAACTAAAAAACAAACCTTCTGCCCTTATTCAGTCCATATCCCTCTATTCGCTCCCAATTCATGTAACCATCCAGGTGGCTCTTAAATGTCACCAATAAGCCTGCTTCCACTACCTCCTCTGGCAGTGCATTCCAGGCTCCTGCCACTCTCTGCGTGAAAACTGTGGACCTGCACGCCCAGATCCGTCTGTATGTTAATGTTCCTAAGGGTTCTGCCATTTACAGTATAATTCACCCTAAATTTGATCCTCCAAAATGCATCACCTCACATTTGTCTGGATTAAACTCTATTTGTCATTTCTGTGCCTAAGTCACCAATCTATCTATATCCTGTTGTATACTTTCACAATCGTTGGAACTATCAGCAACTCCACTAACCTTCATGTCATCTGCAAACTTACTAATCAGACCACCCACATTTTCCTTCAGATCATTTATATATACTACAAACAACAGAAGGCCGAAGACTGATCCATGTGGAACACCACTAGTTACCGGTCTCTATTCTGAAAATCACCCTTCCACCACTACCCTCTGTCTTCTATGACCAAGCCAGTTTTCTATCCATCTAGCCAGGCCACCCCGAATTCCATGTGATTTTAGTTTTTGTACCGATCTGCCATGTGGGACTTTACCAAATGCCTTACTAAAGTTCATATAAACTACATCCACAGCTCTTCTCTCATCAATTATCTTTGACACCTCTTCAAAAAATTTGATCAGGTTGGTGAGACATGACCTTCCCAGTCTGAAACCATGCTGCCTATTGCTAACTTGTCCATTTTCTTCCAAACATGCATATATCCTGTCCCTTAGTATCTTCTCCAAGAGCTTCCCCATCACAGATATCAAACTCACCGGCCTATAATTTCCTGGATTATCCCTGCTTCCTTTCTTAAACGAGGGAACAACATTGGCTAAACTCCAGTACTCTGGAACCTCGCCTGTGGTCATAGAGGATGTGAAGATATGTGCTAATGCTCCCGCTATTCCTTCTGTTGCCTCTCGCGAAAAACCTGGGATAGATCCCATCTGGCCCTGGGGACTTGTCTACCTTAATGCAATTTAAGATACCCAAAACTTCCTCCTTTAACATATTGACATTCTCCATAGTATTCACACACTCATCCCTGACCTCAACATCAGTGATGGCCTTCTCCTTGGTAAATAATGATACAAAATACTTATTAAGGATCTCTCCCACTTCCTATGGCTCCACACATAACTTCCCTCCTTTGTCCTTGAGGGGGCCTACTCTTTCCCTTGTTACCCTCTTTCTTCTAATATATGTATAAAAAGCCTTGGGTTTCTCCTTGACCCTGTTTGCTAAAGACATTTCATAGCCCCTTTTTAGCCTTCCTAATTCTGCGTTTAATCTCCTTCCTACTTTCTCTATACTCTACAACGGCTTCGTCAGTTTGTAGTTGCCTAGACCTATCGTATGCTTCCTTTTCCCTTTTGACTAAGTTTACAATTTCCCTTGTCATCTATGGTTCCTGAATCCTGCCGTTCCTATCTTTCAGTTTTGCAGGGACATGCATGTGCTGCACTTTAATCAACAGGTCTTTAAAAGCCTTCCACATGTCAGAGGTAGATTTGCCCTCAAATAACTGCTCTCAATCCACGTTCCCCAGTTCTTGTCTAATTTGGATGTAATTGGCTCTTGCCCAATTAAACACCCTGATCTGAGGGCCACTCTTGTCCTTGTCCATGCCTACTCGAAATCTTATGGAGTTATGGTCACTAAGCCCGAAATGCTCTCCTACTGAAACATCGCTCATTCCCTAATACCAAGTCTAGTATGGCCTCCTCTCTGGTTGGATTATCAACATACTGTCTCAAAAAGCCCTCCTGGACACATTGAACAAATTGCTCTCCATCCGAGCCACTGGCTCTAAGGGATTCCCAGTCAATAAGAGGAAAGTTGAAGTCACCCACCACAACTACCCTGCTTTTTTCATACCTTTCCAGTGTCGGGCTACATATCTGCTCGTCTGTCTCCCGTGGGCTGTTGGGAGGTCAATAGAAAACTCCCAACATTGTGATTTCACCCTTCCTATTCCTGAGCTCCACCCATAATGCCTCAATGCAAGATCCCTCCGATGTATCCTCCCTCAACACAGCTGAGATGTGATCCCTAATCAGCAATGCAACTCCCCTCTGATACTATGGTACTTCCATCTCCCATCACCTTTCTTTCCCCTGCCATCAACATTACTTAATAGAGTTATTGCCTTTCCTGTCACATCACCCCAATCTTTTCCAGTTCTAAAGGTCTTGAAACACTAACCTTTCTTGGCCCTTCGCAATCTATGAAAGAACCACCTGTGCATTCTGTTCTAGTATCATATTCCTGAACTAATTGACCTCTTCAGGTCAGATATATATTCAAACAACAGTTGCTTTAGATTAAATTCTGACCTTTTTTTTTAATGGTTCGGATGGGTATACTAGTATATATACTCATCGGAAAGGACCAGTTCATGAAAAATGATTTTGCAACTGTTTTATTTATCATCTCTGTATTGGGTCATGATTTCTGCAGTCCATTCAGCTGCAGCTAGCATTGATTTTAACAGCACATCGTTCTTTCATAAGAATCCTTACTGATCATTTCGTCACATTGCATGAGTAGAATTCAAAAGGATGCAATCGCTGAATAGGAGAGAGACAAAGAAGAGCTCATGGTGTAAGGGGTAGCGGATTAGCATGGATAGAAGATTGGCTGGTTGGCAAAAACAGAGATTATACATAAATTGGTCTTTTTCAGATTGTCAGGGTGTGACAATTAACAGTGGTTTGGTTTAGTTTAAACTGCCATCTTTTTACAATTTGTTTCAATGACTTAATGTGAGAAACAAAGGTATTGTGGCTGAATTTGCAAATGACACAAAGATAGAAAAGTACATCGTGAGATTGATATGACAAGGATATAGACCAATATAGACAGGTTAAGTGAGTGAACAGAAATCTGGCGGTTGTGGGAAAATGCGGAGTTGTTCACTTTGACAGGATGGATCGAAAATCAGAGTATTATTTAAATGGAAAATGACTGCAGAATTCCACGGTTCAGAGGGATCAAGATGTTCTAATGCATGAGTCACAGAAAGTTAGCAGATACAGCATATGGTTATAAAGGCTAACAGAATACTATCCTTTAATACAAGAGAAATAGAACATAGAAGGGTAGCATTCTGTTAGCCTTTATAATCATGTGCTGTAACTGCATACTAACACTTTGTGATCCTTTTTTTAAATGTGGAATGTGAATGTTGCTGGCTGGCCAGCATTTATTGCCCATCCCTTGTTGCTCTTGAGAAGGTAGTGGTGAGCTGTCTTTTGAACTACTGCAGTCAAAATGCGGCAGTTGGCCCACAATTCCCTTTAGGGAGAGAATTTCAGGATATTGACCCAGCAACAGTAAAGGAACAGTGATATATTTCCAAGTCAGGATGGTGAGTGGTTTGGAGGGGAACTTGCAGATGGGAGTGTTCCCATGTATGTGCTGCCCTTGTTCTTCTATTTGGAAGTGGTCATGGGTTTGGAATGTGCTGTCTGAAGATCTTTGGTGAACATGTACTAAAGATTTCTGGCATCCATTGTATTTTATTTTTATTGAAGACCCCCTAAATCTGAAATAAATATACAGAATGCTGGAGAAACGTTTCTTCAGAACTGTTATACAGGACTCAAAATGTTAACTATGTTTCTCTCTCCACAGATGCTGCCAGACATGCTGAGTTTCTCCAGCATTGTCTGTGTTTATTTGAATTTATGCTTCAGTTAAACATGGCATAAGTGAGATGATATTATGAATATTTTGTGCAATTTTGGTCTCCCTTATTTAAGACAGCATGCATGTAAATGTATTGAAGATGATTCAGAGGCAGTTTTTTTAGATTATTACCTGCAATAAATGGATTGTCTTATGAGAAAAGTTTGTTTTCACTGGAGTTTAAAAGAGTGCTAAATGATTTGATTGAAATTTATACGATTTTGAACGGGTTTGACAGGTTGATGTGAAAAGTTTGTTTTCTCTTGTGGGCACATCCCCAACTAGGACACATTGTTTAATAATTAGAAATCACCCTATTAAGACAGAGTTAAATAACCCTAGTCTATTCAGCCTGCCCCATCACTCAAACCCTCTAACCCTGGCAACATCCTTGTAAATCTTTTCTGAACCCTTTCAAGTTTCACAACATCTTTCCTAAAGCAGGAGAGATGAGGGTAATTTTTTTTTCTCTAAATGTTGTGCAGCTGTAGGAACTCTGTTCCTCAGAAGGTGGTCAAGGCAAGATCATTGAATATTTTTAAGGTGGAAGTATTCTTGTAGAGATTCTTGATGGGAAATAAAATCAAAAGTCATCACCAAATAGGGAATTGAAATACAAACAGATCTGCCATGATCTTAATGAATGGTTGAGCATGACTGAAGAATCGAATGGCCTACTTTCTGCTCCTATTTCAAATGCTCATAAGGGTAGGAGGGTTTACGGACCACTTAAGATGATGAATGTTTAGACGAAGGAAATGAGAGAAAAGAAAGACTTGTATTTCAGAAGCTGTTTTTATGACCACAGGAAATCCCAAAGTGCTTTACAGTCAATTACATTTTTTTGAAGTGTAGTTACTATTGTAATGTAGAAAACGCAGCCAATTATTGCAAGGGAGAGAATACCCACAAATAGCAATGTGATAACAATCAGATAATCCGTTTTGTGTTGTTGCTTAAATGGTTCATTAATTGGCAAGGGTAGTGTGGGTAATTCCTCAATCTTCAAGGTGGCATCAGGGACTTTTTTTTTGCACCTACTCAAGACAGCAGATGGAGCCTTAGACAAATATCTTGTCTGAAAAATGGTACCTCCACCAGTACTGTACCCCATTGGCACAGCATCAGAGTGTCAGTCTGATTTGTTGCATTCAGGTCCTGGGGTGGGATTAGGACTAACAACCTGCTGATTTTGAGGCAAGCATGCCACTAAGTGGGCCACAGCTGACATTTGATTCCACATGGCTGTGTTAAGTCAGGTCGTGGTAGGAGCTTGCAATGTGGCGGATCATTTCTACTTTTGCAAACTTGTTAAAGCATTTTTCAAGACATTTAAGCACATCTGCCATTCTATCCAGAAGATACTCAGGCACTTAGACTGCACTATTTGTGTTCAAGTAGTTTTAGCACTTGGTGTTCAACCAGACAGTAACAAAGTTAATACTCCAGTGCTGCCTGCAATTCAAATTCATCAGATTCTTGTTGTATCAGTCCTTCAAATTAGGTCAGTTTTGCTGGGTGAACAACAAAGCCATTGCACATCTTAACTGTTCTGTTCCCTTTCAGCATTGCATAGCTACCTGTTTCAATTGCCTTGGACTGAACACCTGGCATTGATTGCAATCTTACCTATTTATAGTGATCCAGATAGATTAAACTCCAGGATGTTTGAAATACAATTATAAAGGTAGATTAAATAGTACTTTAATAGAAAAATGCAGAGACCTTAAATGAATTCAAGTATCCATTGGGAGTGAACATTGTACCTATGTAAGCAATAGATGTAAGAATCCCTCAGAAGGCAATAAACTTTGTTTCACTGATAATGTACTGTGCCATAGCGTCATAGAGCTGTACAGCACGGAAACAGACTCTTCGGTCCAACTCATCCATGCCGACCAGATATCCTAAATTAATGTGGTCCCATTTGCCAGCATTTGTCCCATGTTCCTCTAAACCCTTCCTATTCATGTACCCATCCAGATGCCTTTTAAATGTTGTAATGGTTCCAGCCTCCACCACTTTCTCTGGCAGCTCATTCCATACAGACAGGACTGTGTGAAAAACTTGCCCCTTAGGTCCGTTTTAAATCTTTTCCCTCTCACCTTAAACCTCTAGTTTTGGACTCCCCTACCCTAGGGAAATGACCTTTGGATATTCATCCTATCCATGCCCCTCATGATTTTATACACTTCAATATGGTCACCCCTCAGCCTCCAACACTCCAGGGAAAATAACCTCAGCCTATTCAGCCTCTTCCAATGGCTCAAATCCACCAACCCTGGCAACATCCTTGTGAATGGTTTCTGAGCCCTTTCAAGTCTCACATCATCCTTCCTATAGCAGGGAGACCAGAAATGAATGCAATATTCCAAGAGTGGCCTAACCAATGTCCTGTAGGGGCCTCAACGTGACCTCCCAACTCCTATACTCAATGCACTGACCAATAAAGGCAAGCGTACCAAACACTTTCTTCCTTATCCTATCTACCTATGACTCTACTTTCATGGTACAAGAACTGCACTCCAAGGTTTCTTTGTTTAGCAACACTCCCCAGACCTTACCATTAACTGTATAATTCCTGTCCTAATTTGCCTTTCCAAAATGCAGCATCTTACATTTATCTAAATTAAACTTCCTCTGCCACTCCTCGATCCATCAGCCCATCTGATCAAGGTCCTTTTGTACTCTGAGGTAACCTTCTTTGCTGCCCACTACACCACCAATTTTAGTGTCATCTGCAAACTTACTAACCTTGCTTCCTGTACTAAACTAAATGACATCCAAATCACTTATATAAATAACAAAAAGCAGTGGACCCAGCACTGATACCCCCTGAGTGTTCATCCAATGCTTAGAAGCTTTTTGGTATGATTAGCTCCAGTAAATAAACATTTGGTGTAAGTAACTACAAATTAAAATATGCTAAATTATGTTTTGCTTGGATCCAACATTTGTACTCCTTTGAATTGAAGAATTTTGGCTTTAAGCCATTGTCAAATGGATCCATATTTCTATAACGCCACATAATGCAACCAAATTTGTTGTTTTTATTCTGCATGGTGTGTGTATACACACAGACACACAAACAGATACACACTTACACAGATATACACATGCGCACACACATATACACTCTTTAACCAAAACAAGATAATTTATTCTTTCCTCTCACTAAAATGATCAACAAGTAGTTAGGATCAGTAGTGAAATCATTCCCTGATTTCTTTACTAATGAAACTCCAATCAAATCAGTTGTGATTTAATGATTGAGAATCTAAGGCACACATGTGGAAGCTATTGCAAACAGCATATTTTTGATGCTTGTGTTGCACTTGAGAAAATTCAGGGCATCCCTTTCCAATTTGCGGCTGTTTAGTCAAAAGGCTGGCTGGCACCCAATCCTGGTGATTGAGAGAAATTGGCCAGGAGGAATAGCGTGATCTTTGACAGCAACATTTGAATAGGAAAACCCGAAGGCGTTAGTTAAGAAGTTAAGAGTGGCAGCTAAGGAATAAAAGAGTGTGTTTGAGGATACAATCTACCTTTGGGGGTGTATGTTACTAAGTTAGATCCAATATGTGTATCCCAAACAAGTTTTAAAGTCTTGTAACACATGCCGTGCCACTGTTGCTTTCTATCGTGCAGTTGATGTGCAGACCACTGCAATTAGATTGTAACACTGGCTCTCGTCCTTGTTCCTCTCCGAGTGCAGCTCTGATGTTTACCTTTTTGTCCCATATCTCTATTTGGCCTTAGTATCCTAGTTTAGTTTTGAAAAGAAAACATGCATCTTTTAAATGGTGTTGCATTCTGCGAGAAATTTCTTAGAAGGAAATTTCTCCTACTTATCTGTCTCACCTACATTGACTTTTTGTCTCAAGGAGCTCAAGAACAAATTTAAAACAAAAATTGAAGTTGCTGGTAAAGCTCAGCAGGTCTGGCAACATCTGTGAAGAGAAATCAAAGTTAACGTTTTGGGTCCGGTGTCCCTTCCTCATTCATTAGCTTTGATTTCTCTTCACAGATGCTGCCAGACCTGCTGAGCTTTTCCAGCAAATTCAGTTTTTGTTTCTGATTTACAGCATCTGCGGTTCTTTCGGCTTTTATTTAGCAAAAACAAATTTAGTCTTGTTTCTCCCTATGTTATTGGAAAGTGCTGCATCAAAACTCAATCCAATGTTTATGACACCATCTTCTGTTAGGATCTCTCTCTTGATTTAACTTTGAGGACATATAGGCTTTCAATGATTGTGAATTTCAGCTTGATAGAGTGAAATCATGAACAAGTAACAGTACATAAACAGTCAAGTGGGATGCAAATCAAAATTACTTCCTCTTTCATGGAGTAAGCTGCAGGACCAGATTGGTACAATAGATTGGAAGCTCAGGAATAAAACAGTAAGGTCTCCATAAAAGTAACACCAACAGAAGCTTTAAGTTCTGTAAGGAAATTCTCCCACAAGAGATCACAAGATTGCCTGAAAACAAATCTTCAATGGGGATTTCAAACTCAATACATGACATTTAAAGCAAACAGGATTTTGGATTTTTTGAGGAGCAATATTTGCTATTGCCAGCAACACTTTCATAATTATAGCCTACCAAATGTTTGTTCACCCAATCTTGGTGTATGTAAGTTGTGTTTGGGATCCTTATATGGTAAGAGATATAAATGGGATGAAGTGATCCAAAGGTGTCCTGTATGCCGCTGCACCACGCGATATGAGAAATACATCAAGTCAATCTTTATCAAATTGAAATGGGAATCATTACAGCAAAAATGGGACAAAATAGACAGATATAAACAGAGCTCATGGGAATTGACTGAAAAAAATAACTGATGCCCTCCAGCAATGACAAACCACGAGGTAGTCATCCACCCAAACTATAAAGACCATTTGTTTCCAAGTGAGTAGATCAACAATCCTACCAAGAAGGAAATAATAATAAGGAAGTGGGTGCTGCCTCATATCTTCACAAGTCATCTTTAGATTATTCCTCTCCATAGGCTTTCATTTTTAGGACTGCTGTCTCAGTTTGCTAGCTAGCTAGCGTCACCCATGAAAATGTTGGCAGAATACAGATACTAGTCTGCAATGCTGACACAACTAAAACAGAAGAAGCAATAGCAATAGTAACAAATGCAGTGGACATCTCACTGAAGATCAATCAAATATGCTGTTAAAAAATCCAAGTTTGGTACAATCAAAGAATAAAATGAGGAATTGTAATTTGGGAATTGGTGAGTGAGGATTTGAATGGTTACCTTTCTGCTACATTAAAGACCTCCAGCATCCAAATGACGTTGTTCTTTTTACAATGTGTCCTGTCTCCTGCTTCCAGTAATTGTTGGGGTAAACGGTGAACCAACAAACTAAGCTTTCCAAGTCTAAGTGAGAAAATGAATTGTTTTTCACTCCTCTATTCCCCGTTCTTGGGACCCACAACACTTCCCAGTGGGGACGTGATGATCAGTCCATGCCAGCATGGAATAAATAACTTTGGAATGATGATATCTGGAAGGTGATGCTATGTAAGTTACTCTGTCCTTGCAACCTTGAGAACTGGAATCAGATGGATTACAACAGAGTTTCATTTTTCAGACCGTCAAAAGTATATGTTGATCTACAGGGAGATATATCTGTTTGCCAAATCTTTTGGGAAAGTTTCACAATTCAAAACACATATAACATCAATTAAAACAAAAATCCTCAAAGCATAAAGATAAGAGGTTGGTGGAAATCTGAAGTAAAACAAAATAGATCACAATTTGTATACGTGTCCAGACATCAGTTAGAGAGAAAATATTACCTGCTTAAATGTGGACTAGTCTACTTTAAATCAAACTTTTCATGACTGGATGTGCAAACAGTTAACATTTTCAGTTGATGTTGTAAATACTGGACACCCTGTGTGCAAGGCTGACTCTGCAACCACAAGTCCAAGAGATCATGTATCACACAGTACTATCCAACTGTTTGCAGATGTTTCATTGATATATTCTTGGTTGACTCAGGCATACAAGGTGAGCTGTGTGAAACATAGGTCTGGTCAGGTATTGAGATGGATCGTAAAGGTTAAAAAAGTCAGGCTTAAGGTGGAACTTTTTGTTCCTTTTAATGAATCCTTTCTTGGACTATATGTTGAACTTAGAGGATAGCTAATGGATTGTATGGTATCATGTTGTAAAGCTTTGCTCACCATTTGGCTGGGAATTAACAGAGAGCATAGTTGGTGATTGATAGAGCTTTATTGTGAAAGGACAGATAGAGAGTTTGGACTGGTGGTGAGGTAAAGAAAGGGAATGAACGGAAAGAAGAACCAGTAGAAGAGTGGAAAGCAAGCGTCAGGAAGGGCAAATACAGATGAAGAAGGAGCAATGAATGGTGTCACATGTTTTATCCAAAGAACATCAGGCGGTATTATTCTCAACTGTCCTTTGTGAACATTCTGCTTAAATGCTGTACTGTTTGTACCTATATCAAGTAACCTCATGGCTACTAATTTGACATCAGTGTTGGACTGTTGAACACTGTAGAACTTATATTACATAGAGTATTCAGATCAACTGAAGCAAATTGCATGGAAAGAGTTAAGATACAGAGCGGCCATTATTGAATGATGATGAAGGCTTGTGAGGCTGGATGGTCTCCTTCAGCTCTATGTTCATTTATGGGGTTTGCCCATTCTTGTACACCATCACACAGTTACTAAACTCTGCAGGAGATTAGTTTTTTTCCCTTGCACAAGGTTGCAATATTTTGATTTGAGTAACTGTATGATATTATTGATTTCTAACTTTTTGTGGGTGGGGTTCTAAGTGCAGCTTGGGAAGTGTACAGAACACTAATAGACTAATCTGAGCATAGGGCTCAGTTTCAACAAGGGGATTGTTTACCTACAGAGGATTTAATCACTGCTGATGAATGAATTACACCAGTCATATTTCTTTCTTTTTTCATTAACGGGATGAGGACATCACTGGCTGGACAGCATTTATTGCCCATCCCTAATTGTCCAGAGTCAACTACATTGCTGTGGGTCTGGAATCACACATAGGCCAGACCAGGTAAGGATAGCAGTTTCCCTCCCTAAAGGACATTAGTGAACCAGGTTGGTCTTTCCTGACAAACAACAATGGATTCCTGGTCATTATTAGATTCTTAATTCCAGATAGTTTATTGAATTCAAATTCCACCACCTGCCGTGGCGGGATTCGAACCCGGGTCCCCAGAATGTTATCCAGGTCTCTGGATTAACAGTCCAGCGATAATACCACTAGGCCATTGCCTGACTTCCCTATGCAGAATATTTTTTAAAAATCCAGTAAATCAGGAGCTGGAAGGGAGAGAGGAAATTATTGACATTATAATCACAAAGCAAGTGGTACCCAGCAACCTGATAGAGCTGTGAGCTGACAAAACTCCTGGTCCAAATGGATTTCATCCAAAGGTATTCAGGCAGACAATGAGGTAGTAGATGTGTTGCTGTTAATTTGACAGAATTCTCTCATTTTGGAAAAGGTTCTATTAGATTGAACAGTAGCAGATATAATGCCTCAGTTCAAGATGAGACGGATGCAGAAAACAGGAATCTATATATCAGTTAACTTTAAATCTGTAGTGGAGTGGGTGTTGGAATCAATGATGAAAGAGATTATTGCTGGAGTCTTTGAAAAACTCAAGGTAATCGGGAAGAGTCATCATGGTTTTATGAAAGGGAAATTAAGAACAGCCAATTTATTAGAGTTCTTTGAGGAATAACATGCGCTGTGGACAAAGAGAAGCCTGTAGATGAACTGTACTTGGATTTCCAGAAGGCATTTGATAAGGTGCCACATCAAAGTTTTGGGGAAAATAGAAGGTAATGACAAAATGTTAGAAGATTAGTTGTCTGGCAGAAAACAGAGTATGCATGAATGGGTCTTTGTCTGATTGGCAGGACTGGATGAATGGAGTTCTGCAAGGGTTTTCTGCTGTGGCCTCAATGTTTTACAAATGACATCAATGATTAGACAAGGGGAGTGAAGACATGTGAAAAACTGCACTGAGGCCGGTATCATGGGCTCTGACCAGCCAGCTTAGAGCCAGTCCCTAGAATCAGGAGACTCTCTGAATCTTCTGTTTATATCTGTCAGCCAGGGCTGCCTTACTGGTCCAGGTTAACAACCCCAATCATGGATCTCATAATCAATGAGATCCACCTGGCCCTCATTCCAATCACTACACATGGTAGCTAAATTGACAAATGACATCAAGATAGGTCAGAAGACATGAAGTTGCAGACAGATATGGATAGATTGAGTGAATGAGAAAAAATCTGGCAGATAGAGGAATGTGGGAAAATACAAAGTTGTTAACTTTGGCAGGAAGAATGAAAAAGCAGAAGAAGGAGAATGACTACAAAAGGAATCTAGGTGTAGAAATGCACGAGTCACACAAAGTTAGTATGCAGGTACTGCAAGTAATTAAGAAACCCAATGGAATACTGCTCTTCATTACAAGTGGAGTGCCTTTTGAGGCAAGCTGAAGTTGCACAACCCGCTGGGAGAAACAGATTCTTTTCATCTCTATCCTAAAAAGGTAACTCCTAAGTTTAAAACAGTGTCTTCTAGTTCTGGATAGACCCTCAAGACGAAATGTCCTTTCCAGGTCCACCTTGTCAAGACTGTTCAAAATCTAACACAGTTCAATTAAGTCAACTTTTATTCTAGTAAACCCCAGAGGAAACAAGCCGATCCTGTCCAACCTATCCTCAAGAGACTACCCACTTATTCCTGGTGTCATATATATAATAATCTTTCTTTAAATAATAAGAACAAAACTGCAGACAGTATTCCGGGATGTAGTATCACCGATTATCTGTGTAACTGAAGCATAATATCGTTACTTTTATGTTCAACTCCACATTATTCCACAAATGGTGATGGAGGTAAAACCTTTAAATAAATTTAAAGGCAAAGGTCAGTAGATTTTTATTAAACAAACGGATCTAAGCTTACACAGGATAAGCTCAGTGGGCAGCTTAGTCAGTAGCTCAGTGGGCACTTATAGGGCAGCATGGTGGCCCAGTGGTTAGCACTGCTGCCTCACAGCACCAGGAACCCAGGTTTGATTCTGGCCTTGGGTGACTCTCTGTGTGGAGTTTCCACATTCTCGATTTGTCTGCATGGGTTTCTTCCAGGTGCTCCAGTTCCCTCCCACTGTCTGAAGATGTGCACACAAATGTCATCCTTGGTTAACAGAGCTACCCTTCCATCTTTGCCTAGATTCTTTTTCTTCTTGCATGTCTTATATACCTCAATTGTCAAGACTTAAGCCTGCAGCCACATCTCTGTAATGACTATTAGATTGTATTTATTTACTTTAATGTATGTTATCAAATAGTTTGCTTTGTTATGAATGCTCCTCACATTAGATGCATAGCCTTTAGTCAGTCCTCTTGTTACCTTTGTAACATCTAGTCTTGATTGTTGGTGCATTCCTAAGTTTTTCTCTCTGTGTCCCTTCCTGCCATTCTCTGATCCCCGTCTCCCATATTACTATTATCCTCTCTTACTTCACCCCTACTCATTGACATGCTATATCTTTCCATATTTGATCCCTTGCCCCCACTGTTCAGCGTAAAACCCTCTCTACTTCCCTGGTTATGTGGTTCACAAGTACACTGGCCCCAGCATGGTTCAGGTGTAGACCACCCCAATTGTGCAGCCCCCGCTATATCCATTACTGATGCCAATTATGAACTGGAAAGCACTTCCACTGCATAGTATCTGTGCCATGAGTTAATTGCTTTAATTTTATGAAACCTATGCCAACTTGAATTGTCAGGCTGAAGGGTATATTTCCTAACCTTATGAAACATTCAGATATTGAGCATCTCTTATATTCAAAGTAATAGAAATATGGGCAGAGATCTTCAAGTATGATTGACTACTTCGATAGAGTTATACCAGCTTTTCCAGGAAAGTGTATCATTTGGTAGAAAATGCTTAATGAAGGCTGCTGGATTCAAGAATGGAAGAAAAATGGCAGCTGTTAGTCATTGCTTACACAAGCTGCAGTTGTATGATCCCAAAAGACAAGTAGAAGTTTCATCTAGTGCATTAGACTACATGATAAGCTATATTGTTGCATTAGTGTTTTGAAACAATCTGTATACTTTATTGTTACAGTTTTGAAGAAGAGCCAATAGTTTTTCCCTGTGCCTAGACCAATATCGTTCCCTCAGTCTGCATTACTTAAAAATATCCAGATTATCTGATCATTGACACATTGTTAATTATGAGAGTTTATTATGGTTAAAGTGCTTGCGGTGTGCCCCGTATTATAGCAGTAAGTAAAAACCAAAGTGGTCTCAGTAGCTACAAAGCACTTTGGGACTATGGTCATGTGAAAGATACTACATAAATGCAAATCTTCTGTTTATTTTCTTCCATGTTCATTAACTGTTCGGGTGGTAAGGTAGACTTAGGTAAGTCAGTAATTAAACATGGAAAACAGAAACTGGTTTCATAATGGGGTCATACTGGACTCTAAGCATTAACTCTGTTTTACTGTCCACAGATGCTGCCAGACCTGCTGAGTTTCTCCAGCATTTGCAGTTTTTATTTCAGGTTTCCAGTGTCTGCAGTATTTTGCTTTTATTACAGATAGACCGGGAGGATTTTGTGAAAAGTTATTGCCTGTAGTCACACTGTCAATATCCATACAGACCACAATTTGATAACTTTATTTAGTCTCAAAGTAATTGAATTATTGTCCTTTTATAAAACCACAGAATTATTATATGTTAGACCTACGATCTGAAGAAGTCAGATTGTGAGCACTGATGTAAAGCCCTGACAAGAGTTATCATTTTCTTACAACCATTACCCGACATAGTTGTGCGCAGGATGGTCTGTTTAGCTGTTAGAAATAGAAATGACACACAATAACGCTACACAGTAATACACAATAATACATGAGCAGGAGGGAAGATAATGGCCTAGTAGTATTATCACTGGATTGTTAATCCAGAGACCCAGATAATGTTCTGGGGACCCAGGCTTGAATCCTGCCACGGCAGATTATGGAATACGAATTCAATAAAAAATCTGGAATTAAGAGGCTGATGATGACCGTGAATCCATTGTTGATTGTCAGGGAAAACCCATCTGGTTCACGAATGTCTTTTAGGGAAGGAAACTGCCATCCTTACCTGGTCTGGCCTACATGTGAGTCCAGACCCACAACAATGCGGTTGACTCTTAACTGCCTTCTGGGCGTTTAGAGATGGGCAATAAATGCTGCCTAGCCAGTGACATCCTCATCCTGTTAATAAATAAAAATAAGCAGTTATTTCTGTATTTTAATAAGCTTCTTTCTTGTATATCCAGCTTCCCTTTCCTCCCCCTTCTCCTTGGCCAAGAGCTGGAGCAGTCACAACATATTAGCTATCCCCTCAGGAACATGACTGCCTATATTTTGCATAGTAAGTTTAAGCTAATTATCACTGAGCTCAAGCAAGAAGACGCCTTTGGGATTGTCGAAATTCATAACACAGGAATGGCCATAGTTAAAACAACATCATTCTCTATGCATTCAAACTGCAATAAGTAGTTTACAGTAATAAATGGAATACTGAAGGAAGGGAGAAATAGTGCAGTACTTGTTTATAAACTGCTGCAAAAAGTTAATCAGAATATGCAGAATAGAAACGTGAAAGAAGATCATGATGTGTGAGATCATTCACGTAATGTAATTATTTTAGAAAATTGTTTACGTTGAAATGGCTTAAACTGTAAACTAACCTATCAAGCAGAACCACTGACAGCTCACTCTGTGCCACACTGGCTCTACAGAAACATCTGTGCAGATTTTAATCAAGCTGCAAGGAAAAGACAATTTCTGTCTATGCAATATTGAGAAATTGTCAGTTACATCCAATTAAGATTGAAATGGTTATGAATTGCACAAAAACTATTTTCTCCTGCCTGAAGTTCATTGCAGAGTCTTTAATGAGAATGTGAAGTGCAAGTTTTAAGTTCAATGTTTGGGGAAGAAGTTTCATTTGCACATCTTTAAGTGCAAACTACTGCAGTCTAATCGACTTGTACAACTGCCAGTGTGGATTACGAAAATTTTATTTAAAGCAGTGTCTAACAGTCTTCTATTTAGCACAATGCTAACATGAAAGTGTTGGCTCAGAGCAGTGTCACTGCTCATGGGAAGAAGGATAGGTAATCAGTACAATGATGAAATACTATGGGTGCAGGAAACCAGAAATAAAACAGCAAGTGTTCGAAATACTGAGCAGGTCTGGCAGCATCTGCGTAGAGAGAAACAGAGTTAATGCTTCAGGTTGATACCTTTGAGCTATTTCGATGATAGCAGGAGACAGTGGTGTAAGCGGTAATTTCACTGGACTAAAGTAATCCAGATGCCCAAGCAGATTCACGCATCAGGGTCATGGATTCAAAATCCCACCATGACAGCTGGTAGAATTTAAATGAAAGCAATAAACGTGAAATATAACCTAGTGCTCTTTAGTAAGGAAAATACATTACCCTTACCTGCTCTGGTCTACACGTGACTCCAGACCCACAGCAACTGGTTGATTCTTAACTGTCCCAGAAATGGCTGAGTAAGCCACTCAATTCAAGGTCATGTGAGGGGCAGTGAATGTTGGCCTTGGCGTTGACACCCACATCTCACAAAAGAATAAAGAAATGCAGACTGGTTATGTTCAGAAGCCAGGATCAGTAGGATTGCACAGCCTCTGGCATGATTATCCGAGATTCAGCTTCGCTGATTGGCTGCCACTGTACTCTCCATTGATATAAGCCCGACGGGTGGATTCTTGAGGTTGAAGTGCTGATCAGAGTTCCTGCAGCCTTAGAGGCCTGGCATAACTACCTACTGGGACAACTGGTTGGGGGCGCTGTGTGGGTACCTGAAAATGGTAGTGCTGGAAATAATCAGGCTGATATGGGCACCAGCAAGAAGGTAAAGGCCTCTGGAGAATCACTGTCAGCTGCAGGTGTGGCCTTTCATGCCCACTAGCTGTTCATTGAGGTGTGGAGACTCTGATTCCTTTGCCATACCTCACCCCTCCTAGTGTACCAGTTCATGAGCTGCTGTTCTTGATACTCAACAGAGGCCCTCTCTAATGGAGTCCTCTGTGTTCCTCCAATTGGAGACCATTGGACCATTTGGCCACCCAACACTTACGGATAGGTAGCTGCTATGAAACTGACCCTGGCATGATCTGCTGGAGGTGGAAACGCATCATGTCGCCAATTTCTCACTCAGACCCACCTTCAAAGCTTCCTCTGTGGTGCCAGTAAGATTCAACCCATTCATGTTGCTTCTTTCTCTGCAGATACTGCCTGACCCGTTAAACACTTCCAGCATTTCTGTTTTGGTTCAGAACAGATAATCCCCACCTTTACTACAAGCATATTGTATTACAGAATTCCTATTAACGTCTGAAAGGATAGCTGTGAATCATTTAGTTATAAATAAATGCACTCTTTGTTTTGTAGGAAGGAAAATGTGAATAACAAGGATTTCTGAATTTTGAAGTATTCCCGTAACAATGTTGTTGCTGTTGAGCAGCAAACAGTTAGATCTGAGATAACAAGGTGTAGAGCTGGATGAACACAGCAGGCCAAGCAGCATCAGAGGAGCAGGAAGGCTGACGTTTTGGGCCTAGACCCTTCTTC
>NC_063361.1:27523697-27540654 GCF_021869965.1 Rhincodon typus | reverse complement strand
AAACGTCAGCCTTCCTGCTCCTCTGATGCTGCTTGGCCTGCTGTGTTCATCCAGCTCTACACCTTGTTATCTCAGATTCTCCAGCATCTGCAGTTCCTACTATCTCTGAAACAGTTAGATCAAACTGGAGATATCAACAAAATAAAAAGAAAATGTTGCTTTGGATTTGCAACAAGAGATGGGATGTTATTTGTGCAAGTTCTGAGATGGGTGGCAGAATTGTAATACTGCCAGCTACATAATCTTGCACATTTGATGAAATTAAATGTATGATAATACGATATTCAATTTATATCTAAGAAAAGGAGCTGGGTGAAATGGAAGCCAAGATCAAACAATGTGTGAAGCAAATATTTCAAGGGAAAGTAACCGAGTTGCAAATGCTGTTATTATTATGTATTATCGTATATATACAATAGAACATAGAACAGTACAGGACAGTATAGGCCCTTCGGCCCACGATGTCGTGCCGACCTATTATCCTACTAAGATCAATCTACCCTGCATACCCTACATTTTACTATCCTCCATGTGCCTATCCAAGAGTCGCTTAAAAGTCTCTAAAGTATCTGACTCCACTACCACTGCTGGCAGTGCATTCCACACACCCACCACTCTGTGTAAAGGACCTACCTCTGACATCTCCCCTTTACCTTCCTCCGATCACCATAAAATTATGTCCCCTCGTCATAGTCATTTCCGCCCTGGGAAAAAGTCTCTGACTACCCACTCTATCTATGCCTCTCATCATCTTGTACACCTCTATCAAGTCACCTCCCATCCTTCTTTGCTCCAATGAGAAAAGCCCTAGCTCCCTCAACCTTTCTTCATAAGACCTGCAAATACAAGATAATACAAGAATGTCAAAGTCCAATTCGTCACGCGTTCCTTCCAATATCCAATGGTGTTTTAAATGTCCTTTGTCCAGATCTCTTCTCCCATGCTTGGCAAGTTAATCTAATGTCTAGCATAAAAAAGATCATTTTTAGCTTGATATAAATCACCTCTTTTTTTTGTTTATCATTTTGACTTCTGGAATTAGTACTGTTAAATAGATCCAAGCTGGAGGGTCAAGTATGAAACTGGATACACATCCTTTTTCCTTCAAAGAATCCCAATAGTGTGTAAGCAGGCCATTCAGCCCGTCAAGTCTGCACCAACCCTCTGAAGATTATTCCACCCAGACCCACCCTATCCCTGTAATCCTGCCTTTCCTACAGCTAACCCATGCAGCCTGCACATCCCTGGACTCTGCAGGCAATTTAGCATGGCCAATCCACCCTAACCTGCACATCTTTGGACTGTGGGAGGAAACCGGAACACCCGGAGGAAACCCACGCAGACACTGGGAGAATGTGCAAACTCCACACAGACAGTCGCCCGAGGGTGGAATTAAACCCGGGTCCCTGGTGCTGTGAGGCAGCAGTGCTAACCACTGAGCCACCGTGCTGCCCTGTTAGGGTGTGATGCTAGGTATATTCACAGAATACTTCCTAATTCCTAACATCCAGTGCCCCAACAGTCTGACTTTAAACTGTTTGGTATAAAATAAAGCTCTGGGCAAACTTTAAAAAAAAAAATTAATGAATTGATAGCCCTATAAAGGGTCACTAATGAAATCAGAATCTTCAAAGGAAATTAACAAATTCATTGAAAATATTAATCTTCAGGAAATAATGGCAACCCCTCTAATGCCCATCAGTAGTAAAAGGCCTGAAGTGTGCCATTGAACAAAAAGCGCTCCCCCTTCCGAGGACACCCAGTTACAGATATAACCATGAAAGGCAGGCAATCAGTATAACGGCACAATCCAGTGCCCAGTGCCAGCTTGGACAAGCCCAGGACGTGTGAGGAGGTGCTGTGATCTGTCCACCTTACTCAGCACCAGCTGAAGTACCACAAAACCTTCAGGAGTGGCCACTTTGATGAATGAGGAATGGGCTTTGGTCTCACACAACCCATCTACTCATGGGAGCACAGAGTCCTCAAAGCTGTTAGAAAAACAAATGCAGGCTGTCTGGAAGCCATCTTAATCCCTTATTGCATAGCACGCTGCATGTTTTTTATTCATTCATGTGTTGTGGGTACCACTGGCTAGGCAGCATTTATTGCCCAGAGGCTTGTTACAAATCAACCACATTGCTGTGGGTCTGGAGTCACATGTAGGCCAGACCAGGTGAGGATGGCAGATTTCCTTCCCTAAAGGACGTTAGTGAACCAGAAGGGGTTTTCCTGACAATTGACAATGGCTTCAAGGTCATCATTTGATTCTTAAGTCCAGATTATTATTAGATTCAAATTCCACCATCTGCCAAAGCAGGATTCGAACCCAGGTCTGCAGAACATTACCTGGGTCTCTAGATTAATAGTCCAGCAATAATACTTCTAAGCCATCGCCTACCCATTGCAGCACCCTTTGTTCCAAATTCCCAGTGGTGTGTTCCTTTTGATTTTTAATCAGCCTGTTCGGATACACCTCCAGGGCAGGCAGGACTTAACGAAAGAAAACAAAGAACTGCAGAAACAAAAACAAAGTTGCTGGAAAAGCTCAGTAGGTCTGGCAGCATCTGTGAAGGGAAAAACAGAATTAACGTTTCGGGTCCGATGACCCTTCCTCAGAAGGTTCCTGATTTACAGCATTGCAGTTCTTTCGGTTTTTATTAAAGAATTGTGGATGCTGGAAATCAGAAACAAAAACAGAAATTGCTGGAGAAACTCAGCAGCTCTGGCAGCTTCTGTGGAGAGGAAGAAGGCTTAAAGTTTTGAGTCCAGTGACCCTCCTTCAGAACTTCAGGCAGGACTTCTAGGATGGGGGATTTCAAAACTAGGGGGCATATTTTTAAGGTGAGAGGAGAGACATTCAAAAAAGAGGTGCGCAACAAATTTTTTACACAGCAGGTGGTTCGTGTGTGGAATGAACTTCCTGAGAAAGTGGTGGATGTGAGTACAGTTACAATGTTTTAAAAGGCATTCGGATAAGTAAATGAATAGGAACAATTTGGAGGGACGTGGGCCAGGAGCAGGCAGGTGGGACTAGTTTAGTTTGGGATTATGTTCAGCATGGACCCGAAGGGTTTGTTTCTGTACTGCATGACTCTATGACAATGACTTAAATCTGGCCCACGGAGGACATTACCACAGCACCCCGAGAACCTGACTCTGTCCCTTTTTATGTAGTTAGTCAATCTGTTCAGACACACCTGTGGGGATGCTGAATGCAGACCTGACCCTGACATGAACGTAGACTTGGAGATAGGGACATTACCACTGCCCTACAGAAGCCCAATGCCAAAGATTAGGTTTTGGAGGGAGTAAAGCTGGGAACTCCAAAATTCCCTTAGAAATACATTAGATATATCAGCCTAGCTTTTTGCACTAGAGTGCGGACTTGAACCAAACACTCTCACTCCGAGCCAAGTGTGCTTCCATCTGAGCCACAGCTGATACCCAACTCGCGTTGTTAATGAGCTCAAGATGCTTCATTAATTTGTAGCCTCCACTGTTGTATCTTTAACCTTAGCGTGTACAACATCGTAACGCCATTGACAATTATCTTGTCATTTATTAGAGTGTGTGCTTTGAAGAAAGTCAGTTTCTATCCTGCAAATGAGCTGGAGCTTTTTGACGTGCGCTGTCTTCTGATTTTATGTGGAATCCTTCTAGTTGTTTCTCTTTGCACTGTCTCCACTGTTTGTGCATTCCTTTTAAATGTAACAGCTAGCACGTAACATATATCTTGTTTGTCAAAATCTTACCAGTGCACTGTAAAGTTTCAGAGCACCTCAGTAAATTTGTAATGCAGTTCTCTAGCTACACGTCTTCCCATTTTATTAGTCTTTGTAATTGCTTTACACATTAGGTTTTGGTTACTATTACTGCCAGCTCTTTCTAAACTAATTCAATTTCAATTTAATTTATATTTGTGATGCATCATATTTCATCCAATATGCATTATAAATGCAGCTGGTAATATTACATTTCAGCTACCATCTGTTCGGAATTTTTATGAATGATCCCTTGCCTCCTTTGGCAAAACTCTGGAATTTTGTTGAGTTTGCACTGTGTTATTTCCATGCCATCCACATGTTTGATAATGTTGCAGTTGCTGTCAGAGTCAAGACCAATGATGCAAATGACACTGTTAGGGGAGTGGGCAATTAGTTCTGAGGGCTAAAGAGATCAAAGGGTATGGGGAGAAAGCAGAAACAGGGCGTTGACTTGGATGATAGGCCATGATCATATTGAATAGTGGAGCAGGCTCAAAGGCCTAAATGGCCTATACCTGCCCCTATTTTCTATGTTTCAATGACTGTGAGGCCATCTCAAAATCGACATGCCAAAAATAGCAAAGAGCTGTTTTAGCGAAATACCAAAGAGCCCTAAAGCTAATAGGATTCAGGAAGCGGTGGGCGTGTGGAATGCGCTGCCGGCAGTGGTAGCAGAGTCAGACACTTCAGAGACTTTTAAGCGACCCTTGGATAGGCACATGGAGGATAGTAAAATGTAGGGTATGCAGGGTAGTTTGATCTCAGTAGGATAATAGGTTGGCACAACATCATGGGCCGAAGGGCCTGTACTGTGCTGTACTTTTCTATATTCTATGAAAACTGTGCAGAGGATTGGTTTCAATCACGTGTAACCTCCCATGGTGTACGGATGTTCCAACTCCAATGACTCCCAGTATAATCCTCTCTCAACGACTCTACTGCTATGTAACACTCCCCTTTATTCCCTGTCTGTCAACTTCAATATAAAATCCCATTCTCCTACCAGCTTTCCATGTTTTTTTAAACTTCTGATTGTCTTCATTAGAAAACTTTTTCTAAAATAATAGTTAAAATAAACCAGTCATTGCATTGTCCCCTGTTGGAAGGTAAGAAGTCAGCCAGCTCCCATGTTAATTTGGGTCTTGGAGAAAGGGAGATGTTTTGGGAGCTGGTCTTGAGTGGGTCAAGCACAAGGCATTGGTGACCACCTGCATTTCATTTTGCCGCTAGGAGGAACCCTCCTTGAAATACCTGCAATCTTTCAGTTCTGGTCTGCTTTGAACATCCGTCATTTTAATTATTTATCTTCACCAGCCATTACTTTAGCTGTCAAGGCTGCAAGGTGTGACTCACCCAAAATTCCTGTTGTTTTGGGTCATTCGCTAGCTGCCAACTCCATCCCTCACTCGGGCAACCAGACTATTCACAACATACAAAACAGGAACAAGAGTAAGCCCCCTGGCCTTTCGAGCATGCTCTGTCCTTCCAGAAGATCATGGCTGATCTGATTTTAACTTCTACATTCCTGCCTGTCCCTGATAATCTTTCATCCTCTAGATAATCAGGAATCTATCTACTATTTAAAGATTCTGCATTCACTGCATTTCGAGGAAGGGAATTCCAAAGACTCTCAGCTCCAAAGATTCTGACCTTGGTGTCATATCCCAAGATGTGCTGATGATCACCTCTCCATACTGTTACTAAGACCTGTCTATTTCCACCACTCTAATGTTGCCAAACTACATGCTGTACTCGGGCCAATGTCCCCTGAAACCCACATATCTGCCTTTGTTATCTCTGTGCTTGATTATTCCAATGCACCGATGCTGGCTTCTCATATTATACCTGTTCTGAACTTGAGATCATCCAAAACTCAGATACCCATATCCAAATTCACCAGAAGCTTAGGTTCACCAAGCCTGTACTTGTTGACCTACAACAGCTCCCACATATAGATATAATGGTGTAGTGGTCATTTTACTCAACTAGTATTCCAGAATAACTGGCTAATGCTCTATGAAAATGGGTTCAAATCCCATCATAGCAGGTAGTGCAATTTAAATTCCATTGAATTGTAATAGTGATGATAAAACTGTCATAAATTATTTTAAAAATACATCTGATTCATTTGCAACCTTTAGGGAAGGATTTTTGCCATCCTTACATATAACTCGAGAACCGCAGCACTGTGGCTGACTCTGAAATGGCCAGGCAAGCCACTTGGTTCAGTTATGAGTGGACAGCAATTGTAGGCCTTGCAGAGATGCTCACATTCCATGAAAGAATAAAGGAAACAAATAGCAACATACCTATTTCACAACTCTTGTCCTTCTTTTCAACATGCCATTCCTTGCATCTCGCTATCTCTGTAATCTCCTCCAGTTCCTCACTTCTCTGAGATATCTGCACTTCTCCAGACATGGCATCTAGCCCATCCCTAATTCTAATCTCTCCGCCACTGGCGGCCATACCTTCACCTCAGTGCCTCTCCCCTCGTCCAAGATGTTCTTCAAAGTCTAACGCTTTGACCAGGCTCTTTGTCATCTGCCTTACTACCTCTTGATGTGTCTTTGTGTGAGGTTTCATTTGATAATACCCCTGTGACGCACGCTGGGATGTTTTACCATATTTCAGAGCACATTTCAGTGCAAATTATTGTTGAAGTTCCTGACTGCACAAAAGAATTCCCCACATTTTTATTGCCTTCTCTTGAGCTGTCACCATGGCTGTTCAACACATGATAAAATGAATGTAACATGCATTACTCTCACTTCACCTATCTGTACTCTCAAACTGTAGGCTGGGTCTGACTAGAGCCCTAATTGGCATATTCAAGCAACCTCTGGCTACAAGCAGGCAGATATGCTACTCACTTATTTAAAGCCCATGCTGAAAAATGCACGGTACAATAAATATGGAAAAAAAGAGAAGAATAATATTTACAAAAATGGAAGAATATATTCGGAATTATATTGAATAATACTGCTCAATGGAGGACAGAGCTTGTCACTTCGTCTGTTGTTAACGTGATTGTTATATGTGCAACTATTAAGTGAAGGTCTTGAGCTAAGATCATATTTCTGGTGTAGCTAAAGAGAAGCTGAGAATCTCTACAATGTTTAAACTCTTCTTATCAGCAGCAATTGTGTGTTACATTTAGGAAAGTGAACTGTTCCAACTCTTTCAAAATTCGTAATGTTATACTGATCTGGTGATCATTCTGGCTTTCCTTTCTCTCTCTGCACAATAGAATCAGTGATCTTGAGTTCAACCACAATTCTGTTTTTCATAGTTGTTTGTGAACACATGACATCATCCAGAGGCACTGAAAAGGGGGAGAAATGGAATTCTGTAGGTTTGGCTGAATATCAAGATTATGAACTTTTTATATAATGGCTTTCATCTTTAAGTTACCATTGATTTTTCTTACCTTTTTCACAGTTCTTTTGTATTGATCTATGATTTCACAGTATGAGACATCCTTTCGAAACTCACTTATAAACCCACCAGTGCAGCATAGGGACTTTCTACTGTTTCCAATCAGCCTGTGATCACCAGTTATTAGTTCTTTGACAGCATTTCCCAAACTCAAACGTTCTGTCACAAACAAAAAGAAAGTTCCTGAAAAAGCTCAGCAGGTCTGGCAGCATGTGTAAAGGGAAAAACAGAGTTAACGTTCTGAGGAAGGGTCACTGAACCCGAAACGTTAACTCTGTTTTTTCCTTCACAGATGCTGCCAGACCTGCTGAGCTTTTCCAGCAACTTTGTTTTTGTTCCTGATTTACAGCATCCGCAGTTCTTTCGGTTTTTATTCAAAAACTCTGTCACCTTGCAGGAAAAGGGCATACCTTCAAGTTGCCATAGCAAGTCACACACCATCCTGACTTGGATATATTCCACCCTTGCTTCACCATTGTTGGGTCAAAATCTTGGAACTCCTTACCACGTGGCATTATATGAGTGCCTCCAGTGCAAGGACTGCAGAAGGTCAAGAGGCCAGCTCAACTCCATCTTCTCAGGGTAATAAATGGCAGCCTTAGTGATGATGCCCATATCCCAAGAATGGATTAAAAAAAATTAGTACATGCAAATGTTGAGAAGGAAGGAATCATCGGTGACTTAAAATTTGAAAGATTTTCCCTCAACTTAGTGGTGACATTGCATTTAGCTTCCCTTTGAAACTACGTGCAGTGTCACCACTGACGAGTGAACTGAGCATGGATAAGAGGCTGGACCTGAGACTTTTCTGCTTCACAACAGAAGAAAATTGCATTTCTGTAATAATTTTGACACAGCAAAATGTCTGAGTGCAACTTATAGGAACATTAATAGACAGAATTTGATGTCAAATCACGCAATTTGCATCATTGTTAGCCATGGGTGAGGTCCCAGAAGACAGGAGGTTAGCAAATGTTGTGCCCTTATTCAAGAAGGGCTGCAAAGAAAAACCTGGGAATTATAGATCAGTAAGCCTAACATCGGTGGTAAGTAAGTTACTTGAGAAGATTCTGACGGATAAGATATACATGCATTTGGAAGGACAGGGTTTGATTGGGAGTAGTCAGCATGGTTTCGTGTGTGGGAGATCATGCCTCACAAATTTGTTCAAGTTCTATGATAAAGTGACCAGGAAGGTTGATGAGCGCAGGGCGGTAGATATAGTCTCTATGGATTTCAGTAAAACCTTTGATAAGCTTCCATTTGGTAGGCTGCCCTGGAAGGTTAGATTGCATGGAATCCAGGGACAGCAGGCAAATTGGATACACTATTGGCTTGATGGTAGGAAGCAGACAGTAACAGTGGAAGGATACTTGTGGAGGCCTGTGACTAGTGGTATGCTTCAGACATCAGTGCTAGACCCATTGCTGTTTGTTATCTATATCAATAATTTGGATGAGAATGTACGAGGCATGATTAGTAATTTTGCAGATGACACTAAAATAGGCGGTATCGTGGACAGTGAGGAGGGTTATCAGAAATTGCAGCAGGATCTTGATCAGCTGGCGAAGTGGGCTGAGAAATAGTAAATGAAGTTTAATATAGATAAGTGTGAGGTGTTGCATTTTGAAAAGTCAAATCAAGGTAGGAGTTTCATGTGAATGGTAGGCCTTAAGGAGTGTCGTAGAACAGAGGGACCTTGGAGTTCAGGTGTACGGTTCTCTGAAAGTGGAGTCACAAGTAGACAGGTGGAGAGTGAAGAAGGCTTTTGGCACACTGGCCTTCATCAGTCAGGACATTGAGTATAGAAGATGGGAAATTATGTTGCAGTTGTACAGGATGTTGGTGAGGCTGCGCTTGGAGGGTTGTGTTCAATTTTGGCCACCTTGCTATGGGAAGGATGTTATTAAACTGGAAAGAGTGGAGAAGAAATTTACAAGGATGTTGGCAGGACTCAAGGGACTGAGTTATAGGGAGAAGTTGGACAAGGAAGGACTTCTTTCTTTAGAGCGTAGGAGACTGAGGGGGGATCTTATAGAAGTGTATAAGGTCATGAGCGTCATGGATAGAGTGAATGCATTCGGTCTTTTTCCCCGGGTTGGGGAATTGAGGATGAAAGGGCATCAGTTTAGGGTAAGAGGGGAAAGAATACATGGGAACTTGAGGGGCAATATTTTTACACAGAGGAGCGTAGTCATATGGAATGAGCTGCTAGCGGAAGTGGTTGATGCGAGTACTTAACAATATTCAAGAGGCATTTGGACGAATACATGGATAGGAAAGGTTTCAAAGAATATGGGCCAAGTGCAGGGTAATGGGGTTAGCGTGGATGGACATTTTGGTTGGCATGGACTAGTTTGGGCTAAAGGGTCCGTCTCCGTGCTGTAGGACTTTAGGACTCTATGACAATGTGATATTAGGAGAGATGACTAAAAGGGCTAGTTTTTAAGGAGCAAAGAAAAGTGGAACATTTCAGGAAGGGAGTTATGCAGTTTAGCCCCTTAGTAATTGAAGGCATGGCCTCCCATGATAGGGTGATTAAAATTGGGGAATTGCGGAGCACAAATGTCTTGGAGATGAGTAAGTCTGGAGGAGATTACAGAAATAGGGAGGGAGAAGGCCATGGAGGGAGTTGAAAACAGGGATGAGAAATTCTTCCATTCAAGTTACCCACCAACTCCATCCCTCCGTCAGCAAATGTTCGAGGCTGAATCAGATTCTTTGCAATCCATGTGTCATATGATGAAGTTTCAACTGCATATCTGCATATTTCCAACCAACTTCCACATTGTGATATTGACTTCATCCTCGACTCATTTCATCTGATACTGTAACATTCTTATCAGCAATACCAGGCTGTACATTTATCCGTGAACATTTTGAAAGATTTGACGAATTAGTTTTACTAATGGGCCGACTGCCCAATTTTGAAATGCTCACTATTTGATTTATTTCTAACCGGTATTCTAGTGGCATGCCAGAGGTTTCTGGCAGCATTCTTTGTGTTCTCTTTAATAACTTGGCTTGTAACAGACCCAATTAATTGATTGGGGCTGCTGTATTTACATTGGCTTGGGTGAATCTTCATAGCAATACAGCACATTGATGGACACATTAACTTACAGACCCAGTTTCCTCTGGCTCAGTTTGAAGGAAACGTTGATGGATTCAACTATGCTGACAGATGCAAGATCTGGAATAGATGTTCTGCACATCTTTTGTCGTCACGACTCATGATGTGAACTCATGTTCCTCAGAAAAATGAACAGAAATAAAAAAAAGTTGCAAATATTCATAACTGTTTACTGTTTTTCCTTCCTAAAAGGCATTCTCTTGAAGGTAGGAATAGAAAAGACTTAAACCTGTAATTTCACGTTTTCCTCTGTGGCTGACATACTCCAAGGCAAGGTCATTTATCACATTGTGAGCATATGCTATGTAAATACTTGACAAGGGAATAGAAACTTGCAGAATTTGGCTGCTGGAGGTTCATTCTCCCGGCCTCTGCACTCCACCAGAAGTCAAGTCACTGGGCTCATGCTGCAGCAGGCCAGTGGTACTGTTATATAATATGGTTATGCAAGAGCTGGAGCAGTGCTGGAGTCTCATTCAAATGTTCAAGGTCATCAGTGGATAGAAAGTCAGTGCCGTGCTGAAGTAGTTTATTGGACAGTGTGGGGGTGGAAACAAGTTGCCGTTTGGAGCAGTGCCTTCACAACCAGTGCTGGATTGAAAGCAAGCAGCAATTTCTGCAATATTTGTACACCACCTGACCACTTTCTTATCTTCTTCAGCTGGGGGCATGAGGGTAGGGGTCAGAAATGCATCGAGGTTTAAAAGCCTCCTGTTATCACGTTAGTCTCTACAACAATAGCTTGTGGAAATGATATACCAAATTGTCTCAGACTGCAGCTTCGTTTTGCCTGTGAAAAACTCAATTAATCTGGAAGTCTTTCATCTCTCTTCTCAGAGATGTGTGGAAAAGCTGCAGTTTTATCATGGCATTCAGTTCAACATTTCAGCACAGTACAGTAATTGGTTCGCCCATTTGGTTCATTATGGTTTTGCAGAGGGCGAGTTCTTAATTCAGTGAAAGTGTCAGAACAAGCTTTACAAAAGATTGATTAGACCGCAGCTAACTTTTTGTTTTCCTCGAATAAGATAATGAGAAATCCAATCTGCTTGTTACTTGCCTCAAGCAGGGCCCTCACGTTCTGCTCCAATTCCAGCTACTTTGGCAAAAGTATTCTATTGCCTTGCCCAGTGATGCGTTTCCATTCAACTGTTGCACGTCTCTGCCAGTATCCTGGACCACACATAACTCAGTGGAAGAGCTAGTTTTTATTTGTTAAAACACTATAAGTGATTTCACAAGCAGAGGTGCCACATCGCTCCAAACATCACCACCACACCCTCTCAGAAAGTGAGGAAAATGCGCATTGTTAGTGTTGAGTTACTCCCAAGGACCCTGTTGGTTTGCTCTTTTGAGGGCATTTTCCTGCCAATTCTACCCCTGCCTCCTCACATACTCTCCTCCCCCTTTCTTCTGAAGGTTAACAGCTAGATTGTGAGTTGGCAGCGCATCTGATTTTAATTTTCAATGGAAGTTTCTACTTTTTTTAACTTACTTTATTGAATTTACGGCTCATAATTCGGTCTCCTGCATGCTGGGGGAGACCAGACATGCACTGTGTGACCTCTTAGGGATCCAATAGAGAGGGCAGTGCTCTAATTATTAATCCAGAGACTCATATAATGTTCTGGAGACACGGCTTTGAATCCTGCCATGGCAGATGGTGGCATTTGAATTCAAGGAAAAAAATATCTGGATTTAAGAGTTTAATGATGACTGTGAAACCATTGTCAGAAAAACCCACACCTGTTAGGGAAGGAAATTGCTGTCCTTACCTAGTCTAGTCTACATTTGACTCCATATCCCCAGCATTGTGGCTCACTCTGGGCAATTAGGGATGGGCATTAAATGCTGGCCCACATCTGTGAATGAATATTAAAAACAAATCTTCGCAGAACGTGTCAACAGCTCCTTCTAGCCCTCTGACATCTATGCCCTGGAAGGACAAGCAGAGATGCATGGGACTACCATCACTTCCAAGTTCCCCTCAACCCATTCATAACAACCCGAGTAGCTGCATTAATGTTGCCTCATTGTCACTGGTCAAAAGCTTGAAACCTCTAGCACTATTGTGGGTGTCTGCACAACACATGGATTGCAGCAGTTCAAGAAGACAACTCACCACCACCTTCTCCAGGGGAGTTTGGAATGGGCCCACACCATGTGAAGAGCTAAAAACCTTTCTCTATTGACACTGCAAACTTCCAATCACATGCCATTTTACTTCTGCAATCAACTCTCGCTCTGACCTTTCTGTCCTCAGTCACCTACCCAACTCCAGTGAAGCTAAACATATCTCTTCTTCTCTGTAGATGCTTCCAGATTTGAACATTTTCAGATTTTGACCTCCAAACCCCCTCACCGCGCCCTTCTTTTCCATTTGTGTATCTTCCTTCAGTTTTGCTTTTGGACAGCGGACATTGGTGATAACCCTATCGCTATCGCTTTTCCGATATACACCATCTCTAGATCCATCCTTTGTTTCTTGTCCCATCAGCATTTCCTTTAGCCTTGCACCGTCATCCCTTTTACCATTTAATTGTAAGAACTCACCAGCAGCGTTTTTTAAGGAGCAGGTATTAGGGATGGAATTTAATCATGGCATTGGGGACTGTGACGATGAACCTTAAATGTTTGGCAACCCTGAGACCCTCCATCACCACCTGTGGCCAACGAACTACATTGTTGTGCCATCCAGTGGAGCAAGATGTTGTGGTGTTTCTGCCAAATGGCACTGGGTCGTCCCTCCATAAGGTACAGAGTGCATGATTAGGAGGGTCTTTCCAAGTCTGCAGGAACCCTGTCAAGCAGAGAGCCAATCTGCCAATGGCAAATTGCCAGCAGTAGGAAGAGGTTCTTAACTGGCCTGTTGCGGGTTCAGTCTCCGTCTGGAGGTGAGTGGTGTTGTTCCTTTCCTGTAACTCGTGAAATGCCATGGAAACAGGAAGGCATCATCCCACACCATTTTATAACTCCCCACCCCCTTCTACCACCACCTTATGCCTTTGAAACTGTTCCTCGAGGGGCTGTGAAACCCAATCTTGAGACAATGTTGGGTTCCCTGTTCCCTGCAAGTGCAATAAACTTCCTAGACTCAAACAGCCTGTATTGTCAGTGAAATAATTAATTAGAATGTCCTTAAAGACAATGATCTCCGGGTCCAGATGCTCTCTACGTTTTCACCTCAGATTTAAGGTGAAAAAAACAATGAGTTGCTTCTCCGAAACAGCAGTTTGGTTGGGACTTGATTTTCACTTTATTTTCGTATGTTCTGGCTCCGAGAAGTTGATTTTCAAACATATACCTTTCCAACTTCTTGTTTAAATTGCTGACCTCTAGCCTAGCATAGAGTCACAATAACCTGAATTTCAGGTTGAATTTCAAAAACCTATTCATGAGGCAAGATTTGAAAGCCTATGTTTAATATATATTTTAAAGATTTAAAGTTTTGTTAACTGGAACCAGTTGAACACAAAAGATTAATTCACCTCACTGTTTAGACAACCCAGCTGTTACTGTATAGTGGTGAATTACTTAAATTTAAATTTCCACAGTAAATAATTAGGACTTGCAGTTGATGATCAAATATCAGTCCAAGATAAGAGGAAATGTCCACTACTCTCTGATCTCTTCTTCCATAGCTTTTTTGAGAAAAAGCAAGCAGGAAAGAAAAGATACAGAAATGGAAGTAAAATGCTAAGAATATGGAAGACATTTTGCAGAAGGGCAAAGAAGTCAGTATTTACTATGGATAAGGACATGGAAGCTACGATACTTGGGAAAATAAATAGTGATATCTTGAAAAGTGTCCACACTTGGGAAAGGAGGTGCTGGATTTCTTAAAATGCATAGTGGTGGATAAATCGCTGGGACTCGATCAGTTGTATCCCAGAACTTTGTGGGAAGCTAGTTAAGAGATTGCTGGGCCCCTTGCTGAGATAGTTGTATCATTAATAGCCACAAGTAAGGTACCAGAAGAATGGAGGGTGGCTGATGTGTCATTATTTAAGAAAGGTGATAAGGAAAAGCCAGGGACCTATAGACCAGTGAGCCTGACATCAGTGATGGGCAAGTTGTTGGAGGGAATCCTGAGGGACAGGAGTTACATGCATTTGGAAAGGCAAGGACCGATTCGGGATAGTCAACATGGCTTTGTGCGTGGGAAATTGTGTCTCACAAATTTGAGCTTTTTGAAGAAGTGATAAAGAAGATTGATGAAGGCAGAGCGATAGACGTTGTCCATATGGACTTCAGCAAGGCATTCGACAAGGTTCCACACGGTTATCTGGTTAGTAAGGTAAGACCACATGGAATCCAGGGGGAGCTAGCCAACTGGACACAAAATTGGCTCGAAGGTAGGAGATGGAGGGTGATGGTGGAGGGTTACTTAATCGGACTGGAGCCCTGTGACCAATGGTGTGCTGCAAGGATTGGTGCTTATCCACTGCTTTTCATCATTTATATAAATGATTTGAATGTGAACATACAAAGTATGGTTAGTAAGTTTGCAGATGAGACCAAAATTGCTGGCGTAGTGAACAGTGAAGAAGATTATCTCAGAGTACACTGGGACCTTGATCAGATGGGCCAAGGAGTGGCAGATGGATTTAGATAAATGTGAGGTGTTGCATTTTGGTAAGGCAAATAAGGGCAAGACTTATACAGTTAATTGTAGGGCTCTGATTTGAACAGCCAAGATCTTTTTCCGAGGGTGGAGGAATCCAAAGCTAGAAGGTATAAGTTTAAGGTGAGAGGGGAATAATTTAAAAGGGACCTGAGGGGCAACTCTTTCATGCAGAGGATGGTGCGTGTATGGAGTGAGCTGTCAGAGAAAGTGTAGAAGTGGGTACAATTACAACATTTAAAAGGCATTTGGATGGGTACATGGATAGGAAAGGTATAGAGGGATATGGACCAAGCACAGGCAAATGTAGTTAGTTCAGATTAGGAAATGGGGTTGGCATGGATGATTTGGACCGAAGGGCTCGTTTCCATGCTGGATGACTCTGACTTGTGCCAGTCATATTGGCCAGATTCCAAGTTATTGCAGTCAAAATAAGACTTAAAGGCAGAGCTGTAATTACTAAAGAGATATGAGGGACAAATAGAAGGGATTGCATTTCCTCTCTTGCCCTTGGGCCTTCTATAGGACTGAGTCATTGCTGCTATATCCTGCTTTTTAAAGTTTGCTCCAATATACTAATTTTTTTTCCCCAACTTTCGGATTAATAACTCATTCCATTAAGACATTAGTAGTTGAGAGTTTAAAGAGGATATGAGATTATCACCTGCTCATATAATTTCTGTAGGTAAAGTGTCAATGTGTAAGCTTACCTTTCAGTTCTCAATACCAGAAACATTGAAATTAAAAGCACTAAGTTCAGACCGTTGGTATTGCCTCCAGGTGTGGAGTTTTGTGAGGGGTATGAGCAGTTTCACAGGTTGTGGGTGCTTTTGGCAACGCCAGAGTCTGTCCCCCAAATTGAATTGCCCCTTAAACTGAGTAGCTCTCATGGCCATTTCAGAGGGCAGTTAAGAGTGAACCACATTGCTGTGAGTCTGGAGTCACAATTAGGCCAGTCAGCTAAGGACACCATATTTATTTCCCGAACAGGCACTGCAGCAGAATTTTTTTTATTTTTGTCTGGTTTTAGTGTCAACCTCACTAAGTGGGGTAGCACATTGAGATCTGAATCAGAATGGTGTTGTTCAAGCCTCACTCCAGAGGCAGTGCAGTGATGAGGGGAGCGCTGCACAGTTGGAGATGCTGTCCTCTGGAGGAGACATTAAACCAAGGTCCAGTCTACCCTCCTGGATGGATGAAAAAGATCACAGGAACTGTTTGGAGAAGAGCAATGCAAATCTTTCCAGAGTCCAGGCCACTGTTCACCTCTCGATCACCATTAGTAAAACATACAATCTGATTAATGTTACATCAAACAAAACATTACCTTTGAGCATCCGAGAAGTGTAGTATGTCTGGACTTCCAGAAGACGTTCAATAGGATGCTAAACAGAAGTTTAGTACACAAAGTAAGATCAGGTGGGGTTAGGAGTAATTTAATAGCTTGGATAGATGATTGGCTGAAGCGGAGAGTTGGGATAAATGGGCGTTTTTCTGGTTGGCAAGTGATAACTTAGTGAGGTGCCACAGGGTTCAAGCCTCAGGCCCCAACTATATCAATGATTTGGATGCAGGGATATAAAGTACTATAGCCAAATTTCTAAATGACACTAAAATAAGTGGGAAATTAAGTTGAAATGAAGAAGTGAGAAATTTACACGTGGGTATGGTTAGGTTAGATGAATGGGCCAAAATTTGGCAGATGAAGTGAATCTGTGGAAGTCACTACCCCAGAGTGCGATGGATACTGTGACATTGAGTAAATTTAAGGAGGAGAAAGACATATTAAATTAGTACTGGGTTGAAAGGTTATGGAGAGCAGACAGGAAAGTGGAGTTGAGGCCAAAATGAGGTCAGCTGTGATCATATTAAGTAGTAGAGAGGGTACAGAGGGGGCTGATTTGCCAACTCCTGCTCACAGTTCTTATATCTTCCTATTGAATCAGAGATAGTAGGAACTGCAGATGCTGGAGAATCCGAGACAACAAGGTGCAG
>NC_063361.1:27488926-27523297 GCF_021869965.1 Rhincodon typus | reverse complement strand
GTCCATCCTCCCTGGACTGACCTATCCCCTCCCTAACTCCCCACCTGCACTCACCTTTACTGGCTCCATCCCCGCCTCTTCGACCTGTCTGTTTCCTCTCCACCTATCTTCTCCTCTATCCATCTTCTATCCGCCTTCCCCTCTCTCCCTTTTTATTTCAGAACTCCCTTCCCCTCCCCCATTTCTGAAGAAGGGTCTAGGCCCGAAACATCAGTCTTTTTGCTCCTATGATGCTGCTTGGCCTGCTGTGTTCATCCAGCTCTGCAAGTTGTTGTCTTATATCTTCCTACGTTCTTATTTATGGACCTTTGCTGTGCGGATATTGATTGCTGTATTTACATCATAACAAGTGTTGTCATTTCGAAAGTACTTCATTAGCCATGAAGTCCTTCGGGGAATTCTGATGATCTAACAGGCGCTGTATAAATATAAGTCTTTTCTTTCTTCAGTTTTATTAATTTCTTCTTGTTGCTGCAGCTTAACAAAAAATGATTGTGCTTCAGATTTCTGTACTATGTTTATTTTAATACATCTGTTGTACAGGCCAAATCAGTTTCCTTTTGAAATTATAGGCTTGAGAGGACCCAAATTAATATTGAACAAATGCAGATGGTGTGATGTATTCAGTTAAATGCTAATGGCCAATTATTTTAAACCAACTGTCAGTTATGCAAAGTCTAAACAAGTAACAGAAACTATTGGAAGGCTATTTCATTGGATAGATCTGATGAGTTCTCAGTGAGCAGTTGAAGTGACTTGGAAACTGTGCAGGAAAAGACACATTGACAATCTCATAATAAGAAAAACAGTCATGCAAGGAAAGGATTATATTTAAAGAAGTTATTTATTACAGAATGGAACCCACTCCGGTTTCTGTGTTGCGCTTTCTCAACATACAGCTTGTTTGGTGAGTTTGGTAAAATAGAAAACTCAATATAAATGAGGTGGGTTGGGCTGTAAACAATGTGCATAAAAAGCGTTAATCTCCCTTCATTGGCATTTTGCTGCTGCCTATTGGGAAACTGGCCATGCTGCCTGTAAAATCTATAAAAGTTGGTGCAAGATGCTGTGGAGCTTAGGATCAGCCTTGCTGGATGCCTTGTCTGATTCTGCCACAAATCTCACCAAAGACCCCTCCGAGCCCCATCAGATTCCACACATTATTTGATGTGATACTCCATCACTTTTAAACGCTGAATTAAGATGTTCTGAAGGTATAGGATTGGCCAATACCTTCAACCAGTAAAACGATGGAGCTGGTCATTTCTCTCAATGTGTCACTGGAAGCATTTGTGTATCATGAGGCAGGGGTAGACACTCTTAAAAATAGAATGTGGGGACATGCCAATAGAAATGACTTGAGCTAATTAATCTTGACGTTAATCCTTCACTCACTTTCACCCACCCCATCCCCGGCACCACTAACCCTGTGTACCCTCTGCAATGCCTACTCACACAATCCGACATCTCCCCACCTGCGCTAACTGTAACAGTTGTGCTAATCGCTTTCATATGCCTTAACACATGCCCCTCTTTCATTCCAGGAGGAAAGCAACCAAATAAAGGGCCGATTGACGCGAGATTGGGGAGTGGGCTTATGTGGAGACCCTAGTTCTGACTGTCCCCCGTGGCTGATGGATGGTTTGCATGCCCCTGGAGGCTGCCCGTGACTTACTGTGCCAGGACCGCCTGACCAAAGGCTATCCTTCTTGACTACACTGAGGCCTGCCAACAACACTGACAAAATTCCTGGCTTCTTGTCTGCAATAAACAGCAATGCAAGGCAGAAATAAACTGAGCCTCGTATTCTGACTAAGGGCACAAAAAGGCAAAGCAAAGCAATGCTATGCAAGGCAAGCCAGGGATGCTGTGAGTATCCGGGGATGCTCAGAGTGAGTGAGCGCCAAAACAACAAATGAAGACCCCAGAGATGCAGCCTGGTGCAACCCATGAACTGGGATTGTGTCCATGGGCGCACAATGTCCTTACTGCATCGTGACAACGAGAGTTACTGGGACAGCCCGAGGTGCAGCATTGAAGTACAGAAACGTACTGGCAGTAGATTGGTGATGTTTTATGAGGGTTCTTAGAGACAGGCACATGTCAGTTACCAATATTAGTGGTTGAGGGGTGAGTGTGGCCCTTGCCAATGGAGTTTTTTCAATTAATCTGTGGGATGTGGGCATCGCTGGCTGACCAGCTTTTATTGCCCGACCCTAGTTGCCCGTGAGAAGGTGGTGGTGAGCTGCCTTCTTGAACCGCTGCAGTCCACCTGCTGTGGGTTGACCCACAAGGCTATTAGGGAGGGAATTCCAGGATTTTGAGCCAGCGACAGTGAAGGAACTGTGATATATTTCCAAGTCAGGATGGTGAATGGCTTGAGGGGGATCTTGAAGGTGATGGTGTTCCTTTGTATCTTCTGCCTTTGTTCTTCTAGATGGAAGCAGTCCTGCTTTGGAGGGTGCTATCTGAGGAAGGTAGTGGTGGAGGTTAGATAGACCTTAGGTTTTGGGTAAAAATTTGGCACATCGTGGGCTGAAGGGCCTGTACTGTGCTGTACTGTTCTATCTATGTTCTATGTTCTGTGATCTTTGGTGAATTTCTGCAGTGCATCTTGTAGATAGTACACACTGCTGCTACTGAGTGTCGGTGGTGGAGGGAGTGGATGCTTGTGGATGTAATGCCAATCAAGCCAGGACTGCTTTGTCCTAGATGGTGTCAGGCTTCTTGAGTATTCTTGGGGCTGCACTCATCCAGGCAACTGGGGAGTATTCCATCACCCTCCTGACTTGTGCCTTGTAAATGTTGGGCAGGCTTTGGGGAGTCAGAACATGAGATACTCACCGCAGTATTCCTAGCCTCCGACCTGCTCTTGTAGCCACTGTGTTTATGTGGTGAGTCCATTTAAGTTTCTTGTCAATGATAATCCCCAGGATGTTAATATGGGGGATTCAGTGATGGTACCACCATTGAATGCCAAGTGGCAGTGGTTGGAATGTCTCTTATCAGTCATGGTCCTGGCCTGGCATTTGTCTGACCCAAATGTTACTTGCCACTTATCAGTCCAAGCCTGGAGATTGTCCAGATCCAGTTGCATTTGAATATGGACTGCTTCAGTATCTGAGCTGTCGCAAATAGTGCTGAACATTGTGCAAACATCGGCGAACATCCCCAATTCTGACCTTATGATGGAGGAAAGGCCATTGGTGAAGCAGCTGAAAATGGTTGGGCCTAGGACAGTACCCTGAGGAACTCCTGCAAAGATGTCCTGGAGCTGGGATGACTGACCTCCAGCAACATCTTCGTATGTGCCAGGTATAACTCTAAACACCAGAGGGTCATACACAGGAGAGTGTACCCTCAGGTAGCTGCTGCCCACTGTCCAACATGGGCGTCTTTTGGAGCAAATAGTGAACTGAATTTGCCAGGAACCCACTCCGGTTTCTGTTTTGAGTTTTCTCAACAAACAGCTTGTTTGGCGAGTTTGGTAAAATAGAAAACTCAATATTAATGAGGTGGGTTTGGCTGTAAACAATGCCTTTGACAAGCATTAATCATGCTTCATTGGCAGTTTGCTGCTGCTGCAAAGTATGCTGCACATAAAAGCGATAAAAGTTGGTGCAAAATGCTGTGGAGGTTGAGATCAGCCTTGCTGGATGCCTTATCTGATTCTGCCACAAATCTCACCAGAGACCCCTCCGAGCCCCATCAGATTCCACCCGTTGTTTGATGAGATACTCCATCACTTTTAAACGCTGAATTAAGATGTTCTGAAGGTATAAGATTGGCCAGTACCTTCAATCACTAAAACGATGGAGCTAGTAATTTCTGTCAATGTGTCACTGGAAGCTTTTGGGGAATCATGAGGTGGAGATAAGGCACTCTTGAAGATGGAATGTGGGGACATGCCACTGAAAATAACTTAAGCCAATTAATTTTTAAGTAGTAATGATTATATAGACTCAAAACATGATCATCATAATTTTCTCCTGTTGGTCTGTTCTGAGCCAAGTAACCAGGAACACTTAATCCCTTCATATCCTGGCTGTATGTTCGACTTGGCAGAACACATGAACATTTGAATTAGGAGAAGGAATATGTCCCCTGGCCCCCTCAAACCTGTTGCACCATTTAATATGATGTGGAGGGACTGGGGTGGGCAGAGTCAGAAATCACATGACACCAGGTTATAGTCCAACAGCTTTAGTTGAAATCACAAGCTTTCGGAGCGCTGCTGCTTCATCAGGTGAAGCCTCTTCACTTGGCGTCGCTTGACTTCTGACTGTTTAATATGATTATGGCTGATCCTAGAATCATACAGTGCGGAATAGGCCCTTCAGCCCATCAAGTCTGTACCACCAACAAATACATTACCATCTACAGTAGTCCCATTTTCCAGCACTAGCTTCATAGCCTTGAATGTTATAATATTCAAATGCTCATCCAAGTACATTTTAAAGATGGTGAGGTTTTCTACTTGAACCCATCCCCCACTCCCCCCACAGAATGTCCATTCCAAATCCCACCAGCCTCTGGGTGAAAATTCTTTTCCTCAAATCACCCCTAAACCTCTTGCCTTTCATTTTAAAAGTGTGCCCCCTTGCTCTTGACCCTTTGCCTCGGGGGAGCAGCTGCTTTTTTTTTCACCCTGAGCACGCTCCTCATACACCTTAATTAAGTCCCCTCTCAACCTTCTCTGATCTAAACAAAACAACTTGAGCTTGTCCAGCCTCTCTTCACAGCTGAAGTGATCCATCCCAGGCAACATCCTGGTGAAGCTCCTCTGCACCCCCTCCAGTGCAGTCACATCCTTCCTAGAGTGTGGTGACCAGAACTACACACACTACTCCAGCTGTGGCCAAACCAAAATTCTGTACAGCTTCAACATAATGTCTCTCCTTTCATAATTTATGCCGTGATTGATAAAGGAAACTGTCCCGTGTGCCTGCTTAACTATTCTATTAACCTGTCTTGCCACCTTTAGGGATCTGTGGACAAGCACCCCAAGATTTCTCTGTTCCTCCGAACTTCCGACTGTCCTACCATTCATCGACCACTCCCTGGTCTTGTTACTTCTTCCAAAGTGTATCACCTCACAATTATCAGGGTTCAACTCCATCTGCCAATAATCTGCATCTGACCTTATTGTTTATATCCTCCCGTAACCGAATACCATTTCCTCACTGTCAACCACCCAGCCAATCTTTGTGTCATCCACAAACTTAGTTATCGTTCTGCCCCCAAACCCCACCAAATATCACAAACAGTAAGAAACTGCACTGATCCCTGTGGTACACCAATGATCACCGGCCTCCAGTCACACAACTGCCTGCAACTACCACCCTCTGTCCCTTGCCAGTTTTGGATCCAACTTGCTAAGTTACCTAGGATCCCAGGAGCTTTTACCTTCGCTATCTGTTTCCCATCTATGACTTTGTCAAAGGCCTCACTGAAATCCATTTAAACTACATCAACTGCTCTACCCTCAGCTACACACCTGGTCACTTCCTCGAAATATTCAATCGAATTCAGTAGGCATGACCTCCCTCTGACAAAGCCATGCTGACTATCCCTAATCAAACTTTGCTTCTCTAAATTGAGATTAATTTGTTTTCTTCTCTATTGCCTCCAATAGTTTCCCTATCAATGATCTTAGACTTACTGGTCTATAGCTCCCTGGTCTATTTCTACCACTCTTTTCATAAACTAAAACCACATTAGCTATCCTCCAGTCCTCTGGCACCTTTCCTGTGCCCAAAGATGATTTAAAAATTTGGATCAGGCCCTTGTTATTATTTATCTTGTCTCCACATTCCTGACTCACCTCTGTAGCCTTTATTTTCTTTTTATAGAATCTGTACAGTGTGGAAAGAGACCATTCAGCCCATCACAACACAAGAATTGAACTCATGCTGTTGGTGTTACTCTGCATTGCAAACCAGCCTAGCCGACAGAGCTAACTGACCCCTGAACACAGTAAATTAAAGTAAACTGTACCTAATGCTTTCATGAGATTAACTTATTATCTAAGACAAGAGCCTCTTCAATTCAAACTCGTTAGTCGTCCATCCTCTAACATTAAGATGAGGCCCTAGACTCAGCAGAGATGGAGAAGGATTGTTTGCAGTGAACTACTCAAATTGAGTACCACGTGCTGGTGGCAAAGAGGTCTGAAAATACAACACAAAATGATGTCAAAATGTTGTTGAAGCTGTGTTCAGATGGTGGTATTTGTCCAATGTCTGCTGTCTTTGATTTGGGATGGGGCTTAGTCCCCAAAGAAGGAAGGTAATGACAGGGAAAGGAATGTGGTTCTGTCGATCAGGTTAGAATTAAGCATACAGTCGGTATGGGCAGTGATCAGTTCTCAGAATGGAGAGTACACAAGGTGCAACCCTGTGGCTGTCACTTGTTTTCCCTTTGGTACTTGGAACTAAATGCAAAACTTGGTGATCCTGGAGAGACATTTAATTTAAATTTGAATAGACTGAACAAATTGTCAAGGATTTACCGATTTCAGGCAATGAATTTGCAACTATTGAATAATTTGCAAATATCTGTGGTAGCCTGTGATTTTTTTCCACTTGTGGTTAATTGAACATGGTTATGTGGCTAATTCTGTTTCATGGCTCATCCACTCTGGCAGAAGAGTTCATTCTGTCATTAGAAAATGAGATATTTCTGCATTGTGCCATTGGGGAGAGCTTAAGCAAGGGAAATCCCCTTCAGTGCAATGGACAAATGCAAGAAAAATAACTTTGAAGTATTTGGTATGACTTTGCAAAGGGCTTAGATTCTTAATACTATCTTGAAGAGAGTGCAGCGATGGATACCAATTTCTGTTTCTAGAAGACCATCAATAAATGGTCATGTAAGGATTCCAATACTTGATTGTGTGGTAGTCCCAATAACTAGTTGTAAAATTTTAGCCAGTATGTGCTGTGAAAAGTAAGAGAAATTTGCATTTATTTTCATGACCTCGAGAAACCCCTTTACAGCAAATGAAGTACTTTTGAGTTGCAGTCACTGTTGTAATACAAAGGGAATTGGATAGATAGTTGGAGGAAATAAACACGTTGCACACAAGGATGGACCAAAGGAATGGAACTGATTAGATTGCTGTAGTCGGTATTGGCTTAATGGGCAAAATGTTCTCCTCATGACCCAGATTGACTTTATATCTCTGGTCTAGTCTGACCATCCTGACATTTTTGATAGAAGTAACAATTGCGATGGTACAAAATGTCAGAATAAGTAATCATTTGGACACAAGGGAGTCCTTCCAGGAAGGTGAAAGGTTAGGTCAATGAGGTTAACTTAAGTATTGATTCCTAAATACAGACCTATCCATAGTACAGGCGGAGCCTTTCCCTCTGAATACATTATTGCATACCATTGATATCTGAGAGGCTGCTAGGGCAGAACTGCAATAATTGTCTGTCTTCTTTTTTTAAATACACTGAATCCCTCGAACTAACTTACAGAAGTAAATGAAGAGCCTTGGAACATTTAGCAGAAGTAACCAAAGGTGTAATTAATGAATTGGGTTTTGAAGAGGTTTTTGAAGGACTTCCCCCACCACTGATGGTATGACAGAGGGAGTGGACACAACTGTAGAGGGTATAGGCCACTGAAGTCTGTCTATAAAAAAGGAAAGTGCTTTGTGGGACTAAGTCAATACATTGGGACGTGAAGAATCAATGAATATTGGAAAGAAAAGAACTGATAGGTAAGTGTGCCTAATGCAATATGCAATATAGTCAATGCTTTGTGCTCAGTGTGGAGAGAAATGGACAATCCAAGCCTAGAAGCGATGGTGCCTTAAATGAGGATGTTGCAGTGATTGTAATGAGGTCAGCCAGGTGGACCTCATAGAATATGAGTTCCTTGATTGGGGCTGTTAACCTGGTCCAATCAGGGAGCCCTGGCTGACAGATATACACAGGAGTGTCAGAGGTTCTGTCCACTCTGAGAGAGCTGGATCAGTGTCAAGGACTTTCCATGTGTAAATAAAGAGTGACTTGGTGATGGGATACTGACCTCTTTGGAATTATTTCAGTGGTGACGAGAGAAAGGCATGCTCCTGAAGAAATTCACTCACAACAGTCATCTCTGACTTGGGGTAAGCATTTCTGGCATCATGCCATTATTTGGGAAGCTTGACTCATTTGTCACACTCCTCTAAGTTCTGATGAAGACTCGAAACGTTAACTCTGTTTCTCTCTCCACAGATGCCGCCAGACCTGCTGAGTTTCTCCAGCACTCTCTCAGTATTTTTCCATTCCTCACCTTCTTTCATCATAGTTCTGCAATGCTTTTCTCTTCACATACTTATTGAATTCCCTTTTCATTGACTTTTCAAGTAGTGCATTCCAGACTCTAAACTCACTGCATAAAAATATCTCCTCTCATGTCATCTTGTTGCCAATCACCTTACATTTGCTGTTCTTTGCTTCTTGGCCCTTCTGCCAAGTGAAACAGTTTCTAGACCTCTCATGATTTTGAACACATCTATCAAATTTCCTCTCAATCTTTTCTAATCCAAGAAGAACAATCCTGGTTTCTCCCATCCATCAAAGTAACTGAGGTCCTTCATCCCTGGAACAATTCTAGTAAATTTCTCCTGCACTTGTCCTAAAGCTTTCACATCCTTCCGAAAATGTGATCCTCAGAACGGGACATCTCAGTAATAGCATCATGGACATGAGGGATAATTTTGCAAGGTGCCAGTATGAAACCTTGCTCAAAGCAAGTACAAATTGGAAAAATAGGACAACAGTGTTGTTGCTCTGTCTCGTCTGGCTCTATTTTAATTGGAGCCTGACAAAGTAGCAATACTTCAACACTCTTGCTCTAACTCACTCTCTTATTGCTGTTACACCAATCGAACATCGTTGTTTCAGTAAGGTCTTAGTAACATTACCAAATCTGGAAGAAGCATGTTGCAAAATGGTCTTCTGAATGACATGCAGAATATCTATCTGATGAAATTAGAATATTTTACAAAAAGAATATCTAATGCAAAGAAATTTGCAACCTCTATCCCACCTTTTAGCTCCTCTCCGAATTGTATGTCAAAATGTTTGAAGCTGGCACACGTCTTACTCATTAGCCAATCCAGCTGGCACTAATGGATCAGAAGAACAATTGGTGCAATTAAGATAGTAACATCGGCTAACATAGTTGGCATGATCCTAACAGAGGCATTGTTGGCACTCAGACAGTGCAATTAGGAGCAGGTGGGTATTAACAGCTTTGTAATATGTATGCTAATATGAAGGTGCTCCTCAAGCATGTAAGTACATCGATCTAATTCTATTCAGGTAACCTGAGTGGTTCCTGTTCTTACAATTAATCTGTTCTGTCATGTGGTTGAGATCTTAAGCTGCTTCCATGTTTATCAATTAGAAAGTTTTCTTCCTTTTGCTGACTCACATAAAACAAGCATCCATGTTTTCCTTTGAATAATGAGGGTTATCATACTCAAATAATTGTGTTATTTGATTTTCTTAATTTGTTTATTGTGAACATTAAGAAATATTCAGGCTGGGTCTGGCTGCATATCCTCAGACATGCAAGACACACCTTATAATTATAGCAATTTGCCTATAGTATGACCAGTGTTTTATTTGCATGGGTGTTTAGGACATGTACTGTTTAAAGGCACTATCAAGTGTTGGCTTGTTTCCTTTTGTAAGTCCCACTTATCCAGTTTACAGTTCCCATGAGTGACAATTGGCAAACTCACACAGAAGATATGTTGTCTATTGCTGTTTTAATATTTGCTTGACTGTGGGTTCCAATGTCCCCAACCAGATAACATTCCAGTCTTCCCAAATCAAGCCACATTCCTCAATCATTGATTGATAGAGTCATAGATTAATGTAGCGCAGACAAGGCCGTTCATCCCATCGAGTCTGTTTCAACATAACTACCGCTAAAGGCACACGAGTCCCAGTTTCCTGCACCTGTCCCAATCATCCCTCTGTTTCAGGTGAGATTGCCAAACAAATCAAAACAACAAAAAAAATACAAAACCTCATTGACACAGGAGACTAGAGGATGTAAGTTTGAATTGTTACTCCAGAGTTAAATAGGCATTATCTTTTATAGAAGCTGTTTGATTTTACCCTCCACGGTGGTAAGTTGAATGTTACCTGCTGAATGTCTGTAATTTTTGAAAGAACATGAGGACAGAACTAAATTGTTAAATGCAAGATATATTAATCGCGTATATTCAGCAGTGGGCATTCACCTGTGCTATATATATCGGAATAGACCAGAACTGTGCTTTGCACTAAGTTGTGCATGTTTGTGATGTGTATGTCTGTAAATAAAAAACTTAAAAGTGTGTAAGGATTAAGCTGCAGTTATATCCTTCACTGCCTGGCTCTCTGAAATGAAACAAAGTGGGCCCTGTGAATGGCTGAGGCGTAATATCAAGAATATCACGCTTTAAACGGACCTACATATGTTCCCACAGCAGAAGTAAACTCCATTGTTTATTACAATCTGCACCTCACTGGCTCAGGCCAAGACCCAATATTGGGTACACTTTGGGCTCAGCATTTCCCCAGTGCACGGGGCCATACTTCCTAGGTCTTGGTTGTAGCATGTTCTAGTGCTGCTCATGTGATACAACTCATTATCCAACTTACTACAAGCAATGGTATAGGAGATCTACTAGTTTGGTGCAAATCTTTAAAAGCAATCCCATATGGATCTTCCTTTATATTAAATAAGACATTTCTAGTTATATTTATGCCATTTAATTGAGTATAATTAACAGCACAATTAAACTGCAATATTTTTGTACTTAATTTTTTTTGAGTCAAGCTTCAGCTGTTTATATCAGTAGATAGTACTTTTCAAAGATAGGTGTAGTGATTGTAATGAGGTCGTCTGGGTGGACCTCATAGCAGCATTGCTAATGGGGAGAAGTCTCCACGCCAGGTTAAATCTGATATTCTCGGACCTGGGGGTGAGGGTGAAACAGCAGCAGGACCGCCAATGCTGGACACAAGACAGTTTATTTCAGCGGATGAAGTATAGTATAGGAATCATGTGACTGGCCCTACGTGGGTAAGAGGCATGGTCAATGTAAGGTCAGGTGCAGTGACGTATAAAGTTTGAGTTGGTGCGATGATCATGAACAAGCATGTGGACAAGGTGAAAGCTGCAAAATGTGCCTGGCTCTTCGTCCAACTTTCTGAATGTCCTGGAACCAGTGGGTCCTCCCTCTCCGTCAAGCGTTGAAGATACCTCGGAATCTGAGACTGATACGGTTGATGTTGCCAATTCGATGCCTTTGCCACCTGAAGAAGAAAATGAATTTCTTCTGAGACGCTCCAGACACAAGTGGCGAGCTACAGTGTATTACACACCCGCCCATATTAGAGGCAGAGTTGGAGGAACCTAACCCAGTGCTAAACGGCCCAGAAGGAGCTACAAAACAAAAATACCGGTCTATGTCCTCGGCCTAGGTCAGAGAGGGATGTAGTGATTGTAATGAGGTCATCCAGCTGGACCTCATAGAATATGAGTTCCCTGTTCGAGGCTGTTAATCGGGTCCAATCAGGGAATCCTGGCTGACAGATATAAACAGGCATGTCAGAGGTTCTGTTCACTCTGAGAGCTGGCTCTAAGGCAGCTGGATCAGTGTTGGGGACTGACCACATGTAAATAAAGGGTGACTTGGCAATGGGATACTGGCCTTTCTGGAGATATTTCAGTAGGACGTGGCTCTCTTGCACACTTTTAGAATATAAAATGCTTCATATGCAGCATGGTGACTCAGTGGTTAGCACTGCTGCCTCACAGCACCAGGGACCCAGGTTTGATTCCAGCCTCAGGCGACTATCTATGCAGAGTTTGCACATTCTCTCCACGTCTGCATGGGTTTCCTCTGGGTGCTCCTGTTTCCTCCCACAGTTCAAAGATGTGCAGGTTAGGTGGATTGGCCATGCTAAATTGCCCATAGTGTCTAGGGATGTGCAGGCTAGGTGGATTAGCCGTGGGAATGGCAGGTTTAAAGGGATAGGTAAGGGGGTGGATCTGGATTGGATACTCTTCATGGTGTCAGTGTACACTCGATGGGCCCAATGGCCTGCTCCCACGCCATAGGGATTCTATGTCAATTCTATGTTAATTCTACATCAAATCTTAAAAGGTTTTTGAAGGTTGCACTAGACTGACTTAAAACTGATTGAAAACAAGGCTTTCTGATTAAATGAAAACACTTGCAGGTCTGAGCTCTGAAAAGCAAAGCTAAGTTTCTTATAGAAACTGCACACTATGCTTAGAGGGAACAGAAGAGTTGGTAGTACTGAGGGAATTGTATTTTGGTGCAGATATTTTTTAATCAGCCTGTTCAGACATTCTACTACGCAACTCTAGAGCAGGTAGGACTTGAATTCTTTTAGCCTAATGGTAGAGACACTACCACTACACCAGAAAACCCCCTGCAGTTTGGTATATGCTCTGTTTGATTGCGTATCTGACAGATTTTAGATCTGAGAATTTATAAATTTTATTGCCTAAAATTTTAGTTGAAATCTCTGGTAGTATTGCATTATCTGCCAATAGCCTCCTTTTGACAAAGAATGTGTATTTTTTTTTAAAAGGAAAAAGCACTAAGATTGCTGTCATCTTTCTTTAAACTTCTTCATCACGTCTGTGTCTCCCTTACATCAGCCTTTAATTTCACACATACTTGGAACTAACTCTGACTATTCATGAACAACACTAAGTTGTTGCATCAATAGATTTTATTTAGCTAAACACTGTAAAGCTGTATTACACTTTTTCAGATATTTCTATCCTTTTGCCTCATCCGTTTTACAATCTGTATGAGAATTGAGGCAGGTTGAATATAAGAAATGTTCTTGAAAAGTAAGTTTGCTGCAAGGATAGCTATTCTAATTATGCAACAGTGGAGATAATTTTGTGCAGGAATTATAGTTTAGAGCTGTATAACTTTGTTTTGAAAATCTGAATATAATCCAACAGACAAACTTTTATGGTATACATTTTTGAAACCTCAATGCATCTTTAAAAGCCGTTTTGTCACCCATGGTGAAGAAATCTCTCAGTTGTCAACTGGCATTCAGGCAGGAATATACAAAGTAGATTTAAGATCAGCAGGAGAGTTTGAAATTGGGGAACGAGAGCAAATTGTGTTGCCTTATGCTTCGCTGCTTTGTAAGTGGTGCTCTGTAATGAGAAATACAGCAGGTTCTGCCATGCTGGAGGCTCCTAATGTCAGCACACTGCTGTTAGAGAAGACCGAGCTTGCCCAATGCCAGGTAACATCTTTTGAGGAGCCTGGTGGGAAAATTGAGGACAAGGCTGTAGCTTGTCGCGGCTTCTATCTCTGATACTACTTTCAGGGAAATGCTTTGTTTCTTTTTATTCACTTTTGTGACAGCCTCCAGCAATCCCTTCTCTTCACTTAAAGAGGGGTCCACTTCAGAACATCCTTGGTGAAGAACGTCTACAGTCTGTGAGGTGGGCGGTAGCGACAGAATATTTCAAAGGACTTTGGACTTGCACAGGCAATGCGTCCACATGTATCATGAGGCAGGCAACCCGGGTGCCTGGCCCTAACAATATGGCATATTGCCCATGGTGCCTGCCATATTGGACCACATGGCACCTGCTTTGTCTCACTCGAAAAGGTGATGCCAAACAATCCTATCTCCAGGCCATGCTGTTTAGCTTTCAGAAACTGCGGATGTGATTTTAACTCATTCAGCTCCTAACCGCTTGCGCATGTAAGATCTGGTCCTCCTTCTTTGAACCAACCCTAGTTCATAGTTTCAGACATTTGGTACCCAGTTTAGTTTAGTTTCTCAAAGGAAGAGGCCCGAATGTGAATAAAACAAAATAGTATAATCTGCCTGGAAAGCACGTAAGACAACACTTTTTTCACTGTACCTCAGTACACGTGACAAAAATAAATAAAATCAAATGTACTAGTGATCCTCCACTGACCTCGGACATAGAATACAAACCGCAACAACTCCCGCACCCCCGCCCCAAATCTAAATACAAAATGTAGGTGTTTCCATTGGTAGATATAGTCAGTGTTGTTAACAAACAAGCTTGATTCCTTGTACAATAAGCAGCTCTGAACAAAGATCTCTCTGTTTCTGTCTCTACTGTGATCATTGTGTTGTTTCACAGGCCATTTGCTTCAAAGGACAAAGGAGTGCATGTTTTCTTTTAGTGCTGTCTTTTAGAGTGTCTGTCACTGTGTCACACCAACATCTGCTTACGCTGCTATCTGCAATGTTGGAATCCTGCAGTCTTTATGAAGTGTCGGAGAGGAATACAAGTTGGAAAGACTTGACAGGTTCCTTGAGATCAGGATTTGAACCCAGGTCCACAGAATATTACAAGGATCACTGGATTGATAGTCAACGATAATATTTCTGGGCCATCATCACCCCTAGAGGTTTGTATGCACATGAAGGATGATGACGAATTTCTGTAGGCAATCAAATTTGAGGAGGACACTCTAAAGTACCTCCGGGTTGACAGAGTTGAAGGCCTTTTGTGAGGTCAAAGAAGACCATGTATTGAGGTTGCCGTTGCACCCTGCACTTCCCCTGAAGTTATCTTGCTGTGAACATCATGCCAACTGTGTGAATTGGTGGATGGAATCTGCATTGTGACCCTGGTATGAGCTCTTTAGTTGCTGAAAGGAGGTGACTTGAGGAGGAATTTTTACAATGAGTTTTCCTGTGGCAGACAGCCGGGAAACCCTTATTTATTGGTTTTCTCTCTATTCTTGAAGATGGCAACAATTATGGTAGTTTGGAGATCCCTTGGCACACTCTCCTCCTTCCAGATGAGAAGTGGGGGGCGGTGATGGGGGGAGATGTTGAGGCCACGTTTGCAAGAATGCTGCTCCACCTTATTTTAGTATTTCAGCGGGGATTTCTTCTGTGCTTACAGGTCTCATGTATTCTCAGTTGTCCGCTGACTTCTTCAACCTCATGTTGGACTGCGGTTGTGCTGAGATGGTGATGGGTAGTAGGCTGTGGGGTGTGGTTGAGCGCACTCCCATCAAGGACAGAGTCTCAGTTGAGGAGGTCCTCGAAGCACTCATCACCTCTCTGTCCTCAATCAGCGCCACTTCATTCTTAGCTCTGTGTGGCTGATTCCTGTGGTTCTTTGTCAATAGATTGTCTTGACTCTGCTGAAGAATTCACATATATCATGGCTGTTGGCTGTTTGATGTATTTCCTGTGCTCACTATCTGTTCTAGTACATAATTATCACACTTCAATTGAAACACCATTAATTAGAACAAAATGAAGCAATGAAATTAATTGCAAGGATTCCTTAAGTTAAGGAGAAAGGAATCTTATTATTTACTACTCCAAGGACAAAACAGAAATGTAACTTCAACATACACAAATATAGTGAATGAATTTACAGGGAAGGGGTGAGGCAAACATCTGTACAGATAAGAAAGTACAGCAGTTCCAGTTTAAAATTCTTCGTGTCCATGAGTTGTGAGAATGGCCTGAATCCTAACTGTTTAGCTGTTGCCTTGTTTCTTCGGCAATAGCAAGGTTTGCAGATTTGAGCTCCTAGTGAATGATGGTTGTTCCAAGTTGCTTTTCCACCAGGTGCTGACTTTAGAGGTTGAGATAGAGACAGGTTAAAGAGAAGAACTTTTTGCTATCCTAATGATTTCAGTCCATATTGTTTTCTCTTCTCACTGCTTCGCTGCTGAAATATGGTACATAGTCCAGTTCTTGCTCCATTGTTGTTTTCAAACCCAATACTCCACAGTAATCTTTCCTCCCTCAATAAGTGAGGTTGTCGTGCAAGTATGAATAAAACAAAAAGTTGAATGTTTGTAGCCAAGACTTATTACCATCATACACCAGATGTGGCCTAACCACCACACTATAGAACAATTGCGAAATCTTCCTGTTTCTATATTACATTGAAATAAATTCAACATTCTATTCACTTTCCTAATAAATTGCTGTACCTGAATATCAACCATTTGTGACTTGCATACCTAGATACTTGTACCTCTGTACTTCAGTTATGTAATTTCTGTCTATTTAAATAATATGTTGCTTTTCTATAAATTCTACCAAAAGTGGATAAGTCCACATTTTCCCACATTATACTCCATTGCCAAACTTTCACCCGCTCACTTAACCTATTGATGCTCCTCTGCAGACTCTTTATTTCCTCTTCATAACTTACTTCCCTAGCTAGCCTTGTGTCATCAGCAAATTTAGCACCATACATTCAGACCCTCATCCAAGTCGTTGATGTAACTTGTAGATAATATAAATAAATAAGGCCCTGCACTGATCCCTTGGAACTTAATCATCATGTTTTATAAACCTGAAAATTGCCCATTTATGTCTACTTTGGTTTCCCATCAGCTATCGAATCACCTAGCCATGGTAATATGTTACCTTCAATGTCATGAGCTCTTAATTGGCATTGCAGCCTCAAAGTGGCAACTTGTCAAATGCCTTCTAGAAATCTAGTTTTCCATTGGCTTTGTTGTCGGTTACTTACTCAAAGAATTCAAATAAATTAGACAAATATGATTTCCTTATCACAAGAGCACAATGACTTTGCATGATTACATTGAGATTTTCTAAGTGCCTCACAATAATCGTCTTGAAAGTAGTTTCCAGCACTTTCTTGTGACAGAGTCATAGAGATATACAGCACGGAAACAGATCCTTTGGTCCAATTGTCCATACCGACCAGATATCCTGAATAAATCTCATCCCATTTGCCAGCATTTGGCCCATGTCTGTTTAAACCCTTCCTATTCATGTACCCATCTAGATGCCTTTTAAATGTTGTAACTGTACTAGCCTCCACCACTACCTCTGGCAGCTCATTCCATACACACACCACCCTCTGTGTGAAAAAGTTGCTGCTTGGGTCTGTTTTAAATCTTTCCTCTCTCTCCTATGCCCTTTAGTTTTGGACTCCCCATCCTGGGGTAAAGACCTTGGCTATTTACTTTATCCATGCCCCTAAAGATTTTATAAACTTCTATAACGTCACCCCTCATCCTCTGACCCTCCAGGGAAAATAACCCCAGCCTATTCAGCATCACCCTATAGCTCAAACCATCCAACCCTGACAATATCTTTGTAAATCTTTAAGATAACTGGCCTGTAATTTCCTGCTTTCTGCCTCCTTTTCTTTCTTGAGTTATATTTGCTATTTTCCAAGTTAACAGGACTTTTCCAGAATCAAGGGAATTTGGTAAGATTAAGATCAATGCATTTCTTTTGAAAGTGTAGGATGAAGGTAGAGTGAATCCCTAGGTAAATAGGCTAATGACAAGCCTTATAATTCCAATGGTGACCAGTTGAAATTGTTTAGTGACGTCTCAAGAGAGATGAAAAGGCAATGGTGGATAAGCTAAGAAGAAGGAAAATGTATGAATGGACAGAGTGTATGCTTTGGAATGGGTTCCTTGATTTGATTTTAATTATGATTTTATTGTCATGAAATATAGTGAAAAGCTTTGTTTATGAGCGGTACAGGCAGATAACAGCAAGCAAAGGATGTACAGATCAAAAAGACTTCGAGGCATGCAGATGACATTGCAGGTTTGAGGCTAGAGTCCATTCAACAGTTCTATAATGGACAGAAAGAAGCTGTTCCTGAACCTGTTTGTCTGTATTCAGGTTTCTGTATCTTCTGCCTGACGGAAGAGGTTGTAGGAGATCATTACTGGGGTGCGATGGGTCTTTGATGTTGGCAGCCTTTCCGCGGCAGCGAGCCGTGTAAATAGAGTCCATGGATGGAAGGTTGGCTTCCATGATGGTCTGGTCTGTGCATACCACCTTCTGTAGTTTCTTACAGTCTTGGGCAGAGCAGTTGCCATACCAGGCCATTGTGCACTTGGACAGGATGCTTTCAATGGTGCATCTGTAGAAATTGGTGAGGGACCTTATGGACATGCCAAATTTCCTGAGCCACCTGAGGAAGAAGAGGTGTTGTTGTGCCTTCTTGACTGTCACATTTACGTGGGAAGACCAGGACAGGCCGTCGGTTATCGTCACTCCAAGGAACTGTGGGCAAATGAAGCTGCAGCCATCAGCAATTTGACAGGAGGTCAAACATGGCATTTGGGGAAGGGATTAATTGGGGAGTGCTGGTGAGCCATGCATTCTGTTTCTGAATGTCAGGGTCAATTGAATTGGACAAAATAGCTTTCCATCCAGATAGACAAAAATTGATTCCTTGAAAAATCATCATGATGACAGGTGCTGAATTATGATCACATAAATAAAAAAACTTTATAATCCTAACTCTTATCATAATATACACAATAACTAAAATAGAGTACAAATCAATGTAAGGAATGAACAATATACAAATAATCAATTTCAATTTTAAAATGCAGGTCCTGCAATCTGCATTTTGTTTTAATGACCCTAAATCAAATGTTGTCAGGTTACGTTTGTTAAATTCTCAATCATTTACATACTATTTATGATTTTTATTCAGTTGGGGATTGGGCTGTCTCTTAGAATAAATAAACTATATCTTATTTGTAGAATTTAAAATTTGTATTTTTTAAAAAAACTTGCATTTTATAGCACCTTTCATTACCTGCACCATGTCCCAAAGTTCTTTATTGCCAATGAAGTACTCGTGTACTGATGTAATGTAAGAACTGCAGCAACAAATTTAATCATAGCAAGTTTCCATAAGCAACAATGTAATAAGGAGCTGATAATCTGTTCTATATTCATGTTGAGTTAGGCGACCAGATTAATTTAGAATATCTGGTTGGCATAGATGAGTTGGACCAAAAGGTCTATTTCCGTGCTGTACGTCCCTATGACTCTAAGACATGAGGCATAACACTGCCCACCACTGCCCACACCCACCCCAATCCTTAGATTCTTAGTTTTAGATTCTAAAACTTCACAGCTCATTTGTTAATTTACCTCTTACTAAAGTTCAGTTAAATCTAATAGGGTTACAGGGGAAGTCTTTAGTAAAAGTGTAAACTATTAATTGTCAACTATAGAATGTTCAAAGTCCGACTCTCTCTAACATGGCTGTTGATGCATTGCAGTACCTTCTGCACTTTGACTGTTGATGCCGGTTCCATTGACAGTGAAGCATTAACATGGACTTTCAGTGAACATATTGCTATTCTCCAGACTCACAGTTCCATTTGTCCAGTTGTATGTAACTTCTGTATTTGAGGTGAACAGCCTGCAGTTCCATTAACTTAGTACAAGCACTAACAAAACTGACCAAAGGGTCACTGCCTGTCACACAGAACTGCTGGTATCAGCAATGCTCCGTGCCTGCAATGAAACGGCATTGACAACTTTTTCAAATCTGTCCTGTGTAACTCTTTGTGAGAGTGATGCACTGTCTTCATGCAGTACAATGAGCAAGTCATGCATGGTGTACAGAAATTGTGGGTATTTGTGCCACGAAGGAAGGGGTGGGGACATTATCACTGTCAGACCTGAGGCACTAGCTAAGGCTTATTTCATGTTCAATTAACATTCTTCTCTAAAAGGTACAGAAGTACTATCCCAGAGATATCAACATTCTCTGGCAACAATTCACCTTAAGGCAAGTCTTGAAATGAGTGATAGCTGACCATTTGATGTTGGTGAGGGCACACTTGTTACCATGATTCACATAGGCAGCTGTTTAGTCCTGGTGATCTGACTGATTTGCCTGGTGAGGTATCAGCATTATTTTAAATCCAGTTTTCAGGAAACTCCAGTGATCTTTTCCCCTTCGTCACATACTATGTTACCCTGAGCAAAATGATCATAGTTCTGAAGAAGCAGTCCAGGTTTGAATCTTCTAAAAAAATACTTAATGAGTGAAAAAGAGAGCTGAAGAGCTTTGATTTTGAAAGAATCTTTCATGATGTCAGAATATCCTGAAGCGTGTTTCATCATTTAAGTAGTTTTCGATGTAGTAACTTTGGTAATAATAAGAAACAATTTTACACAGAGCATAATCTATTTAAAATGTGGCTACATAGCAGGAATTTGTTTAGTTTCTTCTTCCTGAGTCACTTCTTTTTCATGAAAAGTCAATAATTAAAATAGATGAACCAATCAAATCCCCGACCAGTGACTTAACAGGTAAATAGTTGTTTCAGAAATCACTGTGCTTTTCCATATGGATATGATGCTTGGAAGGTGTAACTCTTCAGAAGTGTCGCAATCAAGCAAATTTACAACATTATGGCCACATGTTTAGGTGCAAGATTCTCAATAAAGACCTTGTAGAATTAAAAATGTCTGGAACAGAATTGATGACTTAACATCAGAACCATAGAGCCAAAAAATTTCAAACTCTCCCATTTTCATTCTTGATTTACAGTCATCTCGTGTCCAGTTCTATTGAGGAAGACAGTCAGGAAATTTTGTGCTGATTTCTTTTTCCAGTGATTATAATATTCAGCCAAATGTGACTCACATTGCTGTTTACCTAATACTTATCAGTCTAATATTCTTAGTCTTCTATGCTGCTATAGGACTTTTACATGTGTTCTGAGGTAAGGAAATCCATTAACTTTAAGTGATATGTTTTTGTGGCTTTTGTCACTAGACTACAACAGAGAGCAAGATCATATGACATTATTTTACTTCTTGTGATGACATATATCATGTTTCATTAGCATTGATCACAGCCATGCGTATCATGCTGTGAGAGTCAGATGGTACTAAAATACAGAATGGTAAATTAATAGATGACATTGGAGTATGGAAGAAAATAATGAGGTCTAAATCAGGGTTACATTGAATGTATGTGAATGCTCAGAGAACAGTGAATAAGACCAGGGAGTTACAGGCACAGATTTCCTTGTTGGATCATGATGTTGTAGCAATAATGGAAACCTAGTTTAAGGAAGGGCAGATCTGGTATTCTTTTTTATGAGGTGTCCAGAAGGCAATAGGGAAAAGAGAAAAAAGGGAGCAGTGGCTTTTTTGGTTAAGGAGAAAGAGGATATTTCAGAGAGTTCAAGGACCAAATCAATTTGGCTATAGCTAAGGAAAAAGAAGGATGGAATTACATTGCCCATTGTAATCTATCAACCACAAATTAGTGGGAAGGACATCGAGGAACATTGCTGCAAGAAAATTACAAAGAGGTGTAACAATTATAGACTTGTTAAAATGGGCTCTTTAATGATTCACTTACAGCCTGAGCTAGTGGTGGTATATGGGGGGAGGGGGGGCAGTGGTGGGGTGGAAGGGATTCTTAGATTCTGAACAGGAGAATTTCCTGCAGCAGAATGTATCCATTTCAACAAGAGAAGGGTCACTGCTAGAACTGGTTCCTGGGAACGAGGTGAGTCAATTAGATCAATGACAATGGAAAAACATTTAGGAGACATAAAATTTTATGATGATGGGGGAACATGACATTAGCCAATCCAGAACAAAATGAATAAGCAACTGGTAGCAAGAGGAGACTCCAATAGAACAAGAACCATGCTGGACCAGGAGGACTGGAACCAAAGGTTGAAAAATAGAACAGTAGCTGAGCACTGGGCTGTCTTCAAAGAGGAGATGCTTTGGGCTTAGTCATGGTAGATTCCCTCAAAAGGCAAAGGTGTGACAAACAAATCCCTGCAAGCTTGTCGGATTGTAAATACAATTGAGAACCAAACTAAATACAAACGTTTCAGAGGGAGGTGATAAAGGCAAATGTGAGAAGCAAAGGGATTCTTATAAAAAAGATTGGTAACCAATATAAATGTAAGTCCCAAAGCAGATCAAAAGTAAAAGGGTGGTAAAGGGGGCCAATATGGGACCGCAAAGGGAATTTGCACATTGAGGGAAGAGGCATGACAGAGTGTTAAATGAATGCTGTGCATCTGTCTTTACCCATAGAGTATTGTGTACAGTTGTGGGTGCCACACTATAGGAAGGATGTAAACACACTGGAGATGTTGCAGTAGGGTTTTACAACACTGGTTTCTGGAAACTAACTTCATTCAGTTTCAGTTACAAAGATTGGAGTTGGGACTGTTCCTTGGAGAGGTGAAGGCCAAGAGAAATTTGATAGAAGTTTTCAAAATCATGAGGGGTCTACACAGAGCAAATAAAGAGAAAATCTTATCGCTCATTAGAGAAATGAGAGCCAGACAGCATGGTTTTAAAGTGTTTTTCAAAAGAAGCAAATCAGAACCAACTTCTTCTTAGAATGAGCAGTTAGGGTGTGGGGTGCACTGACTGGAAATGTGGGAGAGTCCGTTTCAAATGAGATGTTCAAGAGTGTACCGTTATTTAAAGAGAAACATGTAAAGGGTTATGGGGAAAAGGCAGAAGATAGGCACAAAGTTAAAATGCTCAGAGTAGTGCAGACAGAATGGGCCAAATCCTCTACATGGTAACAATTCTGTGATTTTGTAATGTGTTAGCGTCTTAGAATACAAAACAGGGGCCCTAGCAGCGTTCTTGGCAAACTGTGTTCCAGTTAGCCTGCACCTCTGAAAGGAGAGCTGCGGTGATCGTAAGGAAGTTACTGTTGACTTTCTCTCTGTGGAATTGACTGGGAAAGTAAGCACACCACCTTCAAGAAACACAAGGGCTTCAAGGTTGTTGTATACCAGCATCAGAGACAATATTCCAGAAGGTTGAAAGGAGAAGAAGGTCAATTGTTCTCCGAGGGTGCCGGTGATTGGGAAAGGGATTGCCTGAGAAAGGAATATGGGAAAAGTGGCAAGATAAATCAGTTCATCAACCCTGAGGAGCTCACAGCAGTGTTGAAAGATGTTCAAGGGTGTCACACAAGTAGTCATGGTCAATGAATGCATTTTCAGATGGCATCCCTTGCCCATTGCACCACCAACATCTCACACTCATCATTTATATAAATGATTTTGGATGTGAATATAGGAGGTATGGTTAGTGCTTTTGCAGATGACACAAAAATTGGTGGTGTAGTGGATAGAGAAGAAGGTTATCTCAGAGTACAAAGGAACCTTGATCACCTTGGGCCAATGGGCCGAGGAATGGCAGTTGGAGTTTAATTTAGATAAATGTGAGGTACTGCATTTTGGTAAGGCAAACCAAGTTATATACTTATACACTGGGAAGTGTGCTGAACAAAGTGACCTTGGAGTGTAGGTTCATAGTTCCTTGAAAGTGGAGTCACAGATAGACAGGGTAGTGAAGAAGGCATTTGATACGCTTGCCTTTATTGGTCAGTGCGTTGAGTATTGGAGTTGGGAGGTCATGTTGTGGCTGTACAGGACATTGGTTAGACCACTTGTTGAATATTGCATTCAATTCTAGCCTCCCTGCTATAGGAAAGATATTCTGAAACTTGAAAGGGGTCAGAAACCATTCACAAGTATGTTGCCAGGTTTGATAGGTTTGAGCTATAGGGAGAGGTTGAATAGGCTGGGGCTATTTTTCCTGGAGGGTCAGAGGCTGAGGGGTGACCTTATTGAAGTTTATAAAAACATGAGGGGCATGGATAGGGTGAATAGCCAAGGTCTTTTCCCCCAGGAAAGGGGAGTTGAAAACTAAGAGGCATAGGTTTAAGGTGACAGGGAAAAGCTTTAAAAGGAACTGAAGCAGCAAGTGTTTCATGCAGAGGGTGGTGCATATATGGAATAAGCTGCCAGAGGCAGTGGTGTAGGCTGGTATAATCACAATACTTAAAAGGCATCTGGATGGGTATGTGAATAGGAAGGGTTTAGACAGATATGGGCCAAATGCTGGCAAATGGGACTGGATTAATTTAGGATATCAGGTCAGCATGGACAAGTTGGACCAAAGGGTCTGTTTCTGTGCTGTACGTCCCTATGACTCTATGACACTGCTGAGAGTAACACTCCTCATCAGTCAGCTAGTCACTAGTCAGGGCTTAGGCTCAACACTCATTCTGTCTCACCCTTACATGTGACATAGAAAACATTGAGAGCTATCTCAACACATGATCCAAGTATTAAACAATATCTGTGGTTCAACTGAGGGACTGCTGCTCTGTCTGAGGTGCCACCTCTTGGATACAATGCTAAACTGAGGCATCGCTGGTTTGGATTTAAAGGATTGCATGGTTGTGGTTCAAACAAGAACATGGGAGTTTGTATGTGGTGTTCTGAAGGGATATTTAACCTTCAGTACCAAAAAGAGGATTGATAATCGTCACGTTGCTATTTTTGGAAGCTTGCTAAGTCTGAATTGGCCATTGCATTGCTAGTATGACAATAGTTTCTACACTACAAAAGTACTTCATTGAATGTTAAATATTTTTGGAACACCTGAACATCACAAAAGGCACCATGTAGGTGTGTTGTCCCTTTCAGATGCAGAATGATGGGAGTTATTCAAATCCAAGCCAGTTGGTGATGCAGAAATGAGAACTTTGTTCTTTGTAGATGATGTTTTATTAACTATTCAGTCTAACAGCTCCTTCCACACACCAGTCCCTTCACAGCTACACTACCAATCAATTAATTAATTAACACCAATCACATGCTTAACTACTAGCTTTATTAACAATGGAATGCTGTAATGATGACATGTAGAGATACATTTGTAAGAAATTGTGTTGGTTCTGTAAACTAGCAGCAATCATATTAAATATGACAACACTGCAGGCTGCTGTTAGCTGCTGATTGACGGCATTCTTTGTTCTACGTTTCAAGCTAGCTAGTTCCTTTCAAAACCCCCGTAAGCTCATTCTTCAAATGGTAATTGCTTATTTGCTTACATGTTCTGGTCCAAGAAACCAAGGATGCCTTTGCATTTAATAACATACATTGCAAAGGCATTCTATTTGTCTCACTATAACTAGTCCAGCCATTGCAACAGCAGTCCTTTTCCAAAGAAAAATAAATGACTGACCGCACATCAATATACTTTGTAACAGAAGGAATTCTCTTTCCATTTTACTACTGTGCATTTTCATGCCCTCCCCACTCTCTCCCTCCATGTGACCCACCTCCATCTAAACAAGAAACCATCCCCACTATGCCCTGTCAAATTCTCTGTCAAATTGCTCTGCCATGCTGTATTTCTCAACAACTTGAGAAGCTTTCAACTGGCTCAGCTGTTTGGTTAGTTTGTAACTTAGATAATAGAACTAGTACAGGCATGATGGGCTGAATGGCCTCCTTCTACACTGTAACAATTCTGTGATTTCTGTGAACTTGTTCCCCATTCCCTGCTCAATGTCTGATTTCTCTGCTCCTGTCTTCAGTGTCTTGTGTCGCTGATGAATGTACAAAGATTATTGTTAGGAAACTAGCCCACCAAGCCCTTGACTCCTTCAGCATTGTAACTGGAGGCTTCCTGCCTTCCACAAACAAAACTGCCTGGAAACCTGACCAGTGCTGGCAGCTCCCAAGGACAAATTTCCCTACATCATTACCTAGGCCTCCTCTTTTGTTGGAAATGCACCAACACATGTCTACCTGATTAATTGTTCAGTCACATGTATCCTCAACGGAACTTTTAATCCTATGATGCTGTGAGGTGAATTGTTTCACACCTTTGCAGAAACAGGCTACAGCTTCTCTGGGTCTGCTTCAATTCCAGCAACACACATTGATGAAGAGAATGTACACTTAAAATATCCTTTCACCATTTTGACCAGATGCTGTAGGTGGAATCCAGTTTTGTTCGTCGCAGGCAGCTCAAGCAAAATCAGCATCAATCCTTAGGGTTTACCCCATTATGAAAGAAATAATTGCATTTGTTTGGGTGCTTAGGATATTGCAAAGAAATTTTACGCCAAACAGAGCATGTTTAGAGTATAAGCTGTTGTAAGCATAGCGGCTACTTAGTGGACAGCAAGATCCCACACCCAGTAATGTGTTAATGATAGAACAAACTATTTAGGAAGTGTAGATTGATACATAAATTGACACAGGTCTCCGATCGAAACAGCGACTTGGGATCTTTCACATTCTCCTAAAGGGGATCCCAGTTGAACATTTCACGTGAAAGATAACACTTCTGGCTATGCTGCACTCCTGTAGTACAACACAGAAGTGTTGCCCAATATTTATGCTTCAGCTCCAGAAGTGAGATCTGAACCCACAACTTCCCAACTCAGAGACAAAAGTGCTACTGCAGGGATTGTAACAAAGTCAGCCAGGTGGATATCATAGAATATCAATTTCCTGACTGGGGCTGTTAACCTGGTCTAATCAAGGGGGTCCTGGCTGATAGATATAAACAGGAGTGCCAGGGGTTCTGCTCACTGTAGGAGCCAGTTCTGAGCTTGCTAGGTCAATGTCATGTACTGTAGATGTGGAAATAAATGGTGACTTGGTGATGAGATGCTGGCCTCATGTGGAGTTATTTCAGCTACCAGCTGATATTGTGGCATCTATTGTCTGAATTCACTCAGTCTCGACACTGGTAAGCCATGGCCTTGCATTACAAGAGAGCATTTGTCAAATGCCTAGCATCTCTTCTAAAGTTGAAAGACACCAAAAAGAAAAGGCTAAGTGTAAAAACATCTTTGTATTCTTATGTACTCTAACATTTCACATTCTATGCAAACATGTTTCTCTTTTCCTCTGTTGGCTGTGAACCAAATGCTTTACAATTTTTCTCAAAAAAGACTTGGAATGGACTTCTGAGTGGGATATTGGATTCAGTTCAGGAATCTTTTAAGAGAAAGAGCACAGATTTTTGTGGGGTGGGTGGTGAGCTAAATGGCCCACATTGGGCTCTCTCACCTAAAATTTATCACAATAAGGACACAGTGCTTGAGTCTGGTCAGTCTGTTCTCCCAGTCTCTGACATATACTGGCCCAGAGTTTCAGGATCAACAATTTGTGGGTTTTGAGGGCAATGTGTAAGGGTTGAATCTTACTATTTTGGCTAAGTATCAGTTTTGTTGAGTATATTGTTGGGTTTCTTGCCACTCAGCCTAGCCATACCTCACCTTGTTAACTATCAATCCTGCTCCATGGCTTCCTTCTCACCCAGTTCTAGCTCCATCTCAACGTGCGCTATTTTTGCAACAACTCACCACTGCCAGGATATCCCGGGATTGATCAACATTCCTGGAATAGCTGCCATCTTTAAATGGCTGCTGTGCACTCAGACAAGCACTGCCAGTCCAGAAATGTCTTGCATGGTCCCTGACATTCACCTGGACATGAAAGACAAGCTTTGTGCGCAGAGACCTGATGGACCAAGGCGGCAAGTTACGTGGGAGATATAATGAAGTTGCTCCTGATGTTGAGATAGGCCTCACCTGATTTATGCTCAATTTTGTCACAAAATGCGCCATAACCCATGTCACTCTGCTCTAAGTATCTTGTGTCAGATGGGTGAGGTCGAAGATGCTCTTGGTATTAGGACTTGGGCCTTGTTGTCAAAATCTAGGCTGTCATGGGCCTGTGGGAGTAAGCTCAAGAATTGTATATCTTGAGGCCAGTGGGTTGGAGAGACTGTGCAGGAGCTGGCTAGGTCAACAGAGTCCTTTAATATTGGGTTGGGATGAGGCCTCATGTCTTTTCATTTGCTACACCACTTATAATCTTCAGCAGGCAGGTTTCCTTGAGTGTAATCCATGACAGCACTGATAGTACAAAGACAAGCCACTGTTGGAGCAGGACTGTCCTTTATTTGCAGATGTGGAGAGCATAAGTATGATTCAGGTGCGAGTAGAGGACATCTGTTGTTTGTTCTTACTCACACATCCAATCCCATTGGTATCATGAGGAACAAGTGCCCTGAAATGAAGTTTCTGAATTGCTGTTATTTAAGGGAAGTGCTTGAAACAAAATCTACATCCATATTGGTCTGACTTCAACACGTTCAGTAAGTAACTTATTTTGAAGAGACTAAAGTCCACTGGACAAACTTGATCTGTTTTTCTGTCCTTTCCAATGACCCAGTAGAATCAAACAGGTCAGATATCTACAACTTCTCACAAAAGATCCTTAAAAACATGTGGCTGTGAAAAATGTTCAATATTGAATTTTTAAAAAATTTCTTTGTGGGATCTGAGCATTGTTGACAAGACCAGCATTTATTGTCTATTACTAGTTGCCCTTCAGAAAGTAGGTGATGAGCTGCCTTATTGATCCACTGTAGTCCATGTGGTTCATGTACACTCACAATGCCATGAGAGAGAGTTTAAGGATTTTAACACAGTGATACTGAAGAAATGATGAGATACTTCCAAGTTAGAATGGCTTGGAGGGATCTTGCAAGTTGTGCCATTCCCAAGCATATGCTTCTCATGTTCTTTTAGGAGGTAGAGATCTCGGATTTGGACAGTGTTATGTATGGTGTCTCGGTGACTTGCTATAGTCTGGCTTAAGCTGGTGGACACTGCTACCACTGTAAAGGTAAAGTAACCATAGTCCTACTGGACCATAGGGCTGCTCTCTTATTAGAGAGAGATACCTGGTAAGTCATTGCGTCTCAGGGGAGTGGTTGGGGAGAAGCATCCTTCATAGCAACCCTAGTGGTGTGGGAATTGAACCCATACTGTTGGTATCACTCTGCCTCACAAACTGACCATCCAGCCAACTGAGTTAGCCAGCCCTCATACATCCTGGATAGTGTCAAGCTCCTTGTGTGTTGTTGGAGCTGCTGTCATCCAGGCAAGTGAAAAGTACTCCATCACAGTCCTAACTTGCTCTTTTGGATGGTGGCCAGGCTTCAAAGAGTCAAGAGGGACTTGCTTGCCACTGAATTCCCAGCCTTCCCACTCTTGTAGCCAAAGAACTTAATGGCTAGACCAGTTAATTTTTTTTTTTTTGTTCACAGTAACACCCAAAATGTTGTTGTTTAGGGATTCAACAAATGGTAATGCCATCAAATATTTGTATTTCCGGTTTAATGATGATGCATTACAGACAGATTTTACCAACATTTATATGGTTCATGTTAGTTAAAGCAGACAATTTAAACAAAGATGTTTCTTTATACTTGGACATGGTCATTGCCTGGCACTTGTGTGATGTGAACATTATTATTTGCTTATCAACCGAAGCCTGAATGTTGTCTAGGTCTTGGACATGAACAAATCCTGCCCCATTATCCAAGGGCTTGCAAGTGGTTAACACTGGGCAATCATCAACGAAGATCCCCACTTGTGAGCTTACGAAGAAGACAAACTCATGAAGATGGCTGGGCCTAGGACATTACCCTGAGGAACTCCTGCAGTTATGTCTTGTCTTAGGTATGATTCCAACCAGTGGAGAGGCCTCTTCCCCACCCCACCCACACAGCACCCCCCCTGCTTTTCATCTGCCACCTGTACAAACTAGATTGTATGGATTCAACAAAGAGCTGCAAATTCTGTTGGTCTAGCTGTCTACAAAACCAATAGAAGATGTGGTTTCATTTTCCCTCACATTCCAGCCAGCAGCTTATTTACGGAATGTTTTGGTTTTGAGGTTCTGGTTGAATGACCTGAAACTTCTTGAATGTTCGCTGCAGCATTTTGTAGGACTGGAGAGATTTACCACAAATATGGATGCTTAAGCTTTCATTAGTTGTGCTGGGAGTCAAAATCAGAATTTGGGATCAGGTGACCCTCTTCATCCTTGAGGAAGTAATGGTGCATTGACAGCAATGTCTCCATGCGTTCCTCTGGACTTCCTGCACTGTTTGACTTTGTACAGTTTGAGACTGTGCCCCGTTATGAGTCTGTGTGTATGATCATTGTGGAGAAATGGCTTTCTTATATCACTATGCTTGCTGTGAATGCTTTTACAACCGCATGTAGACATAATAAACGTAAATGGAGATCCCAAGGCACATTCAGCAAATTAATGTTACTGGAGCAGTCATGAGGAATTTCTTGGCTAGCATTGTTTTGTAGCATATTGGTAGGTCAAACGTTCAGCTGTCCACATTGAACGTTGGAATGGGTTAGGTCACTAATTCCCTCAAACCCCATTCTAGGAGATCATGACTATCTGTATCCTTCCTCTATACACCCACCTTGGCTCCATATCTGTCAATGCAGTTGATTTGCAGAAAAATGGTTTAAATTTCTCTGTTGAGCTGGCATTTACTGTATTTTGTGAGAGTGAGCTATGTGTTTAGCTTGTAAAAGAAATACTTCCCAAAATATCTCCTTTATTATCTACCCAGTAATTGCAATTTTTCCAACTCCCACATCTCCTTCCACCTGGAGCTCAGTCCTTCAATGTTAAGCTCAGGCTTTCTATTTTTACAAACTGGTTTGTTGTACTTTTTCTTTGTCTCATTAATGTCCCAGAAATGCAGAGATGGCACCAGTTATAGGTCTACAACAAGTTTATTTACGGTGCTTTAAAATATCTCAGCAACCAAAGAACTCCAAATGCATGTACATAGCTTCTTAGGGCTTTCTGGACTTTCTATTTACTTTTTCTCTCTGAGATTACACCTAGGCTTAAGCAACCGAGCAAGGCGAACAAAGATCAGTCAACAAACTAACATATTCAAACACAGAATAATTAAACCATTGAACACTACACGAGCCTTCTTCTGTTATTTCTGGCTGCTTTAATTCCAGCAGTGTTGAAATGTTAATTTCCAGGATGTGAGTTTGCAGTTTACATTTCATTATTGAGGGGTGGCGTTCCAGTTGCTTTCTAGCAATCGGTTTTTCAGGAACAAGCATCCCATGAGATTGTTGAATACCTGTCACCGATTTATATGGCCCTGTGAAAAACCAGCTTCTGTAACTTGAAATTATTTGAGTTGACCTCATGGAAGTTCACAGTGCACTGGTTGAGGCTGGCACTCGGGTCATTGGCAACTTCATGGCTGGCATGCCAACAAAGCTCTGCTTTCACCTCACTTTCTGCTGTAGGTAGTTCTGTCGAGGTGGAAGGTTTTGTTTTTTTTTGCTGATGGCCCTATTGGTGCGTGTCAGCTTCCGTTTGCCGTCGATCTTTCGGGTTCAGTTGCTGCGGGCACTGGGAGCCCGGCTGGATGTGAAAGCTGAAGGAGTCCAACCACAATGCTGACACTGTGAGCTCTGCGCTCCTAAACGGGTTCAACTTCTTTGCTGAGTTTCACACCAGGAATTTGGGAGGCAGCGCAGCCAAAATGGTTGACAGATTGATTGATTGCCATGTCAGCTCCGTTCGTCCTGTGCCGCCTCCAGCCCTCACTGTCCGTCGGAAACGGAGGAAGTGCATGGAGCTTCACACTGCTGCTCTGCAGAAAGCAATATGTATATATATATGATGTAAATCAACAACTCACTCAATCCACACACATATTGAGCCCAGATTACTGTTTTTGAGACTCTTGAATAAACAGGCATAAAATAGATGGAGTTTCCAGTGTCTGCAGAAAAGAATCCAAGAAATCCTAATGCAAAACAGGATCCTAGTCAGGGTGGAGTGTTGACGACCACAGTGTCTGCTGTTTGATGTTACTGGATTCAAGTAACATTCTTATAGAATTCACTGCTAGTTAATCCCTTGCAGTTACGTGACAACTAATTCCTCTTTGCAAACTGGGTAGTTACTGTGCTAGTCTTGTCTGCAGAGACACTCTGTAGTAATGGTACAGTTCCATCCATTCATTTGGGGGTGATTTTGGGGATGCACGTCCAGCTCACGTCTTTGCAGAGAAGCAGGTGGGTAGGTGAACTGTAGCCTCGTTGCAGAGATGGTAATAGGATCCATGTCGTTGGCCCGTTTAAAGGGGCACACTGTGCTGAGGCTCACTCGCAGTTTGAAGCCTGTGTGAACGTATGTGCCAGTTAGGAGCAGGAGCAGGCCATTTCTCCGCTCGGTCCTGCTCTGCCATTTCATCCATGTGGCTGATCTGATTTTACTGATTACCTTTTTTTTAACCTGTGACTGCCTTGTTAATTCCTTTTCTACCGCAGCCTTGGGGATCTTGTGGCACGGTGGTAGTGACCCTACCTCTGAGTCAGGAGGCCTGGGTTCAAATCCTGCCTGTTCCAGAGGTGTGTGATGACATCTCTGAACAGATTGATTAAAAAGTAGCTTTATTTTAAAAAATGTCCTATGACCCTGTCTCCACTGCACGGTCTCTCAACCTTCTCACTCCATTTCTTAAATGGGAGGCCTCTATTTTTAACCTGTGCTCCCAGTTCCAACATGGAGCACCATTTTCTCAGCATTCACCCTGTGGTTCTTTCCAGGATTTTCTATGTTTCAGTAAGATCATCCTCATTCTTCCAAATTCCAGTGGAAACTGGTGGAATCAGTCTGACCTTTCGTCATTAGACAACCCGTTCATCCTGTTTGCCATGGCAAACCATTTGTTTACAAATTTCAATATGGCACCTCAGGATCCAGAGCAAGATTGCAGATCAGGTGCTGAAGTCGATAATTAGCAGGAGTCAATCAAGACAATCACAAGTTGAATGCTACCCCTCACTCCCCCTTCCCTATGAACAATACCTTCTCAATCCTTTTGAATATGAGCTTGGCCTTCTGTGATTGGTTGCTGCCCCTGTGCAGCTCGCTATCCTCCCTCGTTACAGTCTGCAAAAGAAAAATGTTTAAAAATATCCTGCATGCATGTTCTATATAGGCAAACATTTGGTGCATACAGTGTATGTACTCATTTGCATACACAGAAAGTGTTAAGAGACTTGCGCCTCACCTCCTGAAACCTGGATTTTTATCCAGCCCAGATGGTGGGATGAGAGACTCCTTTATCTGTCTGTTGACTTTAAGGGTCCTACCTGAAACAGAGTTGAACAGTCTCAGCTTAGTTCAGTCCAGTTCCTGAAGATGGGTGTGGGACCACAGCGCAACATGGTGCTAATTCAGCTCTAATAGTATTTGCTCATTCTCATGAATGGAACATGACTCCGACCCTGAACCTCATTGATTTCAGATCTCTTGCCTCCTGTGCTGCAATGGAATTACAATTAATTCAAACTAGCGAACACTTATCATGAATTGACTGAAGAAGGATTGCTTTCCTTCGAGCAGTGAAGGCTGAGAGGAGATTTGGAAAACAGTATTTAAAATCATGAGTGCTTTAGATTCAGTAAATGGCAAGACACTGTTCCAATGACCAGAAAGCACAGATTTTAGACAGTTACCAAAAGGGCCAGAGGTGACAAGAGGAAGGATTATGAAACATATACAGTGAGACAAAGGGATAGAAACATTCATCGGTGGTCTTCCAATGGAAATTGGATACATTTTTTTGAAAAAAAAATTCCGGGGATATGGATAAAGGGCAGGGAGGAATGGGATTGATTTCAGTGTTCTTTAGACTTGATGCAGTAGGTGGGCTGTTTCTGTGTTGTGTCAGTCTTTTCTCTTCCTATTAATTAGTGTCAGCAATGTGACGTTATTGATTATGTATCCTTGAAAATGCCACTCTCCACAACAAAATATGAAGAGCTTTAAATCTTTATTGACTGTTTTGCCTGGGAATATAAAATATTTCCTTCAGGCACACAGAATCACACCTCTCAGTGCCTTCGCCCACACAAAAACTGGAAAGGGACCTAACACATTTAGTTTTGGTGCATTGTTGAACTGCATTCAAGTCAGATATGAATCGAAAGCATAAATGCACCAGCAATAAACTGGGGAAATAACCTGTTTGGTTTTCCGATATATAACCATTATTACTCAGTCTATTAGTCTACTGATGGTACTGGCTTATCACCAGGTGTACTGGTACTATAACCAGTATCACTGGAAATTAATACTGGTTTACTGGTCTTCTGGTGGAATAATCTGATCAAGGTTATTAAAATGATTAAGAGCTTCAATAGAGGAATTACTTTCACTGGTAGAAAAATGTTGCAAATTGGATGAGCACTTGAAATGTTATAATAATCAAGGCTATGGGTCAAGTGCTAGAAGGTGTATATTAGTGTAGATCAGCCAGTGTGGACTCAGTGGGCAGTATAACTGTGCTGTATAACTCAAATATAGAGCAAGAGACCCAGATTTCAGTATTAGAGTTGGGCCATTCAGGAATAAAATCAGGAAGCACTTTTTCACTTCCAGGGTTGTGGAAATTATTGCTTTCATACGTCTACGTGAAGTGACAGTTTCAACAATGTAAGTGGCAGATTTTTCCTTAAATAAGGACATCAAAGTACTGCAACAATGATGGGTTGAAGTAGAGATTAGCCATGGTGTAACTAAATGGAAGAACATGCTTGACAGGTTGACTCCTTTTCCTATGTATCGATTTCTAAGAATGTAATTCAGCAAACCATTGGGTCTAAGAGTTAAAACAAAACTCTGTACATTTAACTAGATATCAAGGAAAAAATTCCAAGTGCTAGAAATCTGAAACAAGAACAAGATTTTCTGGAGATAGACATTAACGACTGGGAAGAGAAAAGACTGGCTCTAATTTTAGGGATAGTAGGAACTGCAGATGCTAGAGAATCTGAGATAACAAGGTGTAGAGCTGGATGAAC
>NC_063361.1:27451455-27488526 GCF_021869965.1 Rhincodon typus | reverse complement strand
TCTCTATCTCCCTCCCTTTCTCCTTCCCTTTATCTATCTCCCTCCCTCTATCTCTCTCCCTTTCTCCTTCCCTTTATCTATCTCCCTCCCTCTATCTCTCTCTCTCTTTCTCCTTCCTTCTACCTCAATCCCTTTTTCCTTTCCTCTATCTCGTCTTCTCTCTCCCTCTCTATCTCCTTTCTCTCCTTCCCCCTCTCTGTCTCTTCTCTCCCTGCCTTCCTCACTGACTCCCTTCCTGCCTCTCTCTCTCCTTCAGCGATTAAACCAGCACCAGGTAATGCCGCCTCTCAGCAGTTCCGACTTGATCACCATGTTCAGCTCCATTCGCGATCCTTTGGGCCATCGTTATCTTGGCTCAGGCTGCCTCCTCCAGCCCCTTCCCCACCCCACCCACCCCCCACCGGGGGTGCTGGGTGGTCCAGCTCCCCCTTCACAGGGTTGGGTGAGGGGTTGGGGGCTGCTCAGGCTGGGGCGGGGGTAGATACAGAACCTGCTTCCCCCGCTCCCGGGAGCAGACGGCGAACGGCTGGGTTCAGGACCTTGGACAGCGCCGGGTGCTGGAGGGGCACACACACAGGAAGAGGCGCCGCTCTCTCTAACTGCAATGGCAACAGCAGTTCTGTGTCAGAACTGTCACCCTCTCTGCTCCATGGCCAGGCAGAGCCACAGCAAGAGACATCTGCCGCATAATTCATCAGCTGACTGAGCGACTCTCTCTCTCGCAGAAGGAGAGTGTCGCCACCCGTGTCTCAGTCTGTTTATTACAAGGATAACTGCTTGTGTGTGTGTGTGTGTCTGTGTGTGTGTGTGTCAGCCTGTGTGGGGGTACATATCTGCTTGTATATGCGTGTGTAGACATGTGAATGGAAGTGTCTATATGGGCCAAATGGCACTAGATTAATGTAGGATATCTGGTCAGCATGGATGAGTTGCACCAAAGAGTCTGTTTCCACACTGTTCAGCTCTATGACTCTAAGTGACTCTTTATAATGATGTGTACCCCTGTGTGCATATGCATATGTCTCCATATCAGTGCATGCTTTGTGCATCTGTGTGTATATTTGTAAATCGATGTGGTATGTACAAAAACCTGTGTTAATATATGCATGTATATATGTGTATTTTTTTATTTATTCATTGTGGGATGTGGGTGTTGCTGGCTGGCCAACATTAATATCCCATCCCTAGTTGCCCTTGAGAAGGTGATGGTGAGCTGCCTTCTTGAACCACTGCAATCCATGAGCTGCAGGTAGACCCACAATGCCATTAGGGAGGAAATTACAGGATTTTGACTCAACGACAGTGAAGGAATGGCAATATATTTTCAAGTCAGGATAATGAGTAGCTTGGAAGGGAACTTGCATGTGGTTGTGTTCCCAAGTATCTGCTGCCCTTGTCCTTCTAGATGTAAATGATTTGGAGTTTGAAAGGTGCCACCTGAGGATCTTCGGTGAATATCTACAGTGTATTTTGTAGATAGTACACACCGCTGCTACTGAACGCCATTGGTGGAGGAAGTGGATGCTTGTGGATGTAGTGCCAATCAAGCGGCTGCTTTGTTTTGGATGGTGTCAAGCTTCTTGAGTGTTGTTGGAGCTGCACTCATCCAGGCAAGTGGGGAGTATTCCATCACACTCCTGACTTGTGTCATGTAGATGGTGGACAGGCTTTGGAGAGTCAGGGGGTAATTTAGCAACTGAAACACAAACCTGTGTTAACAGGCAGACATTGTCTGAATTTGTCAAGTTTATTTTAGAAAGACTATATGATATGTCTCCAAGCTTATTCATCCCAAAACCTGGTGATGCAGCAACTCAGTGCAACAGCAGTTTGTTTTTATCTTTAAAATGTCAGCAATAATAAGCCCAAATGTTTCTGCACAAGGTGACCTGAGCCATGGTGGGACAATTAGACAAGGCCACTTGGTTGTGGAGATGAATTTCAAGAAAGCTTGTAAAGGTGATGAGGGAGATGCAAAGATTAGCAAGGGAGCTTAAAATAGGAGTTGAAAATGCTCTTCCACCCTCAATTGGGAAAGGATAGTGAGTTGCGTGGAATGCACTTGAGATCAAACTCAGAGAACTGGAGAACAGGGAAGGTGATGTAAGGCACTGGGACAAAGAAATTTCTCTCCTCACATTGAATTGCCAAGGAGAATGCACAGAAGAAGACTCATTGGTAGTCCAGATGACTACAGTTGTGGTTGAGAGGGATATTTGTACACAATGCGAGAAAGGTAAATCCTTCTACATAAGTGCTGTGATAATTTCACTGATGTATTTGCAGAATCTGGTTCAACTGATGTAATCAAAATGTGTTGATAATGTGCTTTCTTCATGGTAATGCAGAGCAAAAGGATAGCTGGGCTGAAGCCAGCATAAGTCTGTTGGAGAATATTTAAAAAAGCATTTTTGTTAACAGAGTAGGGGAAGGGGCTTTAAAGCTGCTACAAGCAACCATTTCCTATGACATGGTTTTAAACCTGCACTGCTTCTGATGTTGATTTGCAAATTGTACATCAGACTCTAAATTTACTTGTTCTGCAAATCAGTTTAAGCCAAACCAATAGAAAACACTGCAGTTCCCTAGGATGGGTGATTTCTAGACTAGGAGGCACATTTTTAAGGTGAGAGGGGAGAGATTTTAAAAAGCCATGGGGGCAAACTTTTTTACACAGAGGGTGTTTCGCATGTGGAATGAACTTCCTGATGAAGTGGTGGATGTGGGTACAATTACATTTAAAAGACATTTGGATAAGTACATGAATAGGAAAGGTTTGGAGGGATATGGGCCAAGCACAGGCTGGTGAAACTAGTTTAATTTGGGATTATGTTCGGCATGGACTGGTTGGACCAAAGGGTCTGTTTCTGTCCTGTATGACTCTATGACTCTAAAAGGAAATATCTTATGTATAACCAGTAAGAGTTCTAAAATGTACTGTAGCCTTTGTGCTGAAGTTTGGAAACTTTTGTGGAAACTGAGTGTGGTGATTGTAACAAGTTTAGCCAGGTGGACCTCATAGATTATGAGCTCCCTGATTGACTGAGGTTAACAGCCCAATCAGGGAGCCCTGGCTGTCAGATATAAACAGGAGTGTCAGAGGTTCTATTCACCCTGAGAGCTGGCTCTGAGGGAGCTGGATCAGTGTCAAGGATTCTCCACGTGTAAGATGGTGACAGGATACCGGCCTCTATGGAGTTACTTCACTGAGCGCTAATAAAATGGAGTACACATTCAATGCCAGGGCGAAGACTTTGTATAAAAATATCAAACCTGGACCATGACGTCTGTACAATATGAAAAAGTGGGATGCAGTTTTGTTATTGGGATTCTGCAAATGGATCAGACTTTTCCTTCAACTGGGCTATTTTTTTGCTTAGATTCCACCATAATGCAAATAAGAATTGTACTCAGTTTATTTATTTGCTCTTCAGATTCACACTAGTTTTATACTAACTTGGCTTCTCTTCTGAGGGATTCTGATTCTTTTCCCCTATTTTGCAGACCATCTCCTCATGTCTACCGTTCTGCTCTCAAGGAGAGCCAGGTAGGCATTTAAGTAATGGACACAAAAATGCTCTTTGTATTCTGCATTGATTGGTACAAGCTTGTCAGTCACCTCACATTCTAGCCAGGACAGGAAACAAAAAAAATCACACCAGTGCACTTTTCTGGGGTTGGAGCTGAGGTAATTACTAGGGTGGAGTTCAGAGAACGTCATGTCTACCTATTCTGATGTTCCTTGACACTGATCTGGCACCATATCTGCTTTATCTTCAGCACAAGTCTCAGGAAAAATGATAAAATATACACCAGAAATATCTTGTATTTGCTGCACAATATTTTAAAGGCAATATTCTGTTCCATTACCTAATTGGAAACAACTAATAGCGAAATGATTGTGAATATTTGACTTTTAAAACAGTGTATAATTTTTAGGATAGAAATTAATCTCATTAAGACACATTTATCAGGATGTCAGTTTAATGCAAAGCTTATCATGTTAGCTGTAGGATGACCTGTCGCTAATCTGGTCCTATGGAAGCGTTTACTTAGCCCTTTCTTTCTGACCTTAGTCTTTTTGAAAGGGTTAGTTTAGATGAGTTGACTGGATGCATCATTGGTGATGCCAACAGCATGGATTCTATTCCTGCTCTGGCAAAGGTTGCTATGAAGGATTCTCCTTCTCTATCCCTTGCCTGAAGCATGGTACCTCTCAGGTTAAGCCACCATCAATTGCATCTCTCTAATGGGACAGTAACCCAATGCTCTAGTAAGATTATGGTGACTTTCCCATGAATAAGTATTAAACAGCACTTATTCAAGCCCTCGGGCAAATAAATCACCTGATGACCTCAGGATTCTTCAGCAGACCCTGTGGCTGCCAAATGAAGGTAGGGTTATGATTTATTTTTAGTCTTGAAAGTGCCAATGGAGGCAGGAGCCCTCCCTGTTTCCACAGCAGTTGTTATCGTTCTTCAACAACACCGCACACCCCCTCCACCACCCAATATCCCTTCTGTTTGATTGGATCAACTCCAACTCCCTTCCCAGGATTTATCAACGGACCTATGAGAGTGAGGTAAGCAGCTTTAAGTTGATGTTTCTCCTGGGTAAGCTCGCTATGCTGCAAACTCACTGTAACTATTCAGGTTGACTCATGGCCCAATTCCAGTCACAACATGGGCCACTTGCCTTGGGCAGGTGCAGCATTTGCTGTGAAGTATTTTGTCCTAAAGGCTCTTGTGGTGCAGTGCAGTATTCCTACCTCTAGGCCAGGAAGCCTGGATTCAAGTCCCACCTCTTCCACAGGTGTGTCATAACATACCTGAGTTCATTGATTAAAAATATCTCTCCCACAGACAGGCTGAATCTAATCCCTATCCCATTGTTCTTTGTGTCTTTAAGGTCTGTTTCGAATGGTAGGTCAGTTGCTGTGATCAACAATAATTATTGTGCTATTGGGATCAATAAAGGGTGATGAATTAAGGGCTTCAGACAAGCGAGATATTGCATCATATGAAAACGGACGACTTTATTATTGTATATTGTCTATTGGTATCAGCAACAGCTGTAGCAAATTGCGTTTACCTTGGCACCAATATACTGAGTGATATCACAAAATAAACAGATAAAATGTGATGCTGAGCCATGTTAAGGAGATAATCATACAGATTTGGTCTTTGTTTTAAGGATCAAAGAAGGAAGATCTCGAGAGGTAGAGACATTTGGGAGAATTCCATAACTTAAAGCTGAAGGTAGCTGAAGATAGGGTGGCTAATTTTGGAGCAAATTTTGGTTGAAAATTGGTGATGACCAAGAGGCCAGAATTCAGGAGTATGGAAGTCTTGAGGCTTGCTGGTCTAGCAATGGCTACACAAATTGCTGATAAATGAATAGTCTCATTGGTCATGCAAGCCTGACTACAGCCCTTAATTTCCACCAGGTTCTCTCCATCTCCTTCCTTAGCTCCAACGGGAGATCTACAGATACCTCCCCTAGTTAACAGTACATAAATGGCTTTCAATAGACATGGTGTGTGTGTGTGTGTGTCTGTCTGTCTGTCTCTCTGTACCTCTCCTGCTGAACTCCCTAAAAACTCCAGGGTACAGTTATTTTCAGATAGATCAGTATAATTCATGGGAGTTGCTGTCAGATTGTGAGAAGTGATCTGGAGAATCGATCTGATCCACAAGGGAAATCAATGAGGCTTTGGCCATGGCCAAGCAAACTATGTAATGAAGTAAAAGCATCGAGCAGGAGGGAAGAAAAAAAATTCCAGAGCTGCAGTTCCCAGTGGGAGAAAAACGAGATTGAAAGAAAAGTGGCACTGAACCTTTCTTCCATCAGTTTTGTTGGCAGTAAGACTCAGATCTCCAGTACTATTAGGCCAAATTTATGATGCAACACAAAAATTATTATCCCCTTTCCCCTTACGTCATGCATTGCCAAGGCCCTGGTGTATTTCCATTGAACAATTTGTGTCATTAGAAGTTCTTTTCTGCCTTGTTCTCATCTCCTTGGCAATGAAAGGTTAGTGTAGATTTGGTACCTATTGTTTCTGTGTAATTTAATGTTGGGACAAATCCAAAGCCATCTTCACTCATAAGGCTTTAGATATGGTTCATACTTTTGCCCTGCTCTAATGTGAGGAATAAGCTCCTGGTAGCATATTGGTTGATCTCCCAGGAACTGCAAGGCACATTTTGAATTTTGAAGAAAAAAGTGTGCTTTTTCAATGCTGGCAAATATCTGATGTTTAGTGAGTATTTATGTAGTAGGGCATATTCCGTGCGGAGACCTGTAAAAATGTTGCAATTAAATTAGTAACTTCATTTCAACAGGACTCCTTTTTTTTTAAGTATAGGATTTCTAGTTATTCTTAAAAACTAAATCCAAATTTCTCATGCAAGAAAAAGCTACATATAATCTGTTTGAATGTGCATACAAGGCCAAGAATATAAAGGTAAATATTGTCAAGTGTGTTGCCTTGTGGTTTGTTTCTAGTCGCAGAATTTGTAAACCTAATTAGGAGCTGCTTCTTCCTGCATTGCAAAGATTACATCTGGGCTCAATATTGTTCAATGAATATAACTTCCTTGAAACATGTTTGTGTAATCTCAACATCTGTCATTAGAGATAAAAGCTTCCTGAGTAGTAGCCTTGTTCTGTTACAAAGTCCTTGATCTTCCCTAGGAAGTGTAACTGTTCCTTCCTTGATCCAAATTTTCACAGAGATGGTGGGCAGAACCAAGTTGCAGAAATCCTGTCTCTGTTTCCAACATGTTCAATATTTAGCTGGCACGGGAGAGGGGACAGGCATAAATCACGCAGTAGAGAAAACCAAACTCAGCAGAGCCATTTCAACTTCCTGTTGAGTTTAAGAACACTTTGTTTTGCTTGTTGAAAGTTCCTCAACCTACCAGTGAGGGCGTCACAAACTGATTTGGTATGCATAAATGCTCATGGACAGCAAGTTAAGGTCTGTCATGGTCTGTGGTGTCATTATCTGATTTTTTTTTAAAATCCCCTGCTCTTTAAACATGAGAAAAACAGCTGAAACTGTCAGGGACAGCTTTTAAAAGTTCTTCTGGACTGCTTTGATTGACCAGACAGTGGGCCAAGAATAACAAAAATCATTACCATCTGGTCCTGCAATTTCAATAGAGTTCTTTTTATCACATTTCCCTAGGGACTAATTTTATGTCATTATGAATTCTTGGCTGTTATCTCAGCAAGAGTTTCTGAGCTCACAGTTTGAATGGCAGTTTAAAGAGACTATTAAAAAGAGTAATTGCCTTTGCTATGCATCTGACTAAAAGTTTGAGACATAATAAAACATCAAATGCATTTCTTGAATGGTGGTTTTTCTCTATCAAGTATGTACGAGTGAGAGATGAAGTAGATTGTTGAAAGTTTATTTGCGTTTGTCGCCACATGGCCCTTGGGGTCTGCGCAAGGTGAATACAGAATGAGTGTCAAGCAAAGAGGCTGTGGGAGCAGGTAGGGAAAATGAGTTGGCATGGAAATAGTATTCAAGTTGGCAGAGACCCAGACGACCAAAGTGGCTCTGCAAATCAGACTGACACGGGACTCCCCCGCCTTGCCTTAACACCCTGGCAACCGAGTATCCGCCTCCTGTATTGGAAGGCTGTTCTCAAGCCAACCCCCTACCTTCAAAAAAAGTGAATTGGCCCTTTAAACTGAGGTGTGTCAGCTTGAGTTGGGAAATTACCCAACTCGGCAATCTTCTCAGAAGCCAAACCCTGACAATTATGGCCACAGTTTACTTTCAAAAATCTTTGTAGGGTCTCCATCTTGAGGGGCCTTCTCGGTCTCCCATCTATATGGCACCCACCTCTTCTGAGGGATGGAGGCTGTCAGTTGCCTGGAGCATCAGACCCTCCCATTGGCACATTGGTCTGTGTAGACTGCCCGCCATACTTAATTGGACAAGACTCCCAGAGGCAGCCTGCTAACAGGCCATAAGTTTATGTGAATGGGGTCAGGATTCAGAAATGGTCCTGAATCAGGAAGAGCATTCCCTGTCTGGGTTAGAGAGAGGAGCAGTCCCTAAGGCTGTAAGATTCTGCTCAATGCTTCTGTTATCACAATGACGTCCATCCATATCCATAGACAAGCAAGCACACATGTAAATACCTCTTCAGGTAGTCTCATGGGCCAGTGTCCCTACCACCAACTGGAACCCTTGAACATCTTTTGAACTTCTCTGTATGTTCATGCCTCATTTGCACTGGAGGTATGCTATAACAGATTGATTAGAAAATTTGTTATAAATTCACTTTCTGCCTGGCACCACAGTAGCTAAAGGGCATTCTCCCCCACAAAAAATTGAGTTTCATATGTTGAACCATCCCCTAAAGTTTTGGTTTTCATCACAGTGATCTTGTTATTTATGTTATTTATTTATGTTCATTTTGTACTCAAAGTAGTGTAAATGCATTATCTGTTGGGCAGGCCTGTGAGCTGGAGTGCCACAATCCCATTTAAATTTTTGTTTTCATTAATAGTTGTTTGTTCTTGTTATGGTACCCTTTTAAAACTTTGTTCTATATATAAGTTGCTTACTTATTTGTATTGCTCAAAAGAGTATAAATGCATCTTACTCTTTAATGGCTAGTTTAATGCTGAATGTGTAACCATTGTCAATTGTCGGAAAAGCCAATCTGGATCACTCCTGTCCTTTAAGAGAGGAAATCTGCCATCCTTACCTGGTCTGACCTACATGTGACTCCAGACCCACAGCAGTATTGTTGGCTCTTAACTGTCCTCTGAAATAGCTTACAGAGCCAACAGTTCAAAGGCAACTCAAGAGGGTAACAAATGCTGGCTTTGCCAGTGATGCCCACATCCCATAAAAGAATAAAAAGTGCAAATTGTCAATTATTATTATTATTTACTACAGCAACAAATTGTGCATTATGATATGTTGGATTTAATTTGAGAATAGTTGCAAGGCATAGCATAGAAGTGTCTTTTGAGGTATCAATAGGGTTGATGAATTGCTTTACTCAGAATGTGTGCTTCGAGGGTAGTCTTAGAGGACCATTTGGAGGTTTTAAGAAGGGGATTTATGGAAAGTATTCTAGAGCCTGAGACCTGGACAAATTGAAACCTAAGAACCAATGGTGGGGTGGAAGTGGAGAATGAACAAGAGACAGGAACAGAAAGTTCATTGTGTGTGTAATAGAAAAGGAGGAAGTTATCAAGGTGAAGAAGAAAAAGATGCAATGGAGAAACTTAAACATAATGATGATAATTTTAATTTAGAGGTATTAAGGGACTGATGGCCAATATATCTGTCAGATAGACAGGACAAGCGTGTGAAACGCAATGTGAGTTCAGATATGGGCAGCAGAATATTGGATAATTTGAGGGTTACAGTGAGTAGAGTAGAGGGTAGAATGTTGGCTTGGAGGTGACAGCAGTCAATGGTTTGAGGGTAAAGCTAGTGGCAGTGGTGGGTGGTGTTATGGAAGCGGTGGAAAGGAAATAGGGTTGGGAGCTCAGTTTGTGGTCAATGGTGGAAGTTGAAAACAAACTTGTTCAGCTTGAGGTAGTGGCTGGGGAGGAAGATACAAAAATAAGATTGTTTCTGGCAAGAGCCAAACGTAAAGACTTTGGTCTTCCCAACATTTCATTGCATGTGCACATTATAAATGCAGCCAGGCTGATTCTGCTTTTGTGTACAAAGAAAGTTGCGACCAGTCCATCCCAATGTTTTTCCTCAAGATACCACAGATGATATCTGATCACCAGAAAGTGGCCAATGTGGGGAAGTGGTAGCTTTGTGGTAATGTCACTGGACTAGTAATCCAGAATGCCAGACCAATGTTCTGGGGAACAAACACAGTGAATGCTGGAGAAGTTCAGCAGGTCTGGCAACAGTTGTGGAAAGAGAAACAAATTCAATGTTTCGACTTTGGTGTGACTTCTTCATAACCGAATTCTGTAAAAGAGTTCCATTTGGTTCAAAACATTAACTCTGTTTCTCTTTTCAAAGATAGTGCCAGACCTGTTGCGTTTTTCCAACATTCTCTGTTTGTTTGTTTCAGGTTTCCAGTACCTGCAGTATTCTGCCTTTATTCCAATGTTCTGGGAGGCATGTGCTTGAATCCCACAATGGCAGATGGTGAAATTAGAAGTTAATAAAATCTCAACCAGAGAATTGGCCTAATGGAATCTGTGCCACTACTGTGGATTATCATTAAAACTCATCAGTTTCACTAATGTCCTTTAGGGAAGGAAATCTGTCATCTTTACCTGGTCTGGTCTACATGTGCCTCCAGACCCACAACAATGGGGTTGGCTATAGACAAAAAAAAACGGCAGATGCTGGAATCCAAGGTAGACAAACAGGAGGCTGGAAGAACACAGCAAGCCAGGCAGCATCTGGAGGAAAGGAGCAGTCAACATTTCGGGTATTACCTGTAATGCTGGACAAGCCAGTGACACCCACATTCACAATTTTTAAAAAAGCTTGCGTTAAGTATTATCATGTGAATGTCTTTCACTGGTCTGAGCCTGCCACAGAAATACCTCAGTAAGTCCAGCAGAGATTGAAAGAAAGTTACCCTGGTCATGCTCTCTATTCAGGCTGCTTAGGAGGAAATAATTAACAAGAGTGATATTTAAGGGAAGGGATAGTTAGGGTCAGTAGGGAGGTTGAATCCATGAAAGAGAAGCACAAAATAGTGCATGAATCCATGCAAGATTAAGTTAATTATATGAGAAGGAATTACATGAGTAGTAGCTAAGGGAAGGGACAGCCAAAGAAATCAAACTTGGGTCCATATGAGGATGATACAGAAAGACTTTTAAAAGAGTGAATGAGGTCACAAACGATACAAGAGAGTGTAAGGGAATCTGAAAGATAATTGAGAAAGGAAAATTGTATAATCATACTGGAGGTTGAGGACAGAGTTCAAACAGCACATAAGAGCAACATCTGGCTGACTGCATAAACAATGAGTGGACTTGTTGGCACTCTCCACATCCTCCAGCTGTGACCCACTTTACTTTAGCAAGTGATTCTGCTCTGATTGATTGAGATCTTCCTGGCAAAGTACCTCAGGTCATGAAAGGGCTCATCCCTTAGTACAAGGTGAACATTGTGAGCTGTATCCTTACAGGAGAGCATCCACAGCTCTTGTATCACCAAGATTGGAATCCCCAGTAACTTGGACTCAGGCTGAGTGAGCCTGTGCTTTGGGGGCACGAAACAGGAACCAGGTGCTGTACACATGCCCTGGGTGAGTGATGAAGCTGGCACACATTGTCATTTTGACTCAGAACACTAGACTGTTAATCCAAAGACCCAGGTAATGTCCTACGGACCTGGGTTCGAATCCCATCAAGGCAGATGGTGGAACTTGAATTCAATAAAAATCTGGAATTAAGAGTCTAATGGTGTCCATTGTAGATTGTCAGAAAAACCCATCTGGTCCACGAGTATCGTTCAGGCAAGGAAACTGCTATCCTTATCTGGTCTGGCCTACATGTGACTCCAGATGCACAGCAATGTGGTTGACGCTTAACCTGCCCTCTGGGCAATTAGGGATGGGCAATAAATGAGACACGCTCATCCCGTGAATGAATTTTGAAAAAAAGATAGCCACTTAATTAGAATGGGGATGGGTTCTGTCTGAAACTTGGACAGACAATTACAGGCTGTCCAGCTTCAGTCAGAAGCAGACTACTGGAAAGGCTTTAACATAAAGTTGCCCCTCACCACTCTTATGAGTACTTCAGATGAATGAAACAGAAAAATACCCTGTGCAAGGCAGGTCTCTCACTGCCCCTGTGTCCAGGCAGTCATGAAGTTCTATGGACCTGTCAGGAGTATTGCCAACCTTGCCTTGCTGTGTGGTGCAGGCCTCTGTGCCATTAGACTACAGCCCTGCCATCACATCAGGAAATTAGAGGCTGATAACAAGGTTCTTCATGACTAGCTTCCCGCCTCATGCCTTCTGCTACTAACCCTTATATTACCAGTGTAAGGGGCCTGGGGGGGGAGTGGTGGCGGTGATGGTGGTGGGGTTGGAGGTGAATCAGAATGTCAGCCCACGCTGATATTTGAGGTCTTCGCACAACCCAGGAGTACTACCCTGCGTTTGTGTAGCACCTTATCGGGGCTGAACCAGAAATGCTCCAAATAAATGATGAACTGGAGCGCAGACCGACTAAGAGAGATATTCACCCTCCTGATCCACAGCACTTGTGTGGCATCTGCTGTGATGGGACTGTGCTGGTACACTTGTGGACTTAAGGATAGGTGTGGGCCCCAATCATGGGATTCAGGCCAGACAAATGGTATGGACCATTAAAGGTCTTCAGTACTTTTGCCTGGTCAAATACTTCACGTCAGATACTTTAGAGACTTTTAAGTGACTTTTGGATAGGCACAAGGAGGATAGTAAAATGTAGGGTATGCAGTGTAGTTTGATCTTAGTAGGATAACAGGTTGGCACAACATCGTGGGCCAAAGGGCCTGTACTGTGCTGTACTGTTCTATGTTCTATAAATGTTTTAAAGATTGACTCATTTGCTCAGCCTGGACTGGAGTCACCCTAAAATGGATATGGGTTTTTGCAAACCTGGGTTTTTAATGCTGTGTAGTAAGTACCAAGAATTTATAATTCCATTTCTACTTGCCTCTGAGCTCCACTGGATGGTGTCAAAAATGAAGAATGTCAATGTTCATCAGACTGATTTCTGAATAGTTGGAAGCATGAGGTAGAATGTCTTATGAGTGATAGAATGAGCTCGTTGTTTAATCTAGTTTAAGGATTGTTATGGTTAATTGAAAATATCATGCTGACACCCTTTGGCATTTTTGTCTTGCCAAAGAGCTCAAGCCCTGTCAGAGTATTTAGTATTTACATTTACTGTGAGAGTAAATAGTGATGTTGGCGGTAGAGCAGTTTGTGAATGGTTCCATACGCCTCCTCTATCAACACTGTTGGCAGGAAGATTTTTGTAAGAGTTGCTCATTTATTTCTGATTTACTTTCAGTGCCAAGAGACTCTGACAGTTGGCAAGATGTTGATTTTGTATCTCTTTTGCTGGGTGTAATTGTTGAACAAAACTGAAAATTCAGGTCACAAGACCAGAAAGAATCCTAAAATTTCATCTAAAGCAATATGAATGCTTAAGTATTTAAATTGTATTGAATGTTTAGCTTCACTTGAGATGTCCATTGTTTTGAGGACAAATAAGGATTTGAATGTTAATGCATATTCAAACAGTGTCATTCCAAAGCAAAAGAAATTAGTCCAAATATTTCTGTCATTACATTGTGGTTCTATTTTCTTTTAAAAACTGTTTTCCACGATTTTTACCTTGTTATCTAATGACCTGACAATTGTAGTCTCTGGCTAGATATATAATCCAAATGACTAAGGTTCCTCTGGTAGGGGAACACAAGATTTTTACACTCCCTGTGGGATTAGTGTGTTTGCAGGGGCACAGGATGTGCTGCTAATCCCTAAAGTCACAGATTGTCAGGAAAATCAAAGGGTTGAGAAGGCCAGTGGACTTGGCAATTAGCAATTGGTGGCACGGTGGCTCAGTGGGGGCTCATACTGCTGCCTCACAGCGCCAGGGACCAGAGTTCAATTCCACACTTGGCCAACTGCTTGTGTGGAGTTTGCACATTCTCCCTACATCTGTGTAGGTTTCCCCTGTGTGCTCCTCTTTCCAGCCATCATTCAAAGATGTGCAGGATAGATGGATTGGCCATGCTTAATTGTCCATAGTGTCCAGGCTAGGTGGATTAGCCGTGGGAAATGCAGGGTTAAGGGGATAGAGTAGGGGGATGAGTCTGGGTCGGAAGCTCTTTGGAGGGCCAGTGTGGACTCAATGGACCAAATAGCCTGCTTCCACACTGTAGGGATTCCATGATTTAGCGGCTGGTGTTTGCCACTGGTTAAAGATTGTTCGTTTGTTTGTTTGTTTTTCTATTTCAATGCACTTTTGCTGAAATGTTCATCAATTTGATGTCTTGTTAACAAGGAAAGGAACATGTCCTTTGGTGATCTTGGGGACAGTGCAATGGTTCATTCTTTCAAACCATTTATTTTCTGTTGCTGGCTTTGCAAACTTTGCCAATTTTGTAGCTCAACTAGACTGAAAGCAAAAGGATTATCCTCAGCTTTCATACTTGATAAAGAGGCACCATAAACAAGGGCCTATCAAACAGACACTTCAATGTGAATAGTTCCAGTTCAGACCATCTGTTGAGAGCAAAAGTTGTCTTTTTGAAGTGGGAAATGCCAGAAAACTACAGCAGTGCGGTCAGTTTCTAAAACGGAAAAGAAAAACTAACATTACAGGTGGGAACTGCATGAATATGCTCATGAAACCTTTTTATAAGACCCAGACATTTCTATAGAAGATTTTGTGATCTTAAATCTGCTGAGAAATGTCACAAGGTCTTCATTAAAATGTAAATATTTTAGGCGATATTCAGATTTTATGTTTCAAGGGGGACTTGCATTTTCATTTATTCTTTGCTTCTGTAATTCTGGCATTAACCCACTTTATCTGTAGTCTGTATTGAGCAAAGCCAGTTACGTAACTGTTGTTCCTGCGCCAGACTGTAATCTAGGAGAGTTCACATGTTGTACAATTTGCTGTGTTTGCTGTGGGATTATTTGATTCAAGAATTGTAACCTTGACTAATAGCTCAGTAATTGCAAGCTTGTGAGATGCGCTTTACTAAAGCTTTCTGAAAAAAAACACAACTAATGGGGAATGGCTACAATAAATGAGAAAGAATTTGCAACAGAAGTTTTATCACCCAAAGTCCCTGCTATAATTTCAGTGGCTGGAATTTTCCACTCCCTTGAGCAGTGGTGAGAAAGTTCGGAAAATGCAACAGCAAAGAGGGCAAAATTCCTCCTGTAATGAGACAAAGAGAGGGATTGAGTGTGTTGGAAGTGAATGAGAGAAGCATTAGTAGTGATGCATGAACAACACAGGAGGTAAGGTATCCCCATGGAGTGAATAGCAAGTGGAAAGGGCAGGAAGAGTTAGTAGTTTGGGAGGATGAAGTGGCTGAGAGCTATTAAGTGGACATGATGCCTGGAATCATGAGAGTTGCAGTCAATGAGGCTCAGAGAGACGGGTGTGCAGCAGCAGAATTAGAATGAATGGTGACCCTGTCTGCTTGAAAGGGCAGAGAGAAAGTGGAGGCACTTATCCTCACAGAGTGCAGAAGGTTATTAAACTTCTGTGCATCGAGTTTCATTCTGGGACACTGTACTGGATTGGCCACTATTTCTGTCCAAGCTTGCTTAGAGAGGAGGCATATCTCCTTTTCCAGTCAGCAGGAAAAAGCAACTGCCCACTTTTCCACCACCCTATCCACCAGCAGGTCCCTGTGGGTGAATCGAGGAGCAGAATTGCTTTCTTTGGCCATTTCCTTTGGGATAACAGTGCATGACCACAGTGTGCAGGGCAGTCTGCAGCTTGCTGTGCCTGAAGTACTGTGGAGCTGGGGTTTAAGTGCAATGCCAGTGGCATGAATGAGACAGGAACCTCTTCTGCCACATGTTTCCATGAGATGAGCATCAGAGAGGTTCAGAATCAATGAGCTGAAGAGCAGGCAATAGCATAAGAAAAGTTTAAACTGGGCCGAGGTGGACCACCCACCAGGAATCTGGCCAAAAAATAGGAATTTCAGCTCAGCAGTTCCACTCTCAGTCCTGCAAAGAGCTCCACGACTTCCTCCCAAAAAACCCTTCGTTAACCAAGTGATTGACTGCTCCTGTGCATCTCACTCCTTCTTTCAGTATCATTTCAGATGCTTTACTATTTCCTGAATGATGCTACTTCTAATCTTGACATGCCCATTTTGCAGTATAATATGTTCGTATTCTTAAAAAAAGTGAGTTTTATTTTATTCATTCATTTGCGGTCCGTAGATGTTGCTGGCTGAGCTAGCATTAATTGCTGATTCCTAATTGCCCAGAGGACAGTTTAGGGTCAACCATATTGCTGTTGGAGTCACATGTAGGCCATACTGGGTAAGTACAGCAATTTCCTTCCGTAAAGGACATTAATGAACGAGGTTATTTTTTCCCCTACAATAGTTTCATAATTATCAATAGACTCTTAATTTCAGGTTTTTATTGAGTACAAATTCCACCATCTGCCATGGCAGGATTCAAATCCCCATACTATTACCTGGGTCTCTGGGTTACTATTCCAGTAACAATACCACAAGGTTTGGCTTTCTTTTCTGTTATAGCAATCCACATCATAAGAATAAAATTAGGGTGTTAGTTCCATTTTAGAATTATTTTAGAGTGTGCATTATTTTAATGCTTGCTAGACGTGCAAATATAATTATCCACTTTAGGTATAACATCCACAGGATCCCTCTGTGAGTCTAGTTATAAAAGTAGACCATGTGTGTTTTCAATTAATTTGATAGCTCTCGGCTACAGCTGTTCATGAGCATGGGACTTTTAACTTGTCAGTGCTGCTGTGGGTAGTGCTATGCTAGCCCAAGAAGAATATTCCAACTGACAATCTCTCTGGATTTCAGATCCGAACTCTATTTTGCCATGTATATTTTTTTTGTGCACTTTAATTGTTTGCACCTTGGGAAAGCAGGGAGACAGTATGTGCTTTGTACCACACTCTGAGAAGTTTGTGCAAGGCAGATTGTCCAATTGTAATTTGGTCTTGATGCTAAATTTCCAAGTTATTGTTGATGAGATCAACTCAATCTGTCTGTTAAAGTTTGTAATCTGGGTCACATTTATGCTTTTTATTTCTGTATATATTGCTCAAAGAACCCAATGTCTTGAACAGTCTATAGCCTCTGAGATATTGAGACAACTTTCAGTCTGTAGTGGGTAATGTGCAGTACTGTGTCCATCCTTCCACATGTACATAAGGGAATTGTATTGAGACCTCAGCCTTGGAAGTTGCAATGCAGAAGTTTGGCTTGTCCAGAACCTGTTTAGTAAGGACCACTCTGCCTGTGGTAGTTCGAATGGGATCTGTCACAAAGAGGTGGTTAATGACTTTCTGCTGTTTTTATTCCTTTAATACATAGGAATCTCTGCTGGTAGATCTTGCTGTCAGGAAGGCTGTACCAAATGAGGCACCCAGGTAGAAGGTGAGGCAGTAAGTGAGTTGAACAGGTCACTATGGAGTGGATACCTGAGGTGCAGCATAGATGGGGTTTCTGTCAACTTCTGGGTTTTTGTCAGGCAGCGATGTACTGAGGAATGATGTTTGCAAGAACAAGAAATCAGGAGAAGGGGGTTTGAGTGGACAGTTCCAGTTTTGATGCTGTATTCAATAGAGTGTCCTCACAATGTGTGTATGTGATAATCTTTACCAGACAGGTGTGTGGTTCTCTTCAGTGAAGAACGATAGGGCAAGGTCTGCTGCCTTGCTGAGTAGATCCAGAAAGTTTCGTCAACATGTTATATGTTGAACAGGGTTTGTGCAGCATCAACAAGATGTATGAGAAAGTTAGGAGGTGATTGTATCTAATACACAGGAGCTGAAGTAGGCCACTCAGCCCATCAAGTCTGCTCTGCCATTCATTGAGAGCATGGTTGATTGATTGTCCTTAATACTACTTTTACCCATATTCCTTGATCCCTTACTCTTTAAAAATTTATTTCAGGCTTTTCACATTCTCAGGAATTCCCAAAGCATTGCAAGTAATGGGTTATTATAAAAGTCCATGTCATCACTTTAAGGTAGGAAAATGTGACAACCAACTGAAACATTGCAAGATCCCCTAATAGGCAAATAGATTTGATGATTGATCTTTGGTGGTGTTGGTTGAGAGCAGCATTGGGGCCTGGTCAACAGGAGAATGCATGTTGAAATGGAATCAACCAGCCATGCGTAACCTTTAGAGCAGTAACATCACAAAACAGCAAGTAACCTCATGAATAGGCATATTTGTATACTCTGTTCAACAAACACATTTTAAAATTAGGACAAGACTCCTTCAAAAAGCTCCCTGTTGAGCCACAATGTAAGATTTCGCAAGTGGACAGATTTTGCGGCATAGTGACCAAACATTGCTAGGAAGGTTTCAGATTGAAATGTTCTTCTGTCTGTTGCTTTACCCACTATTCAATGAATTACAGACGTGGTGTCAGTGTTTGAAAGTGGTTCTACCTGTAAATGACTGTTAATCAGAAGCATTCACATTAGCTTTTGCTGAGTAGATATTCCCCATGTCCCATTGCCTGTGTTTTACATGTCAGACCATGCCTGGAAACCCAGTTAGGAATATGAACTTCGGTAGATTTGAAAAATGAAATTAGAAAAGACAGAGGGCAGTTAATCTGCAGAGTAAGGCAGCTTGGTCTGTACACCTTCTGATTGTTCCTGAGCTCTTTAGTATTGGGATTTGTTCAACTGTTAAAGTAGTCAATTTGCATTTAAGTGCAAAAGAAGCCTTGAGGCATTTTCTTATGTAATTTAAGTCTCGTGACAGTTATTAGGAAAGATAGAGTAGGCATATCCATTGTGCAGTTGATACCTGAGCGAATGCAGTAATAGTGCAGGAGAAAATAGGTGAGTTCCAATGGTGATAATTCACAATCCTTTGGGGATCATTTCTCTAGTTGGGCAATGGGCCAAGAAGAATATTCTAATTCATAATCTCATCTATTTTCTATTGTTTCGGACAGTTGTTATATTCTGAAGCATTTACCAGCTGTTTGCCTTTTCAGTTTAGTCTCTACAAGCCTTGAGAAACAAGCTGGAGGTCGGCTGGACAGGGATAGTATAGGCTTCTGTTCCTGTTAGCGATCAGTGCTGCTTGGTGCAAGAACAGTCCAAGTGATATCTGTCTTATTGATTTATTCTCTGTTTAACATTGATTAAACTCACTGTATCTGTCTGTAGGAGTTTATAAACTGGATCATAATTACTCTTCTTTCCGTTGACTTATACGTCTTGCTCCTGGTGCAGGTCACTGATCTAATGAAGATCTTGCTGTGAAATGAATGCATGGAACAATGTGGTGTTTGTTCAAATCCCTCCATGACCTATCCCACCATAATCTCTTCAAGAATTACACCTCTCCCAAAACTCTGCATTTCTCCAATTATGGCTTCTTGTACATTCCCAAATTTTAGCTGCTCTACCATTTGACAGCCATGGTTTCAACTGCATTGACTCTGCGCTCTGGAATTTTCTCCCTAAACCTCTCTGCCCCTCCTCTCCTCCTTTAGGATGTTTCTTAAAACCTAATTCTTTTGGTCACCATCCTAATATCTCATTATCTGGCCCAGAGATATCATTAGCTGCTAAACTATCTGCAATGCGCCTTAGGACACCTTATTATGTTAAAGCACAATTGAAATGATAATTGTTCAGGTCAGAGGTCACATTAATGCTTTTGATTGATTGTCTCATGTACTGAAGTACGATGAAAAGTTTTGTTTGCGAGCAGTACAGGCAGATCATAGTAAGCAAGGATGTACAGATCAAAAATACTTAGACAGAGGCATACAGGTTACATTGCACAGGGCATGTGCTAGGCGAGATCAACGTTAGCAAGATCAGCGTTATTTGAAGCTAGACAGCCCATTCATCAGTCTGATAACAGCTGGGAAGAAGCTGTTCCTGAACCTGCTGGTGCGTGTGTTCAGGCTTCTGTATCTTCTGCCTGATGGAAGAGGTTGTAGGAGATCATTACCGGGGTGCGATGGGTCTTTGATGATGTTGGCAGCCTTTCCATTGGCAGCGAGCCGTATAAATGGAGTCCATGGATGGAAGGTTGGCTTCTGTGATGGTCTGGGCTGTGCACACCACATTCTGTAGTTTCTTACAGTCCTGGGCAGAACAGTTGCCATACCAGGCCATTATGCACCCAGACAGTATGCTTTCAATGGTGCATCTCTAAAAGTTGCATCAAGAAGTTGTTTATGTTCAATTGCATGTAAGTATATTTCTTTGCTTGGATGTTGTGATATTTGCTGTGAATCTGTCTCCAACCTATTACAATAATACTCATATTAACTCCCATAACTTAAAGTGGGCATGGATAGTGCGCTATTGAAGAATCCAACAGACATTTTCTAAAACTATCATGTACAATCTTTACATTCCTTGAGCATATAAGTGTCTGAGATAGTATTAAGCTATTCAGTTACTAACAGAGGAGCATGTCATGCTTCAAGAAATCCACGATATGATGCAACATGTGAGATTTATACCCTCAGGTCACATGCAACAATACAGTGACAAATATCTTATGTTTTCTTTTTTTATTAATTCACGGGAATGAGGCCATTGATAGCCAGGCCAGAAATCATTGCCCACCCCTAAATAGGGCAGTTAAGATTCAACCATATTGCTATGTGTCTGGTGTCACATGTAGGCCAGACCAGGTAAGGATGATAGTTTCCTTCCCTAAGGGACCCTAGTGAACCAGATGGGTTTTTCTGACAATCAACAATGAATTTGTGGTCATCATTAGACACTTCATTCTAGATTTTTATTAAATTCAAATCCCACCATCTGCCATGACAGGATTTGAATCCAGGTCCCCAGAATATTACCTGGGTCTCTAGATTTACAGTCCAGTGATAATACAACAAGGCCATCACCTTCCCACTTGAGACATGATGCAACAGCCCTTGTCACAATTGTACATCTCACAGCACTTGACATGTGCGGACATTGGGTAGACACTCATTCCATTAACATTGTGGAGATCTAATCCTAGAAAGCTGTTATAGTCAACAATAAAAACTGAAAAGTGCTGAAGAAACTCAGGAGGCCTGGTAACATCTCTGGTAATAGAAACAGAGTTAATGTTTAGAGCCTAATATGACTCTTCATCAGCACTATTCTTTGGAATACCACTCTCTTCCACTTGATTAAATTCTCCTTTAGCTTGTCTGGTCTCCTCCAAATGAAATGAGTACCTTCATGGGCCCAAGTTGTGCCTGTATTTTTGGGGGGTATATGGAACATTCCTACTCTGGCCCCCTCTCAACTTTTTTTTTGGTATGTCAATGAAGGCAAAAAGAGTTACGAAGAAGAGTCACATTGGACTCAAAGCATTAACTCTGTTTCTCTTTCCACAGGTCTGACAGGTCTGTTGAGTTTCTCCAGCACATTTTATTATTACTTCAGATCTCCAGCATCCACAATGTTTTGCTTTGATTTTGCTTACGGTCAACATATTTAAAGAGGCTTGTATTCTAAGACCCTTTCTGGAGCTGTACACTTTAAACTCTGGTGTTATAAACTGACGTGGTGTTTCTGCAGTACTTTCATGGAGTGGTTAGGGACAATGCATTTGATTCCAAGGACACTTTTCTTGCCCTTTCTGATTGGCTGTGGGAAAGCATAAATGAAGCCTATTAATTCTGTTTCATCATTCCAAACACTTAAAATTTGAATGACAATGGATGTTTTCTTTTCCAACTTACTCAGCGAAAGGAGTATCCTGAGTGCAGCAAGATTATTTTTCCAACAACTGTGTGCCATCCATGAATAAATAACAAAGAATTGGGTCAATGGGCTGAGGAGTGGTAGATGGAGTTTAATTTGGATAAATGTGAGGTATTGCATTTTGGTAAGACACTTGAGCAGGATTTATACAGTTCAGGTAGGCCCTGGGTAGTGTTATCGAACAGAAACCTAGGGATTCGGGTATATAGTTCTTTAAAAGTTTCATCACATGTAGGCAGGGTGGTTAAAAGATATTTAGCTTGCTTGCCTTCATTCCTCAGACCAATGTGTATAGGAGTTGGGACCTCATGTTGAAGTTGTGTAGGACGTTGGTGAGGTCACTTTTGGAGTACCGTGTACAGATCTGTTCGCCCTGCTATAGGAAGGATATTATTAAATTGGAGCAGATTCAGAAACGATTTATCAGGATGTTGCCAGGACTGAAGGGCCTGAGTAATAAGGATAAACTGGGACTTCTTTCACTGGAGCACAGGAGGTTGAGGAGCAACTTTTTCACACAGAGGGTGGTTCGTGTGTGGAATGAACTGCACAAGGAAATCGTAGATGCAAGTACAGTTACAACATTTAATAGATATTTCGACACGAACATGAATAGGAAAAGTTTAGAAGGACATGGGCTGAAGGCAGGCAAATGGGACTAGTTTAGTTGGAGAAACTTAGTTGGCATGGACAAGTTAGACCAAAGGGTCTGTTTCTGAGCTGTATGACTCTACAGCTGCAGGTGCTGGACATCTGAAACAAATGCATAAAACGTTGGGGAAACTCAGCAGGTTTAGCAGCCGCTGTGGAGAGAAAGCAGATTGAATGTTTTGGGTCCAATGATTCTTCTTGAGACACAGCATGAGCTATCATTCAGTTAGTAGCACGCTTGCCTTTGGCCTCCCCATTCGAGTTGAAATCCAGGACACTAGCATTGAAATCCAGGTCGGCAGCCCAGTACAGTACTGAGGGAGTGCTGCATTGGTGGCGGTGTTACCTTTCAGAAGGGTGTTTATGAGCAGAAACCCTCTCTGCTGGATGTAAGAAGCTCAGTTTCAAAGAAGAACAATGATAATGCTGGTGGCCAGCATTTAGCCCTCAATCAACACCACAGAAACAGATTCTCTGCTCATTATCTCAGTGAGATCTTGCTGTGTGCAAATTAGCTCCTGTGCTTTCTACATGAAAACAGTACCTACACTTGAAAATACTTCATTGACTGTAAAATGTTTGGTTGTTAGAAGTGCATTATATAAAGGCAAGAATTTTCTTTTAAGGTGTAGCGAGAAGAGGATGGGTGCAAACTACAGGAGCAGGGGTTAAAACAAAATTGGGGCCCATATATGTTACTTACATTTATGGAAGTGTTGCTCACCAAGTAGCAAGGACAAGGGATCACGCACACCACGATAACCTTCAAAATTGCAGCTTAAACCGAAGTGGAGAACCCCCGTTTAACTTCTCCCCTATCGAGTGGAGCGAGTGAGCATTGACCCATTACTGTGTGAACTATAAAGAACTGGGTGGCCTCGAACAGAATCTCAGCTTCCACTTGACAGAATGCAGTTGCAAACCTCTAATTTGGGCTGAGTTACTACACGGCTTCTTTTCTTGAATGCTTTCAACCTAAAATAGCCTAATGGTTAATTAAGTAGCCTGCACTGCAGGAAGTCAGCAATTGTTAGCACTTACCAGCAATTAAGTCTTCAATTTGGCAGGGCTTTAATTACAAAATGATTGAGCTCCATGCTTAATATTCACTGGTCTATCATTTCCCAGGTCAGTCGTATCAATGCTCCAAACAATTAATTCACAACAGTTTTGCTTTATTATTTTCTGTTCAGAATGTGCTTTCATGAATTTTCATCCTGCATTGCATTTTCTCTGTTTGAAATGAGTTCAGTTTGACTTGCCCTAACAAATCCTGAGAATTGCTAGCATAAGTGAAACTCTCAACGTGGAGCGATCATACTGTATTCCAAATGAATTGTGTTACATGTCCGCATCATGGTGTACAATGACAGTGGGACATCAAAATGCCACTTGATGTTATTTTCAATTGTGACCCCATGGTCGTCTTGTTTTTTGAGCATTTATACGTTGCTGTCCTTTGTACAGAGTTATTGTGGCTAGGAATTCCTCACATATCATTCTAGGCTCAGTGGTAGCATGGATGCCTCTTCAGCTGAAGGATGGTTGTTTTAAGAATGTAACCTAGGCTGATGATTCCCAAACACTTTTTCCCCACTCTGACCTGGATTATGAGACTTGAACATTTTCATGATCCCCAAGTGAGTGGGTTGGGGGGATCACCTAGTAGACAGTTGGTGCTATTTAAGTTGGAGGTCTACCTGATTGCGTGGGACGTGGTTGTTATTACTCTGTCAAAGATCGATATCACCCCTTGCTGTTTTTGGCGATTGTGACCCCAAATCCATCTGGTTCACTTCAGGGAAAGAAATCTGCCAGCCTTACCTGGTCTGGCCTTCAAATAACTCCACACCCACAGTACTGTAGTTAATTCTTAGCTGCCCTCTTAATGCCATTCAGCTGTTCAAGGCAATGAGGGATGAGCAAAGCCCACACCCAGAAAGAATGAAGGACAAGAAATGGCAATACAAACCATTTGGAACCGAAACAAATCAACCTGGTTTCCTACTTCCTATTGCAGAGTTGTCAAGTGGAAGCTGAGATTCTGCTTAAGGCCACCCAGTTCTTTACAGTTCACATTGTAATGGGCCAATGTTCACTCTCTCTACTCAATTGGGATGTGGCATAGGAGCAAAATTGGGATCTGCTGTGATGTCCTGCTACTTTACAGGGTGGTCTGTCAATATTAAAAGCTGGATTTTCCTTATCGGCAGATTTACCAACTTTCAAGCTTCAATGGTATTGTGACTGTGTTTTGTTCGGTTGCTACATGTTCCTAAGCACTATTACAACTCTCTGTAACTGAAATATGCAAGATTCTGAAAGAGCTTGACAGAGAAGATGCTGAGAAGTTTGTTTCCCCCAGTTGGGGAATCTAGAATAAGGTGGAGGATGGGGATGGGATGTGAAAAGTGTCAGAATCATGGATCAATTATTTTGAAAGAAGGTAGGGAAAGTTTCTACATTGAAAAGATTGTGAATCTTTGCAATTCCCTCTCCCTCAAATGTCATGAATGTTCCCTTGTTGACTGTATGTATGTTGCATTGGGGTGCAAAAGTCTGAAAGAGTTAAATTTGAGGAGTGCCTTAGGGTCTACCTGCTGAGTTGATATCACATGTGGAGAGAACAGTTGAGGATCTGGAAGGAGACAGTCCCAGCATTCACGTCTTTCTCATTGTCTCTATAACAATATCTGATATGTCAATGTAGCCTGGTAACTGGTTGCTGACATACACTAGATTAATTCTTATTCAGTACAAGAGCCTCTTTAAATGATAGTGTCCCTACCTCTGAACCAGGAGGCCTGGGTAAAGTCCCACCAGAGGTGCATAATAACATCACTGAACAGGTTTATTAGGGAAAAAATATCTATAAGAGCTTCATTTTATGAGGCCAAATGCTTTTCCTCAGCCTCGCAAAACCAAGAAGGACCCATAGTTCCCTACATCAAGGTAGCTGCAATCCCAGCACAAAGTGAGGTGCAGGCTCCATTTGACCACATAGTTAACAACTGAAGGCTGAGACAGTCACAATTGTGGTTGCTCAGGGAATCAAGGAAAATGCAGTCGAGATAGATGATCAGCCATGATTTTGTTCAGTGATGGATCAGACCCAAGGGGCCATACAACCTATTCCTGCTCCTATTTCTTACATAGAAAACCCAGTCTCAGTTTCTGTCTCTCCCCTGCAGGTTGGGGCAGGTCTTCAGAGACCGCCAGCTATTGACTGGAACCATTTCTTTTTGGTGGAGATCATTATTTATGCACGGTGGTCTTCCATCAAGAGACATCGATTCATTTTGTCAAAGGCAGGGAAGGTGCAGAATGATTTAAGTTAAGTTTACGGGGTGAGTAAAGAGTTGCAGAATAATTTCTGAGAGCTCTGCTGGTTGTGAAGGAAAGCTACAAGTCAGCAGGTGTCTGAATCAAATTTGTTGCCAAATGGGGTACTGTGATGGGAGGACTGATTTGGCAGCGTGCTTGGATCTCACTCAGTCAAAGTCCGCCTTGCGAGCTGTACTCGCAGCTGTTTGGCAGATGCAACAATTCAGTTCCAGCTCTGCGAGCGATAGCACAGACTTCTCAAGCATTGTCTGTGTATCAGGACTGACTTGCCCCCGCAAAAATAAAACCAAAGGACTGCCGAGGCTGCAATTCAGAAACAGAAACAGAAATAGCTGGGAAAACTCAACGGGTCTGACAGCTTCTGTGGAGAGAAAGTAGAGTTAATGTTTCAGGTCCAGTGACCCTTCTTCAGAATGGATTGTAGCTAGGAAATGTTGGTATATATACTGAAAATGTGGTGATGGGGGTGACAGGAAGTTGGAGTAGACAATAGGTGGAGGTGAAGCCTAAAGAGAGAGAGAACACAGACAAAGGAATGGGTAAAAATCGGGGTATCATTACTCTAATGACTAAGAGTCATTAGCTGCCTTTCTGCCACCTCCAGCAGGATGCCACCATTAGATACATATTCCCCGCCCCTCCCTTGTCAACCTTCCTCGGGGACCATTCCCTCCAGGACACCCTAATCTTCTCCTCCTCCACCGCCAACACCTCCCCATACCCCCATGGCATCTTCCCCTGCAATCACAGATGGTGTAACACCTGCCCATTTTCCTCCTCCCTCCCCACTTTCCAAGGCTCCAGACACACCTTACAGGTGATGGAATAATTTACCTGCACTTCCCACAATCTAGTCTACTGTATTCACTGCTCAAAATGTGGCCTCCTCTACACTGGGGAGATGAAATGCAGACAGGACAATCATTTTGCGGAACACCTACGTTCTGTTGCAAAAATGACCCTAAGCTTACTGTTGCTTGCCAGTTTAACATACCACCATGTTCCCTGGCCAAAAATTCAGGCTTGCTGCAGTGCTCCAGTGAAGATCAGCGCAAGTTGGAACAACAGCATCTCCTTTTCCACTTGGGGACCCTGCAGCCTTCAGGACTCAAGATTGAGTTCAATAATTTTAGGTCCTGAGCACCTTTGGTCATTTCTTTATCCCAAACTCCATACACCAGGCCTTGACATCATATTGACTGTTACCACCCATAACCTATTGTCAGCCACCAATGGTCCCCATGAGCAGTTCTTGATTCTCCCAGGCTGACCTTTACCCATTCCTTTGTCTGTCCAATAGTTGTTTTTTCCCTCTGGGCTCCATCTCCACATTTTGTTTACTCCTTCTCCCTCTCCCCACCTCTCCTTCAGCATATATACCAACCGTTTCCTCGCTACAATCAGTTCTGAAGAAGGGTCACGGGACCCGAACCGTTAACCGTGCTTTGTCTCCGTGGATGTTGCCAGACCTGCTGAACTTTCCCAGCTATTTCTTGTTTTTGTTTCGGACTAGTCCTTCAGGTAGGCAATCACAGCCTGAAGGTCCTGGGACTGCCCCTGCTGCCTATCTGACTTGTCAAAGTAAGGGAAGACCAAAAGGCCTTGGGGAGTTCCCATTGTTTCCAAGGGCCCATTCCACAAGAAAAATATTTAGCAAGGTAAAAAGGGAGGAAATGCTGACAGAAACTTAAGGCAGCAACAAAATGTAAGAGGAAAAGAATGCTTCTCTATGAAAAGACATAAAATACTAAATATATAACGGAGGGTTCTCTTATATTTGTTGTTACCTTTTCAATGGTGAAGCAGATCCAGCGTGTGACAAACAGGCTCGGATGCCAACTCGATGCAGATCTTGTAAATTATCAGTGACTCAGGACTGTATAATAATTTGTGTTTGCATAACACATGAAAATGTCCAAAAGTAAAACAAATATCTGTGGATGCTGGAGATCTGAAACTAAAACAGAAAATGCTGGAGAAACTCAGCAGGTCTGGCAGCAACAGTGGGCAGAAGTTAGAGCTCACTTTTGGATTCTGGTGACTCTTCATCAGAACGCCTGATGGAGAGTTACCAGATGCAAAACATTAACTCTGCTCTCTTTCCACAGATGCTGCCAGACCCGCTGAGTTTCTCTAGCATTTTCTATTTTTGTTACAGGAAAATGTCCGAGTGTGTTTCAAGCCAGTGCAGTTAGACAGAACTTGATTCAATACATTTGGAGATGATACAAAAGATAACTAAAAGCTTGATCAAAGAGATAGGTGTTAAGGAACCTCTTAAAGAAGCACGCATACTTTATTGAAAGATGCATTCCAACAAAATAAACCTATGGGCAAGAAATTTCCAAAAGACATGAAAAATGCTGTGCATCAATATCGAGACATTTATTGCTTCAAAGTTACTCTGCCCAGGTCTGGTACTGCCTTCTTCAAAGTCAGCTACCAGACTGTCAACATCTCTGACACCTCTTTTTATATATCAGCCAGGGCTCCCTGATTGGACCAGATTAACAGCCCCAATCAGGGAACTCATTCTACCTGGCTGACTTCATTCCAGTCACTACAGAGAATGTTATTAATTGGGACTATATTAGTTATATGTGAGATATTAGTTTTATGGGAGTTATTAGTTATAATAGTTATGTCGAGTGCCCCCAGAGGTGATGAGGTTGGAGGTGGGAAGGGCATTTTATGAGATATGTGTTGCTGTACCTGATCCCCACCACCTTTTGCGTCCAAAAGAGTTACGATTAGGGCCGGAGCTTCACGGTCAATCTCCCTGATGACAACCAATTGAAACCTTTCAGTGGCCAATCAAAGACCAGCAAAGAGCCTCAACCAGGACTAGCCCTACTTGGGCCTGCTGATGTGCAGTCTTCCTAGAGGCTGTGGGCTGGGAGGGGATGTGGGTCTATCAGTGCCTGATTAAGGGTGTGGAACTGTCCTTCCCAAACCTTTTCCCTCTGTGACCCCACTTCGAACCTTGAAAGTTGACACCACTCCTCAGTAAGGAGTGAGAGAGTGGAAGGACAACACTTGGAATGCTACAACTCTGTCAGAGTTCCTTGGGGGCCATAGCTGCCTCAGAGTTCACAACCCCAAAAGGTTTCAGCTCGAGACTCCATTTGGAGTCATGACCCTCGGTTTGGGAAGTCCCCGCACCCATAAGAGTCCCCCTCCACAAACCGCATGCCTAACTTCCACAAATCTTTGTTCCTCAATGCACTGACAGAAATTGGTGGAGATACTAAGCAGGTCTGGCAGCTTCTGTGGAGTGAGAAAGAGTTAATGCTTTGAGTCCAGTGTTTTGAAGAAGAGTCACACTGCCTCTTTGAACTACTGCAGTCCATGTGCTATTGGTCGAGCCACAATGCTCTTACGGAGGCAATTCCAGGATTTTGACTCAGCGACAGTGAAGGAACGGTGGTATATTTCCAAGTCAGGATGCTGAGTGGCTGAGAGAGGAACTTGCAGTTGACAGTGCTCCTATGTATCTGGCCTTCTAGATCAAAGTAATCAGGGGCTTCTTGAACGGTAACATTTCAGGGCAACAGTTGCCATCACCTTCTCAGGGGCAACTACAGGTGGGTAATAAATTCTGGTCCAGCCAGTGATGTCCTGATCCCATAAACGCATAAAAAAAGTCGTGAGTTTGCTCATAATTTTGGGTCTTGAAAGGGGAATGAAATTTTCCTTGGACACTGTCACAAATGGTTGGTATGTGTTCAACAAGTATTATCATAAAATCCATATTGTGGTGAGCTGGCATTAAAAAAAGCTTTCTTTCCAGTTTATTAATTTGAACAAGTCTAAGAGGTTGTATTAAGCCTTAGACTTTGAAAGTTATCAGTGGAGGGCAAATTCAAAAACTTTTCAGAATCCTCCAAAATTGTAAATTACTTTTCATTCTGAATTTGGATCCCAGCAATCTGTAGCTAGGATTTTGCTTTTGAAACCTCTGTTAGAAAATAGAGCAGGTTGGCACTGGGTTAACCTCCTTCATTCTTCACAAAGATTCAGTATGTTGTTGTGCTGAAGGAACACCGATAGTAATGAAGGAGAAAGTGTTCTTTCTCTGGAAAAGGAAAGTGAGACATGTTCTATATTTTGAATGAGGGAATTGCTCGTCTCTAGGCAACGCATTTTGTCACTCCATAAATATCAATGTGTGCAGGGACAGATGCGCGTACAAATGTGCTTTTAAATTCCCTATTTTTTTTATCGCAGGAGGTTGCTTCCGAAAGAAGAAGGAAGACTCAGAATATCTGAAGGTTTGCAGTCAGAAGGTACATTTGTGTTTTGTGTGCAGTCTGTTTTTGTTCTTCTGAAAGAACGTGGAATGGGAAAAGGCAATTCAGCAACCAAGCCTGCACTTTTCAAAGAATGTGTATAACCCATTCTACTCCAGCCAAACAATCTATTGAGTCAAATTATTTGTCAAATTTCTGCTGACGCTGATGCTCTTCAATTCCAGGCAAACTGTAAATGAAAACAAAAATTCAGCTTTGTTACTTTTTTGCTTCACAGTGGTTTCAAGCCAAAGAATTTAAATTGAGTTCAGCTTTCAAAGTGTGATCTGACATTTTCAATATAAAGCCATTGTTACTTTAGAATTGAGTTCTCGTGGTGCATTGGTAGTGTCCCTACCTTTTGGATCAGAAGCTCTGGGTTCAAGCCCTGCAACGGGACTTGCTGACCATGGAAGGTGCATTTGTAACGTGGCCAAACAGATTAGTTGCCAGCCTGAGAATCCCTCCGCTACACCTTGGTGTTGGGTGGTAAGAAAGTCAGACTTTCCTGACTTGTCATTCTGCAGAAGGATAGGACAGACAACTGCAAAACTTTGCTCAAAAGCATGGGCCAACCTAATGGCCGTCTGTGGCCCAACCTCTTGAAACAAGGACAAGAGAAAAGGCAAACTTTAAGAATGCTCTGGGATCACAGCATCCTGCCTTGCCACTATATTAGTTATTCCCTGGCTTTCCTTTAATGTGTAAGCCTAAAACAGTTGTGCAGTAAGCACGGAATATTGCTTTCATTGATCAGTCCTTTGAACGTAGGAGTTGGGACATCATGTTGAGGTTGTACAGGACATTAGTGAGGCCTCTTCTGGAGTAGTGTGTCCAGTTCTGATCGCTCTGTTATGGGAAGGATATTACTAAGTTAGAGCTGGTTCAGAAGAGATTTAACAAGATGCTGCCAGGTATGGAAGGTTTGAGTTTGAAAGATTAGGCTGGATCGGCTGGGACTTTTTTTCACTGTAGTGGGAGAGGTTGAGAGGTGACCTTATAGAGGTTTGTAAAATCATGGGGGGTATGGGTATGGTTAATGATAGGCTGGAACGGTAGGCTCTTTTCACTGGATTGGGGGATTTCAAGATGAGGGGGCATATTTTTAAGGTGAGAGATTTTAAAAAAACACATGAGGGGTAATTTTGTTACACAGAGGGTGGGATGAGCTTCCTGAGGAAGTTGTGAATGCAGGCACAGTTACAACATTTAAAAGACGCTTAGGTAAGTACATCAATAGGAAAGGTTTGGAGGGATATGGGCCAGGAGCAGGCAGGTGGGACTAGTTTAGTTTGGGACTATGGCATGGACTGGTTGGACCGAAGGGTCTGTTTTGGTGCTGTATGACTCAATGACTCTATGACAACTGAATGGGAGATCTTATCTCATTCTACACACTGACCTTGGCAGAATTGGGGCCTTGGTAATTGTACGGCTCCAGTTTAGACTCCATCCTTAGCTATTTGGAATGTGAACACTGATTGGTGGTGTTTGTGTTACTGTTTGGACATTGGTGGACCTCCTTTTAATAAGTACCAATCAGAGTTCTCTGATATCAAAGAGAACTCGTTTTCATCTTAATCAGGGCATTAACCAAAATGCCCATGTAGATAATCTCAACAGTATTGAAAGTATTGTAATTTACAATTAAATGGACACTGCTCCCACCATTTGTGATACGAATGTAGAAATTTAGAAAAACAGCTTGAATCAATAAAGAAAATAGTCATCTAAAATAAAATTAAAATTTAGGGATTGCTGTACATGCTATTCATGTCTTTTGGAACAGGACCACAACATGTTTAGTTAGGCATAACATCGTGGGCTGAAGGGCCTCTACTGTGCTGTACTGTTCTATGTTCTATGTTAGGGACTGTAGGGTACAAATCCCAAACTGTTGAAAAGTAAGAATGTTAACTGTTTTGGGAATCACTGCATTGCTTTGAGTGTGACAAGCAACATTTTCTCAGCTTGGTGCAGTAAGGAAGTGCAATGTGACTTTATTTAATAGTATGCGACCCCAAGGCCTGCTTTAAGACATTTTAAGAGCCTTTGTGCTGAAGTGTTCAACATTTAAATTGATTCGACTACTTTGAGATGTGAGGACAGTTTTTTAAAAAAAAATCATGCTTTTTAGGATGAAAGACTGGTTCATAATGCATTGGCTATCAAGTTTGAGAACAGGTAGTGGTGATTAAATGACCTGGGGTTTGGCTTTTAAACAAACCTTTCCGTGATAGCTAATTATAAAGCAGCTTTGTCTGCATCAGCTGCCTGTTTTGCTTCTTGACTGGAAGATGCTTTAGATACAGAAGACACCCCTCTCCTCTTTCCTTACCCTCCTTTTCACCCCATCACCACTCTCATCTCCCGAATAAACACTAGAAAGACACAAGATCATTAAGGTAATGTATTTCAAAGACATCCTCAAGAGGCAAATTCATTCTGAAAGACATGTTCCTTTCTCAGAATTTTGATTAAGCAAGGAGCATACTAAGGAGGTAAAACTTTGCTAATAAGTAAAATAATTGAGTGCCGTTTAAGGTGGTGTCACTGGATATGGTACTTTATTGGTTCCTAGTTAATCTGATGGTAGTGTGACAGAGCAGACTTAATTTGCTTATCTAAAATATTACTGTTGTGTTCTGGACAATTCAAATGTTTTTTTTCTTTGGATTAGAGTGCCATCTTTTCCATTATGCTTCTCCTGGAATTTAAAGTTCCCCTCTTCCCTACCTAACTTTTAAAATAATTATGTAGAGCTTTGGTTGCTGTATGATTTTCTATTAATCAAAAACATTCCAAGTCAGATTGCTTTCAGTTAGTGTTTTTTTCTTTTAAGCAAACCAATACTGTGGCCAATCTTTGGAACCACTGTGAGTCATAGACTCACACACTCATGACTTAACATGGTGGGGATTTGAGCATACATCAGTCGGATATATAGGTTATTTCCAGAGCCTACATTGCCTTGCAGACTTAATGCACAACACAGTTAGCTTACCTGGAAAAATCCAGGGCTTTGAGTATTTTAGTGAAGTGGAAGGTGCTATCCCTCACTACTTTCAGGCCTTCACACAAAATCAGCATTCACTCGCAAACATACCCATTTGCAGCGAGTGTCCAGCAGTTGCTAGGCAGCTGTGGGAGGTATGACAATCTTTTTCCATCACTTTAAAACAGAAAAGTCTCAGCTCGAAAGGACGCTTTGTGAGTGTTTCTGTGAAAAAATATTTCTGGCACCACCAATTGGTGAAAAGGTTTTGTGCTTGCAAGCTGCGATGATAGGTTTCTTTCTGGAGGATTTGCTATTGCTGTGCTCACTCCAGTGTGAGGAGACAAATGAGATTGCTCCAAAGGAAGTCTGCGGCCATCGCTGTCACCTTGCCAACCAAATGGTCAGGGAGATGTCAGCTTTACCCAAAGAAGCTTTTCCCTATAAGGTAAGATTATCCAAATAAATACATTTTTAAAAAAACAGCAACTGTGCAGCACCTTTCAGGATGTCAGGACTTACCAAAGTACTTATCAGCCAATAATGTACTTTTGAAAGTATAATGACTCTTCTATTGCAAAGAAACACAACACGATCTGGAGATTCTCCAGCATCTGCAGTTCCTACTATCTCTGAAACGATCTGGAGAACATCCTGACAAGTGGCAAATAATACTTGTTCCAGGCAATGATCAAATCAAACAAGACAGAATCTAACTATCTCCAATTGGCAATCATTGGCATTATCATCACTGAATCCCCCACTGTTAATATCCTGCATGTTAAATTCGATCAGAAACTGAACTGGACCTGCCAAATATGATGTATCTACAAGAGCACCTCAGAGACTAGGAATAATGGTGGCAAGTAACTCACTTCCTGTCTCCCCAAAGTCTGTCAACCATCTCCAAGGCACAAGTCACTCCCCACTTGGCCAGAATAAGCATAGCTCCAACAACACCCAAGAAGCTCACGCCATCCAAGTCAACTAAGTCCACTTGATTCATCTCCTTCACCACCGATAAACCATGGCAACAGTGTGCACCATTTACAAGACGCAATGCCGTAATTCAATAAGGTTCCTCCAACAACACTTTCCAAACCCACAACCTCAATTACCTAGAAGGACAAGAGCAGCATATACAGTGAAACAACGACCTGTAAGCTCCCTCTAAGCTGCACCACCACCTTCTCGAGGGAATTTCTTTTTTATTCCCACGTAGAGATCCTGGGATCTGGCACCTCTTGTGTAATAGAACCAACTCAGGGCACCCTGGCTTCCCACCTGTTCCAGGTACCAACCCATTGGCTCCACTTTATTGAATGAGTTCCACAAAGGATCATTTTCTAGTTGTCAGTTTGATTCCCTATTCTAGCTCATCCTACAGTAACAACAACTTAGATTTATATAAGATAACAAGGTGTAGAGCTGGATGAACACAGCAGGCCAAGCAGCATCAGAGGAGCAGGAAAGCTGACGTTTCGGGTCTGGACCCTTCTTCAGAAATGGGGGAGAGGAAGGGGATTCTGAAATAAATAGGAAGAGAGAGGGAGGCGGATGGAAGATGGATAAAGGAGCAGATAGGTGGTCCTTTATCCATCTTCCATCCTCCTCCCCCTCTCTCTCTATTTATTTCAGAATCCCCTTCCCCTCCCCCATTTCTGAAGAAGGGTCCAGACCCGAAACGTCAGCTTTCCTGCTCCTCTGATGCTGCTTGGCCTGCTGTGTTCATCCAGCTCTACACCTTGTTATCTCAGATTCTCCAGCATCAGCAGTTCCTACTATCTCTGATTAGACTTGTATAGCTTGTTTAAAATTATAAAATGTGCCAAGGTGCTTTGGAGCAAAATTAATCACCAAGCCAATAAAATGATATTAGTCAGTCCATTGGTTAAAAGCTTGCTCAAAAGAGGTGAATTGCCTTAAATGAAGGAAATAAGTTAGGGTTTAGGAAACAAATTAGGTAATTTACAAATTTGAGGCTGAGGTAGCTGAAGACTTGACAGCCTATGACTGCATAGTTAAAGCAGGGGTTCAGAATTAGATGAGGTATTCAGAGGGTTGTAGGCCCAGGGAAGATTTTAGACATAGGGAGGAGCGAGGCCATGGAAAGATTTTGAAATGAGGACGACAATTTTGAAATCCAATCACTAAAATCAAGAGGATACCATATTTTCTTTACTCTGGCTATTTTTAAGTGTGAATCCAGCAGTTTTGTTGCTGGATTATGAGGAGGTAAATCAAGATTCAGTGGAGGCTGGATTTTATAGTCAGTGAAGCAGTCAGCTTCCCTGTGCCCCATTTCTGGTGGAGGGCCTCTTCCTTGGAACAGTTCATTGTGTCTGAATCCCATGCCAAAACTGAGCTGAGCTGTGGCTAAGGGTGGAACAGTCAACTGAATAGTACTATTCAGCTGCAGAGAAAATATTCAGGATTATCGTTCTCTATAGCCACCAACTGAGGTACGCAGGGGTTTTGATCAGTGTGGCTTGAACTAGAATCCAACCTTATTCCTTCAGCTTTTAATGAAAAACTAAAAGCAAACAGTGCACTACATCAGCCTGTATGCTTGGGCTACTTAGATAGATAATGCGCACATGGGTTATATGGGAAATCTCTAAACTATAAATATTCTTAACTTCTGACACAAAAAGACAGGAGGTGTCAGATTGTGTGCCTAATCTAATGCTTAATCCCATTAATTGTGAATATTCATCCATGAACAAACAACTAAAAATACTAATTATCAAGTCATTTTCACATTACTGACTTGGCTGCATACAGATTGATTGCGGTGTTTCCTACAAAGCAGTTCAAGACCACTTATGCGATTGAAAAAGCACAAAGGGATGTCCTAAACCCTCAAGTGCTGTTAGATAGATGAAAACATTTCCTACTTCAACACAACATTTCATTCAGAATTAGCATTTATGCACCAATTTGGGAAAAGTGGTGATCTTCAGATTCTGAAAATTTCAAATGAACTGCAGTGTAATAGATATTAACATGAATTTGAATTTGAATTGCCACAACTCCTAAAGGCAAGGCAATTTAAGACTGTGGTTTTGATACTCAATGTTTACGACATACAGGCCAATAAATTTATGGATGTGTCTGCCCAGGCACTGAGAATCATTGCTCAGGTTTTTTTTATTAACTTCAGCACAATCCCGAATGAAAGATTTAGGCATCTTATTCATCAAAGTGAAGTTTCTGGAAAAAAAATCGCCAAAGAACAAATTTTATCAATCTAAATTAAGAAAGAGAATATGTTTCTTATGTTTGATTCTATCGTGTTTTAGGTTCAAAGGTCATTTTGCCTTTAGTCAATTGTGTGAAAACGTTTCACTTGAATACAGATCATTTGGAGACATGATTGTGCTTATGTAATTAAAATATTTTGCATTTATTCCATATAAATCAAGTCAAATTCTTCATTAAAGAAACTTGCAAAAGAAATATCTCAGGTTGGCCCTAAATACTGTTCAGTCACCAAAATACTTGTGAAGTGTCATCACCGTTGCAAACCACATCTCCTGAACATCGTTGTTTTCAATACCAATATTGTTCACAATCTCTTTAAAATCTTGCTTTCTGTTATGACATATTTTACAGTCACTTGATTGCAAATGTCCTTGCCAATATTTCAGTACATTGCTTGCTGGACCAGTTTTTTTGAAGTTTCTCTTCATTCAGTTCTACTCTTTGGCAATCTGAAGCTGCATTCCTCTTCTAAGAGATTATAAAACAATTGGCATACAAATGTGGAGCTTCATTGGCTGGTGTATTAAAATACCACCAAAGTGATTTGGGACCCCGATCATTGATCACTCCAAATGCAGATTCCAGAATTGACTTGTCCATTGTGGCAGTCATATTGTAAATATATTCTGCTTTAGTTTCATGGTAACGTTGTGAGCCCTGATTTTAGACAATATTGCTATTGACTATGCACAATTGCTGAAGATGGCTATCAAATTATAACACTACAGGTTGCGAAAGAATTAGTACTTATGTTGACAGGTCAAAATTTTGAGGAATCACTGATTACAAAGCAGGAAAGTTTGGTGTTCTTATGGTTGACATTACAATATTCCATTCTTGTGATAAATGCATTTTGAATAGACTCTACATTTTAGCGCTTCTGATTTTCTGCCTTCCTACTTTTTCAGGAGAAATTAATTACATATGGTGAGTATATGATGAGTACTTCTGGGCATTCTGCTCTGAGCACTGCCAGGACATATCTGCCAAAATGTGGGAAGAAGCCTGTTATAAAAACAATTTGGGTTTTGTAGCTTTTGCAGCCTCAGAGCA
>NC_063361.1:27433774-27450955 GCF_021869965.1 Rhincodon typus | reverse complement strand
CTGTGTTCATCCAGCTCTACACCTTGTTGTCATTGTTTGGACAGAACCTGTTTGTTCCCTACGGAGAACATTCCAGATTGCTGCATGGTTATGCACCTATGCAGCTTTGAAGGAATGCTGCCTTCTTTCATACTGACCTTTGTTCAAGGCTGAGTCATTTTTTCTTGTTATGTATGCCATTTTTTATTTCTGATCTCCAGCTCTCCTTGTTCCCTTTTATCATCAAGAACTGTTGACTATTCAGCCAACAAAGGGTTAAATTTCTGGTCAGGTGATTGACATTAAACCCCAAGGAGTTCCAGCTTATCGGAATTGTGAAGTACTGCACATACATACAGCCACACTCCCATGTATTCAGCAGGGGGAGATTTAAAATGGTTTGCTGAAATTGTTAAGGAATTCCTCTCTAATCAGTACGGCAGGAATTCATGCGTGGTTATATTTATTCGACAATCCTCAGCTCCTGTTTATTCTCTCAGAAGAGAACTATTCATTCATTAATTACCAGCTCCCTCGATCCATTCAGTTGATTGTTCTAGCTGCTGACTGTCCCTTGTACAACATCACAACCTGGCAGGTAGTCAGTTTACGGTCTTATGTTTACTATTGTTGACAGCTTGGTTTACCACTTCTCACATCATCTCGACACAGTTCTTGGAACCTGACCCTTTGCATTGTTTCATTCATTCACAGAAATCAGACTTCCAGCACCTGCCGTTCTGTCCACGTTAATCTACATTTTTGTTTCTGGTCATCCATAAGTAGGAAAGCAGTTGGGATGGGAATGAGAAAAGAAGTTAGGACAAATTCAGTGCTTATTACTACCCAGACCGGCTCAGGAAGGGCTGACTGGTGGCATTTTCATTCAGGCTGATTACATTGTCACACTCATGCAAAGCAAATGAACATTAACATCACAACAGTTTATTTCTGGTGCACAGATTGAAAGCCTCACGGTACACTGCAACGCCAGCTAGCATTCACATCAATGACAAGCAATGACCTCAATTGATGGAGGAAAGACTTGCTAGGACTGCGGAAGTTCACAACGATTTAAATAAAAGATTATGATCAATGCGCAGCAAGCACTGACATGCCAGGCAAGCCCAGTAATGCACAACAGCAGCACTGTCTCCTAAGCAGCAGACTTCCAGTGAGTGGTCTATGCTTCAGCTAAAGAAATAACCCTGGACTGATCCACACCCGCTCCTCTCACTCTCCCTGGCACACACACCTACCCTGCTATCACAAGATACAAATTGCATCCACACTATATTTCAAGAATTTAGACAGTTAAGGGGCAATCTGACCAAAGTCTTTAAAATATTGACAGGAAAAGGTCAGGATGGATAAACTATTTGCAATGGTCAGGGATCCTAGAACTAGGGGACATAGTCTGAGAATTAGGGCCAGACTGTTACAGGAGAGATGTGAGGTAGCACTTTCACACAGAAAGTGCGGTAGAGGTTTGGAACTCTCTTCCACAAGCGGCAGTGGATACTGGATCAGTTGTTAATTTTAAATTGGAGGTAGATAAATTTTTACTAAGCAAAGGAATATAGGCCAAAGGCAGGTATATGGAGTTAGGCCACAGATTAGCCACAGCTTCATTGCACTGACAGACCAGGTTTGAGGGGCTGAATGGCCTACTCCTGTTCCTATGTTTCTATATCCTATGGTATGTGGGCATCTCTGGATAGGCCAACATGTATTCCCCATCCCCAGCTGGCCTTGAAAAGGTGGTGGTGAGTTGCCTTCTTGAACTGCTGTAGTCCATGTGGTGTAGGTAAACCCACAGAGCGGTTAGGGAGGGGGCATTCAGTGTAAACTATGAACATAATGTAAGAGAAAGAGCAATAACGAAATAAGTTGAAATAAAACAGCGTATGTGGAGTGAATAGATTCAGAACTGAGTGCACAGTTGGATGTACCTGGTTGGTCTATCACCAGGTTTAAAATATTTGTGGTAACAGGGACAAGTTACAAAGAAACAATTTCTCATCAGTAGCTATCAGAGGTTTGGCAAAACAATTTGCTTCAGTTTTGAGGAAGGGTCACCGGACCTGAAACGTTAACTCTGATTTCTCTCCACAGACGCTGTCAGAGCTGCTGAGCTTTCCTAACAATTTCTGTTCTTGTTTCTGACTTACAACATCTGCAGTTCTTGCGGTTTTTAATTAGCTTTTTGCATTTTATTGAGAGTTGTGCGACTACAGTCACGGCATTCCAATAAGTAACTCATTTTGGAAGGACCCTGAGGCACTGAAAGCTCAGACGTAAAGGCCTGCATTTATGTAGCACCTTTCAAGGCCTCATGATATCCCAAAATGTTTTACAGCCAATTAGGTACTTTTAAATACAGTTTCTGTTACAATATAAAAGAAGCCTGGAAACGACTGATGTTATTGTAAGGTCTTAACATATTTCCATTGTATTCATCTTTTCATTAATTTTATGGAAGCTTTAATCTGGTTATTTTGAACTACCAGAGGAACAAACTTTAAGTGTTTGTACAATTCTTCTTGATAATGTTCTGGCACAAAATGGAACAAGATCTGTACAGCTCCATGGTTATCTTTACATCTCTATTTTTCCATGTTGGTAACTGGCTTGTAACATCGTTGTGCCTCCAATGTTCCCCGTTTGTGGTTAACCAGCATATGAAACCATAGCCAAAACTTACCACCAATGTCTCCTTAATCACAAAACAAGCAAATGCTGTCCTAATATTAGCTAAGTGTTTGAGTGTTTGGCTACAAGCCGCATTTGGCGGATTTACAATTTTGTGTTCTGACAGATTAGATTCTGGTGTAGGACCTTTAATGCAAGCCAGCTCTATGATTTAATTGTTATTTTTATTCCTGTTCAAGGAAATCGTAAAATAAAAAAGCTACTTAAAAAGTAAAGAGAAATGGAACAGGGCTGGATGAACAGAAATGCTCTAGTTGCAAAGCAGAGAAATCAGAATTTACATTTATCGGGTTTGTGTTTTTGACAAATTCTTAATCTTACCAGATTTTTACATTTTAAAAAGCCTCTTTCTCAGCACTATCTGCATATAGTATTGATCCATATGCAACACAATGTGGAGCTGGAGGAACACAGCAGGCCAGGCAGCATCAGAGGAGCAGGAAAGGTGACGTTTTGGGTCGGATCTTTAGAAAATGGATTTTCTGAAGAAGGATCCTGACCCGAAATGTCACTTTTCCTGCTCCTTTAATGCTGCATGGCCTGCTGTGTTCTCCCAGTTCCACACGGTGTTGCCTCTGACTCCAGCAGCATTGGCAGTTCTTGCTATCTCAGATTGATCCACATGCAGTCCTGTTTGGTAAATGCTGCATATCAGAGAAGTCACTATAGCTGGTTCTTTGAGATGTCAGCAACTCATTCTCATAGAATCCCTAAGGTGTGGAAGCAGGCAATTTGGCCCATTGAGTCCACACTGACCCTCCAAAGAGCATTTAGACCCATCCCCCTACCTTATCCCCATAACCCTGTATTTCCCATTGCTAACCCACCTAGCCTAGACATCCCTGGACACTATAGGCAATTTCCCATGGCCAATCCACCTACCCTGCACATCTTTGAACTGTGGGAAGAAACCTGGAGGAAACCCACACAGACACTGGGAGAATGTGCAAACTCCACACAGACAGTCGCCCAAGGGTGGAACTGAACCCAGGTCCCTGGCGCTGTGAGGCAGCCGTGCTAACCACTGAGCCACCATTCCACCCTTGGAGTTGACCTCCTTCCCTTGTCCCTTAGTGAGTTTGGGCATTAGCTACCGTTGGCAACCCTCAGTGGTCTGTGGTAAATGGCAAAAGCAGAGAAACACCGTGTTCCAGTCAGCCATAGCTGCTGTTCAGGTACTCAGATGTCATGGATCATCCTCAGCTTTTGGGACCACGTGAAAACAGCTGACAGAATGGGGCCCACGGTGAGTTATAATCATATTCTACAGTGTAAATTTAGCTGTAAGGAGTGTGAAATCCTTACCATTTGGACACATTGAACAATGAGAAGTCTACCACCATTATTATGCACACAGTGATGGAGGGGAGCTGGCCATCGCCTAAATCTCAACAATACTTGGAAATTGACTGTGGAAATTGATTGATGAATAATTTTAGAAGGGAACTGGACAGCGACTTAGCATCGAGGAACTTACTACGACACAGACAAAGAAAATGGTGGTGTGGGAGTGAGCGAGACTGCTCTTGTAAGGAACCCACAGAGGCATGACAGGCTGAATGGCCACCTTCTGTGTTGTAAGTTTCAATTATTTCAGGGACCTGCATTTGTGTAGTGCCTTTAAAGTGGTGAAGGCATTCCAAAGCACTTCACCAGAGCACTATCAAAGAACATTTGATGCCAAGTTAGAGAATAAGATCCTGGCGCAGATGAATAAATGCTTGGTCAAAGTTTGATGTTTTACAGAGCATGTTAAAATTGGAGGAACAGTGACAGAGGAGGAGAGATTGACAAAAAGGAATCAGGAGCCTCAGGCCTAAGGAAAAGTTGAGGTCACCATCGGTGGAGTGTTGAAAATTGGGGATGTGAGAGGCCAGAGGAGGATATCTAGGATGGATATGGGGCTGGAAAAGGTTTTGGAGATAATGTGGCAGTGAGGCCATAGCAGGATTTGAAGGCAGGGACGAACCTTCATGTAAATCAGAACAGAAAATGCTGGAGAAATTCAGCAGGTCTCTCCACAAATGCAGCAAGGCCTGCACATCCTCTTTATTTTTAGATGAGTTCTCACTGTCTCACTTCTAATTACCCTATTGCCTTTGGTCTCTACCTAGCAGATCATTCCAAACATTGACTACCCTTTGTGATCTGAAACTAAAATGCATCAAGGATCCCTCACAGACAATGGGAGGCAGACTGGGAATTCTGTTTTGATTGGCTGAGGGTTACCCAGGCCTCAGGAGGTCCAGGAATCCCTGGAGGATCCTGGGTAGGGAACACTTCTATCTTTCTAGGCTCACACACAGTTCATACAGAAAGACTTTTTTAAAGCTTACTTTCACATCCCCTGACCAGGGTGACTTCCTCACTTGCCATTAATATTATGTTGTCCGTTCTGAACATTTAAAAGGCCCTGGTCTATTTTAATGTAATTTTTCAGGACCCAAATATATACATAGACATAGAACAGATACAGCGGGCCCTTTGGTCCACCATGTCTGTGCCAACCATGATGCCATTCTAAACTATGGCTCCTTCTATGTTCCTGCATCTGGACACATCATTTTAATCGAGATTTTTATTTTAACCCCTTATCAGAGACTTCTTTGTGTATCTGGGGTGGGATTTAAAATGGAGGTCCAGATGTTGCAAATACAGAGGCATTCTGCTATCTGCTGGCTGATGGTCAGAAATCTTTTTCCCCCCACGAGGATCCCTTCCGAGGATCTGGGAGAGAGATACCAGCTTGAAAATCGAAGCTATGGATTGCAGCTCAACTCTCATTGGAATGAAGTTGCCCAAAAGACCCTCTGGCTGTGTGGCAGCACCAGTCAATAAAAAAACCAAGGCAAACAAGTGTCACTGATCCATACTTCTGCACACCGTCCATTCCAAACAACTATATTGCAGGATCAGAAAATTCTACTTCAGACTGTGTGGAATTACAGCATACTATAGAGTCATACATTCAAAGAAGTCTATAGCAGAGTAAAAAGACCATTTTTGGCCCATTGAGTCTGCGCTGGTCAAAAACAATCACCTAATTATTGGAATCTCATTTTCCAGCACTTGGTCCAAAACTTTATATACTTTGGCATTGCAAGAATACATCTAAATACTTCATAAATGTTATTAGGGTTTCTGGCTCTTCTACTTAATAATAAGTGAGTTCTGAATTAAACTATATATTATAAATTGTATATTAAGATAAATATTATATATTACTATATAATATTAATTAATAATAATATTGATCATATTAATAGGCAATTCAGGCCATCTAGTTCCTGCTTGTGTTCACATTCTCAAACCTCCTCCCATCCTTCCTTGTCTAACTCAATCAGCATTATCTATTGCGATCTCTGCCATATGCACATTTAGTCTCCTTTCATATGTATCTGTACCATTTGCCTCAACCGCCCTCTGGTGCTATGGTTCCACATTTGCATCACATCCTGGGCAAAGGGGTTTCTTCTGTTTGATCTCTTTGGTGACTGTCCATACGTTTTGTTCATCGACTTTCCACAAAAAGACCTATATTCAGTCACCCCTCAACCTTCTCTTCCCAAGACAAAAGGAGATTCAGCCTGTGAGACTTCACCTGATGAATATAATCTCATAGTTCCAGTGTCATCCTGAGAATCGTTTATCACACTCTTTCTACTGTCTCTGTGTATCTTATTAGAAAATGGTAGCCAGTACTGCACCCAGTACTCCAACTGCGGTCTAATCAAGGCTCAATTTGGCTTCAGCTTAACTGCACCACTTTTCAATGCAATCTAGAAATAAACTCTTGTGGTTTGTTTGTTTTTCTTTGGGTGTTACTAACTCAAGGCACAACATTTACTGGTTTGTGTTTCTGTAGTACCAGATCCTTTTGGATCTCTCGCCAGTTTAGATTCTTATTTTCCAAGTAATATGTGACCAACTTCATTTTCTGATCAGGTTGTAATGCTTCCCACTGATTTCAATTGAAATTCATTTGTTAATGTCAGATCTATGTGGAAAGCAACACTTGCATTTATATAGCACGTTTCACGAGCACCAATTATACCCAACCATTTTACAGCCGATATTTCTTGGGATATAAGAGGAAAGTCACCATAGTTCCAGAGGACCACCCTCCAATTAGAGAGAGAGAGATGACTGGTGGTGGTTTAACCTGAGGGTCACCACGTCTCAGGTGATGGCTGAGGTTGAGAAAGTAGGACCTTATAGAGACCTCAGCTGGTGCAGAGCTGATGCTATGCATTTGGCATCACTCTGAATTAAAAACCAGCTTTCCAAGCAACTAAGCTAACTGACTGCCTTTCTCTACAAGGTGTAATGCAGGAGATGTAGCCACAACATGCACATGCTCCATCAGACAGCAATGTGGTAATGAACATATAATCTGTTCATTCTGGATGTTGACTGAAGGATAAATATTGGCCAGGACACTGGAGATAATGCCAATGCCACTCTTCTAAATGATGCCCATGTGATCTTTTACATCGATCAGTGGATGGAGCCTCAGTTTTAAAATTGTATCTGAAAGACCACTTGCCCCTTTGCTACTACACTGGAGTGTTAGCTAACATTTATGTGCTCAAGCCCTAAGTGGCATTTGAAGGCTTTCTGATTCAAAGTGGATAGTACCAACAGCTGACCCCAGCTGACACATTACAAGGAGAATCCTGGAGGTCAAGGGTCAGTAGTCTGTTGGGGGGGCATTAAAAATCAGCTGACAGATTATAAACTGCATGTGAACCCAGAGAATTCTGAAAGGGACATTAAAAGAAATAAAGACTATGCATATGAAGTTATCTCTTCATAGCTCTCAGAAACAGTGTGAAGCACATCACACACAATAAATAGCTTTGAAGTATAGTTATTGAGGTAGGCACCTATCCAGTTTCTGTACAAGGTTCCTGAGCACCAATCAGATAAATAACAAGTCAATTCGTTAGCCAGTCAAAATAGGTTAAAACCAAAATGAAAAGCTCTGTTCAAATGGCAAATCGACTCAAAACAGAATCTTTTCTTTTTTAAAACTTTGGATCAACATTTTTGCTTTTGGCAAAGTCCCCCTGCTATTTCTGCCCTCGATATAAAACAAACAAAATACAAGGGGGGGGGGGGGGGGGATTTAGAGGGGGGTGGCGAAGCTCAGACATATTTCTATACGTGGCACAGCCAACAAACACAGCATCCTGACTGGATTCCGTTTACTTACTGGAATTATCCAATGCAGCCTCCTTGATAACCAGCCAACATTGGCTCTTCGGGTGTTGTTTACACCGATTTCTGACAGCACTGCGGCCAACACTGGGAAAGTATTAAAGTCAAAACATAGTCCCTCTCACTTCACAGGCTTGTCAGTAACTTATTTTCCCTGTTTTTGTAAATGCAGGCACTATTCCATACAAGTCAACAGCTGGAGAGACCGCCTCCAAGTGTAATCCCACCTCTTCATGTACCGTCGTAACCTCAGCTGTTAGTCATGATCAAAGCCTGTCTAAATTCTCAAACTGGGAGTTACTACTGATGTAGTCCCTCCCTCCCCTCTCTCACTTCAGTTTACTGCGTGTATCATTGGTTTTGACACAGCAGCGTCCTGCAGTAAGAAAGCCTCTGATTAACGGTTCAGGACAATCTCCAATCCAGCCTGTCTGACACTTGTGAAACAGGACAGGGATCCTTTCTCCCACACTGGATCGCCACAGGATCAGCCTGTGACCAGCACTGAGGCAGCACAGTTTAAACTTACAGTTACTGCTGATGATCAGAGATTTCCTGTCCCCTGGCCCCGTCATTTCCCTCACTGACACTCTGACAGATGTTGTTACTGGAATAGTTAACCTATCAAACAGCAGATCTGAACATCTCTCCCAGCAGAACCTGGCAAGGGGAGTCACTCCATCGGTGAATGCCTTTCTGTATGGAGAGGGGGAAAAGCCTCAATTAAAATTAAGTTTATAGTTTTGGAAATCGTTGATAATTAGGGCTTTCTGCCTGAATTCTGAATAACAATGCTGTATCTTTTGGTGCAATTTTGAACTCTCTCAAGGACCATCAGGAAAGGAGGAATGAGATAATGCATAGGAATTAGAAAAGGTAAGAGGAGGTGATAGACATCTTGGGTTTTAACAGGCATATGAAGCTGGTGAACAGTAGAACCAAGAAGAGGAGTTGAAGAAACAGGTTATTGATGTCCTCCTACTTTTAAGTGCTCCAGCAAAGGGTAAAAAAAAATCTTTTCCACATCCACCTTCTCATAGTGTTATACCTCCTCCATAAATGTTATACTTTACATTAAGAACACTCCCCCCATTTTTATAAACTGTGGAAATACCTGTACCCAGTTTATTCTCCAACAGTAATTTTGAGATTCAAATGACCTGTGTTCCCTGCTGTTGTTCAATTTTCCATTTTAAGCCTATTTCACTGTCTACATTGCAGCTTTAAACAAGTGTAATTTCATGATTAGAGCCCTGTTATGCTGACAAACTGCCACATCCTTGCTGTGCACAAGATTTTCTGTCAGAGGTTTCTGTCTTGCACTCGTCAGGGCAGAATTACAAGAGCATTAAATCTTTAGGCAAACAACAATTTATACTGAGGGTGTCAACCAATCAGCATTCTAGAATCATATAGTACAGAAGGCCTTATGACCCATTGCATTGGTACTGTCAAAACTACACTAAATCTACACTAGTTTCACCCTCCAGCACTAGGCTTTCTGCTCATGACTTATAAATTGTTGTTCCCTTTGAGATTTGGTATTCTTGCTACTCTGTCTTGATGAATACAAGACAAAAGCTTTGACATTATGTCTCTTTCTCAACAGTACTTGAGTCTTATACTACCAAGTGACTATAATCATGAGCTGGTTATCATTTAGTCGCCCGTTTGGTGAAATCCTAGTTCCTGATGTGCTATCAGAAGTGGCTTTACAGAGCAGAGGAAAATTGAGGATTTGAATAAAATGGGTACAGGTATTTCCACAGTTTATAAAAATCAGAGGTGCTCTTAATGTAAAGTATTACACTTACAGAGGAGGTATAATCCTTTGGGAAGGCAGATGTTGAAAGGTTGCACTATATTTCCCTTGTTGGAGCACCTAAAACTAAGAAGTAATCATCTCCAGATAAGAGACCAGCCATTTTAAATTGAGTCAAGGAGATGCCTCTTTACCCAGAGAGTTGTGAAACTTTCAAATTCTCTACCCAAGAGGGCAGTGCATGCTAATGCAGTCAAAAGAACATTCAAGGCCAAGATAGATTTCTGTACACTGAAGAAATCAAGAGATATGGCAATTGGACAGGAGAGTGAAAGTTATATAAATGTCCAGTCATGATCTAATTGACTGGTGCTGCAGGTGTGGGTTAGCCAACAGCACTCCTGGGTGGGGGAGGACCCCTCATAACAGACCTCTATGTCCAAAAGCTGGAATTAGGAAGGGGGAGACCTACAGATGCCATCCCCTGCCTTTAATTCCTTCCCATTACAACCCCCCAACCACGAGATTTTTTGGTGCCCCCATCCAAACCCGACCCACACCCCTGTCTAAGATAGTGCCTTTCAAGGTTGAGATTGTCCACCAAGTGGCTTCCTGATCTGAAACTAGGGCATTGTAAGCTCTGAGCACAGCAACAGCTGCTGTAGAATTCCGTTCCTGCCTCCCCATCAGTGTCTGCCAACCGGGGCCCCAAGCTATAGAGATCAAGTGGCGATGTCATTTTTAATTTCTTATCACAGGGTGCAGTAGATTGAAGGAGGTTGGGGGATTTGGAGGCAAGGGCCTGAGTGTGGCTTTTAGAAGCCTACACATTGGCCCACCCACTCCACCCCTCAAACTGTGCCTCCAATGGGCTCCAGTTTGGAGCAATTGGAGGACCACCCCAACACATCAGGCAGGTTGCTATGGTTTTCCAGCTGGGGATCTGAAACCAACAAAACCTGAAATTGCTGGGGTTCATGTTTGGATTCCAGTTCCTCAATTCTGATGAAGGGTCATAACTCAAGCCAAATATTAACTCTGTTTCTCTCTCCACAGGTGCTGCCAGACCTGCTGAGTTTCTCCAGCACTTTCTGGTTTTGTTTGTTCCCAATTTTCATTTCTCATTATGCTCCAAGTCAATCAAGCCAGGTCTTTAACAAGTGGTCTGTTGATGTAATGTGATGGGTTCACTTGTCGTCTGAAGCTAGAAATACTGCTGAGCACCTTTAAAGATTTAAAATATTTATTTCTGTCATTCATCTATAAATGAATCAATTTTGTCATTTGAGAATATTCAGTTGCAAAGAAATGACAATTTTGGACACTCAATTCATTTCATTTTCATTAATTAACAAATTCAAATGAATATTCTTTTGAGAAAGCATTCACGACAAATAAACAATTAAATCACTATGCTAATGGAATATCCATTTGACTTTATGTAAAGCTCTAGGATTACATGACTTAGCATCAAAAACTTGTTTCTAAATTGATGAAGGCAGCTTGAATGATTTTGAGATTAAAATACAGAGTGAACAGATAAAAATGCTTCTTAATGAAAACTACCAGATTCCTCAGATATAAGCAGCAAAGCTTTCAGGAGAACAGCTGTGATTGAGTTGGGAGTCCTCTCATTTCTGAGTGACAAAGCTCTGGGTATGAGGCCCACTCCAGGACCTATTCCTAAAATTCAGGGCTGACACTGGGTGTGGTAACTGAGGGCTTGATGCCCTGATGCTGTGTTTTGGGGGAATCCAATCTATCCCCTTCTCGGGCTGGATTTAAAAGATTCCATGGAAGAGTATTCTAGGAAGAGTATTATCTCTGGTGTCCTGGCTGACGTTTGTTCCTCAGTCATCACGACAGAGATTCTCTACACATTGCTGTTTTGGAAGTTTGTGGTGAGCAATTGGCTGCTGTGTTTCCTACATTAAAATAGCGAGCACGCTTCTGATAAAGTACAGCATTGACTGTAAAGAGATTAAGTCCAGTGGTCGTGGAAAGTGTTAAATGTACCAGTCATTCTTTTTAACAGCAATGGGATTGTGCTCAGTGCAATATCATAAGATGGAACCTTCGTTTTATTTGGTAGGGTCTGGATGTGGTTTCTCTCTGAACAGCCCCAGGGCAAATCAGTCTTAGAAAGGGGATCTCAAATAGGTTCTAGACATCCTCCCCACCCGCTGTGGTCCACTCCCCCAATACAAAGGGACTGACACCTGCTGTATTCCATATTTTTACCCAATAAAAACCCAAAAAAACCTGCAGATGCAGTAAATCAGAAACAAAACCAGAAATTGCTGGAAAAGCTCAGCCAGTCTGGCAGCATCTGTGGAGTGAAATCAGGGACAACGTTTTGGGACCTGAAACATTTACTCTGATTTCTCTCCACAGATGCTGCCAGACCTGCTGAGCTTTTCCACCAATTTCTGTTTTTGATACTAATACCCAATGTAGCTTATGGCACATTTGTAGCTGCAAACATACTTATTCTTAATACTTGTTCATTGGATGTGGGCTTCGTTGGCTGGACTAACATTTATGGCCCATCCCTAACTGTTCTGGAGAAAGTGGTGGTGACATGTCTTCTTGAATTGCAGCAGTTCTTGGGATGTAGGGGCAGTCACACTGCTGTTAGGCAGAGAACTCCAGGATTTTGACCCAACAAAAGTGAAGGAACGGCGATACATTTCCAAGTCAGGATGGTGTGTGTGACATGGAGGGGAACTTGCAGGTGGTGGTGTCCCGTGTATTTGTTGCCCTGGTCCTTCAATGTGACAAGTTTGGATGGCATTGTCACAGCAGCCTGGGTGAATCACTGCCATGCATCTTATAAACGGTACCCTCTGCTGCCACTGTGTGTCATTGAAGAAAGGAGCGAATGTTGAAGGTGGTGGATGTAGTGCCAGTCTGGCGGCTGCTTTGTCCTGGATGGTGCCAAACTGCTTGAGTGTTGTTGGAGCTGCACTCACCTAGGTAACTGGAGAGTATTCCATCACACTCCTGACTTGTACCTTGTCAATGGTGGACAGGTTTTGGTGTGACAGGAAATGAGTTACTTGATGCAGTCTTCGTAGCCTCTGACCTGGCTGTTGTAACCATAGTGTTGCATGACTGATCCATAGTCAAAGGTAACAGTTATGATGTTGATAGTGGAGGAATTTATTGATGGTAATTCCATTGGATGCCAAAGGACAATGGTTTAGATTCAGTCTTGCTAGAAGATGATCACTGCCTGGCACTTGTGTGACGCAGTATGACTGCTTCCTGTTTGCCAAACTGGGATGTCAGTAAGCTGTTTAGCCCCTTAAAAACAACCACTTTCTAGCTTTAGATCTTTCACTTGAAGAATCACTGTACTAGCAGGTGGGTGAATTGTGAAGAGGTGGCACAGGGTGTGGGGGAGCATGAGGAAGTGTGGACTTGATGGGCCAAATGGCCTGCTTCCACACTGTGGGGATTCTATTCTATGAAAGAAATTTATTGATCTTAAATTCTGAGGCAGCTCTCCTGTGTCTGGGGCTGTGGCAGCACCTAGGAACAGTGAATTGAGGATACATGGGCAGGAAGGAGCACATAGCCATAATGTGGTCTCACCAGGTTTTCCTGAATGTGCTCCACCCAGGTAATTCAGCAACTCTCAGATCAGACATATGGCTAATGTGCCCATGATATGCCAGTGCCAGCCTCTGCAGGCTTATATAATTGCATTTCTACATGGTTTGAAGGCTTGGAGAATATTCAGCAGGCACCTCAAATCCATGGCAAAGTGCCATCAGCCAAGCCTTCACAAGATTGCAAATCTGGTGGCACAAAAGGCATTTTTAAAACTGGCTTGTGGGACATGTGCATTGTTGCCTGTGCCTAGCTGCCCTTGAGCTGCCTTCTTGAACTGCTGCAGTCCTTGTGTTGTATGTTGGTTTCATTTCCTTGTTGAGTTTTCATTGTGATTGATACAACTGTGCAGCTTGCTTGGCCATTTCAGAGGGCACTTGAGAGCCAACCACTTTGTTGTGTTTTTGGAGTCACATGTGGGCCAGACCATGTGAAGATGGCAGATTTCCTTCCCTGAAGGACATTAGTCAGCTAGATGGTTTTTTTTTCCTGACAATTGACAATGGTTTCATCATCATCAATAGATTCTTAATTCCACCATCTGCCACTGGGGCATTCAAACCTGAATCCCCAGGATATTAGCTGAGTTTCCGGATTAACAGTCTTGCGAGAATACCACTAGACCATCACCTCTCTATAGTTGGTGCAGCAGCATCACCCTCTCCAAAACCAATTTGGACACCATCAAGGCATTCATCAGTCAAAACCAGCTTCACTGGGCAAGATCTATTGTTTACAATCCTAAAACCAGACTTCCTTAGTAATTATTCTATGATAAATACAATCAAGGCAGGAGACTCCCAGGAGGGTGGTGGAAACTCTTTAGGGATGTCCTCAAAACATTCCCGACGTGTTCAAATATCCCCGTTGACTAATGGGTGACCCTGGCCTGTGGCTGAGTATAAAGGAGAAGGTTCATTCATGAAGATAACCAAACACATTCTTTGTCAGGAACGTGCAGAGGTGAAGTCAAGATGTCACAGGATCTGCACAAGCCTTCCAAACAACACATGTACCCATCAGGCACCACCAATCCCCACATGTGGCAGAGTCTGTAGTTCGTGCATTGGATTGATCAGCCATCCCAGAATCCATCAAACCAGAGTGGAAGCAGAACTGCCCAAGAGGAAGAAGGATATCACTGCAAGACTGGGGGAAAGAGTGACCTCAAGTGAACTCAGATCCAACAAAAAAGTACAGTTCATGAAGTTCCCATTGGCAGAATTATTTGTACAATTGTACTGTTGAAACCAGTTGACAAGCTTAGCCTTTTCAGTCATGTGCATGCAGTCACAATGGGCTGCCTTTGGAATTTGGAAAACTAACAGGTATAAGTCGGCCTTCACACCTGCCATTAATATTTACCTGCCCCAATTTTCTCCTGTAGCTTTTGCCGATGAAAGTTTTTACTCCTTGTCACTGTGGTTCAAAGGCCGATACTGCATGAGTGGCACTTTGTCTGAGCAGCCATTATTTATGTCCTGGACTTGCGCGTTCATACTTATTTACCTGAAGCAGGTCATCTGTTTATTTCTCCAGGCTCCTAAACTTCCCTCTTCAGTTGCCCATAGGGTGCCTCCCATTTTCAATTCCAATAACCAATGTGACTGGAGAAAAGATTACATGAGGTTGTTTCCTGTTTCCTTCCCCGTATATATTTAAAGGAAACACATATCCACTTCCCGAACGATCCTCTGCCTGTGAGGAGCCTTTGTATTTCGAGTTTCCACCTCTCCCACTGAGAACCGTTTGCTTTCTTCGTTAGTCATGGCTGAGCATGGAATTCTTCCTTGGATTCGAAGGTGACTTGCAAAAAGGAGTGAACGACCAGCCCTGAAGTCTCAAAATATCCACGTTATATTTGAGGAATTACAGTATTGCTTAATGCTGATCTCAGGCAAAATCTGTAGCACTGCCATAAGACCATAAGACATAGGAGCAGAAATTAGGCCATTTGGCCCATTGAGTCTGCTCCGCCATTCAATCATGGCTGATAAGTTCCTCAACCCCATTCTCCTGCTTTCTCCCCATAACCCTTGATCCTCTTGATAATCAAGAACCTATCTATCTCAGTCTTAAATGTACTCAATGACCTGGCCTCCACAGCCTTGTGTGGCAGTGAATTCCATAGATTCACCACTCTCTGGCTGAAGAAGTTTCCCCTTATCTCCGTTCTAAAAGGTCTTCCCTTTACTCTAAGGCTATGCCCTCGGGTCCTAGACTCTCCTACCAATGGAAGCATCTTCCCAACATCCAGTCTGTCCAGGCCATTCAGTATTCTGTAAGTTTCGATTAGATCCCCCCTCTTCTAAACTCTAATGAGTACAGTCCCAGAGTCCTCAAAAATTCCTCATATGTTAAGCTTTCCATTCCTGGGACCATTCTCGTGAACCTCCTCTGAACCCGCTCCAGGGCCAGTACATCCTTCCTGAGATATGGGGCCCAAAACTGCACACAGTACTCCAAAGCCTTATAAAGCCTCAGTAGTACATCCCTGTTTTTATATTCAAGTCCTCTCAAAATAAATGTCAACATTGCTTTTGCCTTCCTGACTACTGACTCAACCTGCAAGTTTACCTTGAGAGAATCCTGGACTAGAACTCCCAAGTCTCTTTGCACTTCAGACTTCTGAATTTTCTCCCCATTTAGAAAATAGTTCATGTTTTTATTCTTCTTACCAAAGTGCATGACCTCACACTTTCCCACATTGGATTCCATCTGCCACTTCTTTACCCGCTCTCCTAACCTGTCCAAATCCTTCTGCAGCCTTGCCATCTCCTCAATACTACCTGTTCCTCCACCTATATTTGTATCATCTGCAAACTTAGCCAGAATGCCCACAGTTCCTTCATCTAGATCATTAATGTACAAAGTGAAAAGTTGTGGTCCCAGGACCGACCCTTGCGGAACACCACTCGTCACTGGCTGCCATCTCAAGAAAGACCCCTTTATCCCCACTCTCTGCTTTCTGCCAGACAGCCAATCTTCTATCCATGCTAGCACCTTGCCTCGAACACCATGACCCTTTCACTTACCCCCAACCTTAAGGGACTGGGGTTATTTGTAATCATGGGCTTCAGTCTAAATCTGGTGAGTGAGCAAACACTCCAGGTCAACACTATGGGGCAGTATTGAGGGAGTGCTGCATTTCCAGAGGCGCCGTCCATCTGGCGGTCGAGAAAGAACCCAAAGAGAAATAAGTCAGTTTCTAGGCAACCTTCAACTCTCAACCAACATAACCAAAATAGATTAACTGGACATTTATTTCATTGAATCAGAGATAGTAGGAACTGCAGATGCTGGAGAATCCGAGACAACAAGGTGCAGGGCTGGATGAACACAGCAGGCCAAGCAGCATCATAGGAGCAGAAAGGCTGACATTTCGGGCCTAGACCCTTCATCAGAAAAGGGGGAGGGGAAGGGGGTTCTGAAATAAATAGGGAGAGAGTGGGAGGCGGATAGAAGAGGGATAGAGGAGAGGATAGGTGGAGAAGAAACAAACAGGTCGAAGAAGCGGGGATGGAGCCAGTAAAGGTGAGTGTAGGTAGGGAGTTAGGAAGGGGATAGTCCAGGGAGGACGGACAGGTCAAGGGGGCGGGATGAGGTTGGTCTGTAGGAGATGAAGGTGCAGCTTGAGGTGGGAGGAGGGGATAGGTGGGAGGAAGAACAGGTTAGGGAGGCAGGGACGAGCTGGACTGGTTTTGGGATGCGGTGGGGGGAGGGGAGATTTTGAAACTTGTGAAATCCACATTGATACCATTGGGCTGCAGGGTTCCCAAGCGGAATATGAGTTGCTGTTCCTGCAACCTTCGGGTGGCATCGTTGTGGCACTGCAGGAGGCCCAGGATGGACATGTCGTCTGAGGAATGGGAGGGGGAGTTGAAATGGTTCGC